>NC_143570.1:73905000-74242500 GCF_054136105.1 Typopeltis vanoorti | reverse complement strand
CCAGGATATTAATGACTCCCATCTTACTGAATGACTTCTCTAGCCTAATAATTAATCTTGCTCTCTATATAGATGCTTCCATGGGCGTAGCTCTGAAAGCCTGTTAAACTCAATTAGGTATCATTCAGTTATTTATATTCTCGATTCAAAGCCATATTATTTACTATTCTTCAAAGAGAGGGACATTAGTTAATATTCTGGCAGAATGTGAACAGTCACCGACGCAGAGCAAAGCCTTTGTATCTATAGATATGGGCAATTTCCGTTGTGGCCTTCTATGCACCAAGCTTCCTTGATCATTATTTCTGCTGATAATCATAAGTCACTATTTATTTATTTTTAAGTGTGTTTTATTTCTCTGATGACCTCATTCTGCTGGGGTGGAGAGTATTACTTCTGAAATTAAGAGATGTGCTATTTGGGAGGGGATGTTGAAGTCTATTGTATAGGGGTGGGATTTCCTGTAAGAGAGGCTGAAATCAAAGGCTTAGGTTTAAAATGTTGAAAGGATATTTATGCAGTGTAGGATTTTGCTTGAGGATGGTAATACATTTTTGTGGATGAACACTGTTCGTAGTCAGATTTCCTGTGTTTTTTAGCTTAATATTTGTGAACCACGTGAGACCAAGGAAAGAAAGGAGAACAGTATCTCATGTACTGTATTTAATTCAAATTAAAGGGCTGAGCGACGTAGAACTTATTCAGAATATCTTGACCAAGTTTTATTTTATTTGTATCTAACTCTGTTAGATTCACTTTAATGCTTGTTTTATTGCAAGTATCGCAATAAAAATTAGTACACATAATAGATTCAACACACTCAATTTGTGTGAAAGGGAACGATGTGAACTATTGGAAGAGATTATAGATTTAATTAAAACAGAAGCAAAGAAGAATATTCCAGCAGTTTGTAAGAAGAAGTTTAAATGGCTGTCAGAAGATGCCATCAAAACTGCTCAGGAAAGGAAAGAAATGGAAGTACAACATTGAATGTAGAGTTTCAACGACAAGCCAGAAGAGAGAAAGAAGAATACCTTAACCAGGAATGCCAACAAATAGAAGACCAAAGAAAGAAAGGAAAAACAAGAGATCTTTTCAAAAAGATCAGAGAACTAACAGGAAAGTTTAGTGCCAAGGCGATAGTATTAGAAAGTAAACACAAAGGATAGTATTTTCTTCTGGAAACTGTTTCTTCTCCAAAGCCCTTGGAGAAGAAACAGTTAAAATTTTAACAGCTCTATGTCAGAGAATTTGGATCACAACTACATGGCCTAGGGAATGAACAAAATCAGTTTATATACCTTTATTGAAAAAAGGCGATGAAAGAGAGTGCGAGAATTACAGAACTATAGCACTGATTTCTCGTGCAGGTAAAGCCTTACTTGAGATCATTCAAAAACGGCTGGAACCATTCATGAAGAGAGAAATGCCAGGCAGTGGTTAAATTCTAAACGAATAAGTTCCGGAGCCCTATACAAAATAGCCAATTGTATTTACCTTTGAATGCTATCCGGGAAGCTCCAAACCTCCCCGTCCCTTTCATCACACGTTCATAATCAGGCTACTGTTGATATTGATTTTATATACACATTCAAAACTGTAAACAATTGTCGAATAATAACAAAATAATTGTATTTACACAATAATTCTATTAACTAACCAATTGTATTTACCTTTGAATGCGATCCACTGGTCGAGTGTCCAGGAAGTCAGCAAATCTTTCCTTTCGTTCAGCATATTAATATTATTGTATTGCAACTGATGGGAATTCTGTTATTTGGAGATTCGTTACAGGCCGCTTTCTCTTCAGAAACTACACACAAACTGTCATTACAAACTTGTTTTGTATTATCACTGTCATCCGAGATATTTTTCCTTTTAAAGAAGGTACCAAAGTACTTATCCATAACGGAAATACCGTACTTACTTGCATATAACTCTCACCCCTGATTTTACTTTTCGAAAAAGAAATTAAAAAGTTTAAATACGTTCACGTCGGGCGATAGTAACTCAGTTGCAGCGGTAAACGACACAATCTCCCTAACATACTGCAGATGCAAGAAAAACGAGTACTTTTATTATGTCAGTGAATAAAGTACAAGCACTCTGTAATATATTTCTCAACAAATAGTGCATTTAGAGACAACTGGGATAAAAACGACACTAATTAATAAATCACATGTCCTCATACAGAAACTATGCAGTATATATAGACTCGAGCAAAACCATATGTTGCACCGGCAAACACAATATCTAACTAAAACCTATTGCTATTAATTAGATGTGTGTTAGTCTAATTGCCCCAAAACAGCAATAAAATTGAACCGAACGTGTTAAAATTCGTAAACGTGTTAAAACTAAGAAATATATATATATCCCTTTATGCTTTTATCTTTGGACTCCCTGGAGGTGTCACATAATAATAATAATATAGTGAATGTTGTTATGGCAGTTTCACATATGGAATTCGGTTGAAGAGAGTTAGCATTTCAACTCAATTGTCAATTATGCTTTTATCTTTCGGTCGCGTGATCTTTGGTAATACCGCAACAATCGTATGCCCGTCTTAGTGACCTGCCATTGCTGTCTGTTTCGCGTTAGTCTTAATTACCGTAAAGGAAGAAAAGTCAAAAAATAGAAAAATGTTCCTGATCTAGTGCATAAAAAAGTTCCGGTGACAGGCCCCGGAGAGCCTCGGCTGAATTTAACCACTAATGCCAGGTGAACAGGCAGGATTTCGAAAAGGCATCGGAACAAGAGATCAAATCGCCAATGTGAGATGGATAATAGAAAGCGCACAGGAATATCACAAGAATGTCTACATTTGTTTCGTTGACTATTGTAAGGCTTTTGACTCTGTAGATCATGTGAAACTGTGAAATGTGTTAAGAACAATGGGAGTACTAGTGCATTTCATTATACTTCTGAGGTATCTTTATTATGAACGAGAAGGTACTGTCCGAATAGATCTTGGAGAAACTGAATATTTCACAATAGGAAAAGGGGTACGACAAGGATGTATTTTATCTCCATACCTGTTTAACTTGTACAGCGAATACATTTTAAGAATGGCAGGGCTGGAGGAGTCTTCAGTTGGAATTAAAATTGGTGGAAGAAATGTTAATAATTTGAAGTGTGCAGATGATACCACCTTGCTAGCAGAATTACAAGAAGATTTGGAAGAACTTATTATGAAAGTTAAAGAAAAATGTGCTGAATATGACCTTTATCTTAACCACAAAATTACAAAAGTTATGGCAACATGTGAACTTAATGATTTTGAAGTAGATGGGGAGAAAATGGAAGTAGCTAACAATTTTGCTCCTAGGATCCCGAATTGATAAAGATGGGTATTGTACTGAAGACGTTAAAAGATTTAAGCAAGATCTTTAAGGATATTAGCCTCGCAACAAAAATCAGAATCGGGAACGCAATGATATTCCCTATGGTATAGATGTGAAAGTTGGACCCTAAGAAAGAGTAAAAGAATGAAGATATATGCATTTTAATTATGGGTTTGGAGACGCTTACTACGAACACCATGGACTGAAAGGCAAACCAATAAATTAGTGATAGACAAATAAAACCAAATTGCTCCCTCGAAGCTATGATCATCAAGCAAAAATTGTCATACTTTGGACATGTTATACGAACAAATTACAGTCTGGAAAAGATGATGTTGTTTGCTAAATTTGATAGAAGTAGGAGATGAAGTCCAAGTATTAGACGGGTGGATGGAGTTAAACAAGCAACTGGAATGCGCCTGGAAATTCTGAAAGATATGGCCAGGGACAGATCTGAATGGAGAGTGTATGTTCATAGAATCACCAGGTCGAAAACAACTCGATGGGACATAATAACAACAAATCGCAATATACTTAAAAACTTCAAATTTCTTACTACTGAAAGTACTAATATAATACAAAAAAATTATATTGAGGGTAATACTCTCGATTATTTCTTTGCATCTTTCTTCTGCTATTTATTATTATTTAATTTTTCATAGCAAAGAATGTCCATTAAACCTTCCCATTAAAAATTAATAATAGACGTAGCTACATTGTAACCGTTAAATAGCATCATAAAAACGTATTAATAATTCATAACTAAAAAGATGGGCAGTACGTTTTCCAATGAATAAATTGGATCTATCTTTAGACCTATCACTAACAAATTTTGTATGGCCTGTATACTTGACTGGAGGAAGAATTTATTATTTATAACATCTGGACCCTTATGCTTGTACCCTCATTTAACCGTTTTCTGGATTTCATTAGAAGAATTCGTAGACCCGCCGTCACTAAATTTTGTATAGTGGAAAAAAAAAAATTTTCCACTAATGGGAAAAACAGGCTAATGTTGTTCTCTGTGGTGATTATCATTCCCGGGTTAGTGTAGTTGATGATTTATATCTCAGGAGCTGTTAGACCACGAAATTTTGTTAGCTACTCTGTTCACTATGAAAAAAAAAAAAAAAAAGAAGGCTGTTGGGACCGCAAAATTGTGGTTGTTCTAAGGAAGTCATCTTCCAGTGTTATGTATTTTTAGCATATACAGCGAGAACCGAGAGTTAGGCGTATACTTCCACCAAAGTTTTGTATCCCTATCATTTTACTAAGGAAAGATATAGGCTATGTTTAAACCAGCGGCGCACTCAGGATTTAATCTTTGGGGGTGGGGGGGGGGAGCACTCAAGATTTAATCTTGGGGGAGGCGAATTGAGTAGACGATTTGAGAATACACACTACGCATTCCATACGACCTATGACTGAGCATGTGCAGTGATCTCCAATACGTGATACCCGTGATCTGCTCGGGCAAACGAAGTAGAGCCCGGTCCATCCGAGCACTACTTCGTTCGCCTTGTGTTCAAAGCGGCCATGATTCCTGAGACCTATAGGGTATTCCCACCTTATGTGACCGGTAATTCATAAGTAGTATAGAAATAGAAGGCACGAGACAACATAAATAAAAAAATAAATTTTAACTAGGAAAAGACGGAAAATTTTCTAGTGTTTTTTCCTTTTTCTTTTTGGGGAGCCAAGGCCCCTTGCCCTCCCCCCTGGGTGCGCCATTGGTTTAAACCCTATTATTTCGACTCCCTTTGGTATTTTATGGGAAAAATTCCCAGCTTGTCAGTTTAGGGTTGTAGCATGAGAATCTCTTGCCTTAGAGGGATTTTTTCCCTTTTCTCCTTTTTTTGATATTTTAATCGATAAGAGATATAACATTTGGAACAAAACGTCGCCTACTGTAAGGTAATATTTTTGCCAATATAATTCTAAGCAAAGCTTGCTTAAATTTTCACGCATAACTTGAAAATCCGCATTATCTGCACATTCCAGATGAGATGTGCAGATAGTTTTTTGTTATTAATTATTAAAACTATTTGATTCAAATAGTTTAAATAATTAAGACCAAGTTCCAGGAATGTTTGTTTTTCAAGAATAGATAAAAGGCTTATTTCTGTATCTTAAAATAAATAATTGATTCAAGGACCTGAATAATGGCTAGTAATGTGCTGGTGGGATATTCTTTATTATTATTATTATTATTATTATAACGGTGGCTTACGGAGTCAGAAGACTCATCGCCGGAAACCTTATATTGATACACTTGCCATTATTCACACAATGCCTATCATACTTCTCCTTAAACTCATTCATAGACGAAACCCTCACAACCTCTGGCAATACATTCCACCTATTCATCACCCTCCAAGCAAAAAATCTAGTTCTAACAACCTTGTTAACCACAGGCAGGAAGAGAACGAGGGGATAACCCCCTCGTTCTTTTCACGCCCGCACTGTACCGAAAAAAATCTTCAGTGTCAATCCTATAAAACCCTTTAATAACTTATGTGCTTTATCATATCTCCTTTCTTACTTCTATCAGCTTTTTTTTTGGATTCCACAGACCTTCAATCTATCTTCATAGGAAAAAAACATTCCAGACCTGTCACAATATTTCCCACTCGCTTCTGGATCCTGGAAAGGATCCAGGCGATCAGATCTGTCACCACTAGTCCAGATATGACTTTATTAATGCCTTTTAACGGGGAACAGTATCTCTATCCCCTAAACTTAAGTTTTCTGTCCACAATAGCAAGTCCCTTGCCTCGTCCACTTCTTGAAGTTCAGTTCCATCAATATAGTACACAGCATGTGATCTCATTCTCTCAAAGTGCATCACCTTACACTTAGTCATGTTAAACTGGTAGCCATTTAACTTTGCCAGATCTTTATATTGCCTTCATTTGCTCTTCGCAGTTTTGCATCATCAGCAAACAAGTGGATATTTACCGTCAAATTATTCTCTTATCATTAATGTACAAAGTAACAATGTTTATACAAATTAAATTTGCATAAAAAGTTTTCACACGATTGTCTATTAGTGATGAGCAAATGTTAAATTATGAAAACGAATAATTAAAATTTTAAATAACTGAAGTAAATGGGTCGGGGGAGAAGTAGACAGTAGAGACGGGATATCAGTTTCTTAAATATGTTTTGGGTTTGGTTTGGACAGGAAATTTTAAGATAACTACCTTATTCCCATATATTTTTAAATATAGATGAAAAAGAAATATTTTATTGTGAATAATCTTAATCTTCCTGTATTTAAGTTCTTACATACCGCCATGAAAAAGATTTTTTTTCTTTTCTTTTTTTTTTTTTTTTTTTTTTTTTTTGGTTTATCAGATTTCAAGAATGCCATCTGCTTTCTTCTTGTTATTTTTTTTTTAATCCACTGGCATTGAGCGAATTCTTTAGATCAATTAGATGGCGGAGTAGCTCTCCTCATATTTTAGAATATTAAAAAAAAATGGTGAAAAAAATAGGATTGACATTTGAATGAGTCGTCTACTGCCCAAAAGAATTCGGAAAACCAAGAGAAATGATGAAAAATATAAAGGTTATAAATCTTTGTGTGCGCGCTCGAGCATGCGTTAAGGGTTAGATAATCCGTAAACTTTGCTCTAGAGACCAAGCGATATCTTTTCAAGTCACTTAAGCTTACATAAAAAAGCAGGTCTGCAGATTCTTGAAAAATTCTGAAGGAACACACGGCCAACTCTTCTGGTCATTTCCGGGGGGGGGGGATTCCTCTTCTGGTAAGAATTGTGGCAACTGTTGTGAACAGAGTGTCACAAAAAATGCAGGGCAGCTTTCAGCAGCGTTTAACAAGATGCGTTGTATAGTTGTTTGCTATCATTAATATTTTGTTAGACAAGCAGAGATGGTTATTCTGTTCTAGTCTTATCTTGAACAGGTCTCTTTTCAAAAATGCTATGTCTGTTTCCTTCTTTGTATTGCTTTGGTGTTCATGTTTATTTTTCTTGAAACAGCACTTACGTAGCGCAGTGGAAAGAATGGGGGAATGCGTCCTTCGATTGGAAAAGACCTCAATTTGAGTCTGTCTCGTCATGACGAGAGGAACTTTCTGGATGGAGTAATTAAATGAAGATCAGTTAGCTCTTCATTTAATGAGTCCATCCAGAATGTTCCTCTCGTCATGATAAGACAGACTCAAATTGAGGTCTTTGGTGAGAGCAGATTTTACTCTTATGAGAAACTCGTTTTTCCCTGAAAAGTTAGCAAACGTCTCCCAGAATATTAACTGGCACAAAAAAAAAAAAAGGTAGACGACGTAGCGAAGATGGTGGAATTTTAAGTGTTACGACATACAGCGGCCTTTCACAGTGCGTTTTGATCTCCATGAAGGAAACATGTATGTAATAATAAAAAATTTTTTTTGCTTTCTGTTTTTAAAATAATAGTATAATACCAGGTATTTCATACTATAGACATTGTGTCGGGACGTTCACTAATCCATACTGTAGGATATTACTGCAGATCATGCATTTATTACTGTAGCGAACGTAGCAACTTCTTGGTGTGGATTACAAGATTAGTCAGTACTTCTCAGGATTTCTCCCACGTGTTAAGTATTTTTATAGTGTAGACTGGTAATTTTCAATGTATCCTATAAAAAGTATTGAGGAAAAACATATTGTTCTATCCTACATAAACATAAAAGATTTCGTCACTTTTACATCTTTTTGTAATAATTTTATTCAAATAAAAGCATCACAAATCCACTTTTTTGTCAATGGGGACAACTGTCCCAATGAATAACAATGCCACGCTATAACACGAAAGCATTTTCTATATTAATTTAAATCTCGGGTTATCTTCACGGTTGTGAAGAGGTTGGTCGAAGAGATTCTGACATCATTGTAAACTGACTAGGAAGTAATCCATTGTCGGACCACTTCCGATCAGCATCGGACAATGCTGGAGCTTCTTTAACATCGAAATGACTCTGCATGCTCTTATAAGTGAATTAATCATTGGGAATACCGTTAGAAGTTCCTCCAGTAATTTTTCTATGAAGTGTAGGGTGCACGTACCGCATTCTCCCACCTCATGCTAGGCAGAAGCACGCGTATTTTGTCTTTCTAATCTAATTTGCATAGTGGTTGCCGCGAATTCCCTTAATTGAAATTTCACTTTCGGTGATTGTGCAATGTCCGCTCAATTTAAGGACTGATTATAAAAAGTTTAATTATTTATCTTTAAGTCACTTCATCCATTTACAAACATGGAGTAATGGAGTTTTGATTAAAGTAAATGTCAATACTTGTATTAAAAACATATCTGCGCAATGTGCTATTGAGAACGCTTTGATAAAGCATGTGTTAAAGTTTCACGTAACAATGGCTTGGAAGGTTAATTAATAATTGCAAATGAAACATTCGCATCGAAAAGGGATTCATCACTGAATATTATTAATAAAGTTAACTTTTTTATTTTGGAGAGATCTTTTCTTTTCAATAAAAAGCTATCATAAAATTCTTGTATTAAAGTTTTCGCTCTTAAGAAACGCTAGTGACATTATTTCTTAAGTTTAAATTGGATAACTTCATTAGAAATTCTTGCAGCTGCGATGGTCTGTTTTTAATTGGATTGAGGAAAATTGGGGATATTGATAATCACCTTAATGAAGTCTTAATTTTTATGTTGCAAGTTAATTTTCGCGATTAAGTGATTTAAATTATTAATTTTTCCGAAGAAAGGCATCGTTGGGTGTTTACCCTTGTACTTATCTCTGCGCCTGAGTAAAAACGTGTCTAATTAAAGAGACGACGTTTAAGTATCGTACACACTGATCAATCTTAGCTCTAAATCTGTCTTACAGTTATGTGGACGTGATTTCTCGCTCAGCAGAAGATGGAGTTCTGCTCGCGCTTTGGTTGTTTTGCTTTCCAAGAAGAAGAAAAACACAAGACAATTTTCGTGATATATTTTTTAAAGGTTTCGTACTCCGTCCCACCTACTGCAAACTATGATTGAGAATACTAATGGAACACTGGAAACAGCACCGTAACATGGGCAATTGGAGTCCGGACGAGGGGGAAAAGTTGTCTCTAATTCTGTTTAAAAAAAAACTCCATTAATTTAAGATCCCGGAAAGTGGATGCAGTAGTATAGCAATGTGTTTTTTACTAATTGAATATACAATACATTATTATATTTAATTAAATAAATTTTATGTATGATGTAATTTATTTTGTAGATTCATTTCTACCCTTCTTTCTTGTTTCAACCGACCACTTCTTTCTACTCATCATTTTATTACCTCCTGTTAATTTTAAGCTCAAGACGTGTGTCTCACTTCGTTACTTGATTGGGAATTACAAGTTCTCATTTTTCTACGCTGATGTTGTATGTCCACACTTCATAGAACCTAGTCTGAAAATGTGCTAAGAAGAGTCAATTCGTTCTAAAGGGGAGAAAGAAATTAAGAACGTACGAATTGGTCGCCAACACGCGAAATCACGTACTTTATACGTAAAATTTCCAACTGTTGTACAAGTAAAATAGATACCACACTAAGAACTAGAATTTTCATAAAAGAGAAGATAATTTTCACGTGTAATAAAAAACAACTCATTCCACAAGACGGATAGATTACCCAATTATCGGAATGGATTCTCCTTTTTGTGACACGCGCAGAAGTGTCGAAGGGTCTCGCATCTTTTGGCGTACAGTAATTAAAGAAGATTGAATTTTCTTATTATTCCGTCTGTTGTTTTTCTTGTATTCTCTATCATCAGATAAGAGAATACAATAAAAGCATGCTAGAATATAAGAAAATAATTTGAGATCCTCTGACACTTTTTCTTTGTTTTAATTCAGAAGCGTTAAGTAAAATATTGGTGATAATTTTGCAACACTGCAATCACTACCATTCATCATTTCTCGTGTACAGTGTCATATTATAACATACAAGAACTGCACAGAATCCATAAAATCGAATTTTTAAAAAAATATTTTTATAGTCTTAATTCTGAGTAATGTAGCTTAACTTATAAATTTAAGTAGCAAGTGAATTCGAAGCGTTTTAAGGGAATAGTAGATTTAAATTGCATTTCACAACTACCATAGTTGAAATAGAAGAGAAGAAATCAGTGCTAAGTGCATAGACAGTTTCAACATGAGCTGGCGACCAACTTTATTTCATGGCCTTTTCTATGGTTCAATTAGCAGGTTGTTTAACAGGATGATAAACCTGAGAGATGCTGTAAAAGTGCTGCGAGTTTAGTAAGTGGACGTTACTGCTGAATTACTCCGAGCTAAACTGCCTACTCGGTGATATTTTGCTGCTTCTAAATCAAGTTTTTTTTGTAAGCATTCCTGTTTCGAAGCTGCTGATCCGTTCTCCCTGTAAAAGACCTTGAAGAAGAAAAGCGAAGCGTATATTGTTCTGTGCCGTTCCGAATGGTTAGGAGGTTCCGTCTGTCTGATTTTTAAAGCAAGTAATCTTACTGAAGAGACACTCGGCGGGCAAAGAATGAAGTGTCTGTCAGTGAGATAAATGGACTCTTTCTTGCGATATGAAAAAGTAAAAAGTAGATTCACTTGGTTCAGATCCCCCGCATATCCACTGCTACTCCAACAGTAAATAGGACGAGGAGTCCATTTGTCAGCCAACGTTCAGTAGTGTTTCGTTGAAACAAGATCACGTGGCAGGCCACCTTTACGATAAACTTGAGAACCATTTAGCAGGGTCTATCGATTCCTCAAGAGCTTAGTAGCACTCTCTATGAAACTTGGAAACTTCCAATGTTAAATTACGTGTGGAAATACACCGAACATTAAAGATCGGTGTAATCACCCTCGTTAGTATTTATCAGTACCAGCCATCGGCAGTATCCCGTTCTGGTGCTCAAAATTCGTTCATCCAGTAGAACAGCGTTTCTCAGATTTTTCCTACGACGGAACATTTCACAAATCCTGAAAAATTTCGCCGAACACCTTGGTTATTTTGTATTGTATTAATAATTAATTATGGCATAATCATAAAGAGTATTAGTACACTTATGTATACGGTGTGACATGTTGACAAATATAAAATGACATTTAAATTATTTATCAATCACTGGACTAATGAAATCTTGTAGCGTATTGTAGTTTCCTTATTAAATTAATTTGTGTTGATTTTCATTGACATATCCCATTCTGTGATCACCAAAAATTTATAATATTATTATAATTACTTACGGGTGAATGCAGACTTTTTCTCCTGTGTGCTGGTAGTTTTCCCCTCCTTTAGTACATCCTGGAGATCGCATTGTAGGCTGGAGGTGGATGAATCTATCTTTTTGCGTTACAAACATCTTCAGTAAGAGATTTCTTAACACCAAAATTAAACAAAGTCCCTTGTCTCTTATTCATATTAAAATTTAAATCTGTAGGCCTATTACGTTTCAAAAATCACGGCCCTCCGGTATCGAAACAAGCACTTACACACTGCGATTCAAACTTGCGAAGAAAGTATTCAGTATTACTAGATTTGAGAACCGGACACAGACTGTCTTTATCTTCAATTTCAGTGAAAAAAATTTTCTTTACACTTCCTTGCTGATTGGTCACTAACATTTGTAAACACAGATGTTATTTTGTTCAATTTTGAGAACAGAGGATACGTCGCCCATTGTTGTAATCGGCTTGCAAGCAATTTTTATGACCGGTCATAAACAGCGGTATTCCCTTCCCCGAATTACTTCCATGTTTAAAAATACACGACTTGGACACTGACATCACGGAACACTTATTCACTTTCCGCGGAACACAATTTAGAAAACTCTACAGTTGAAGAAAGTTCGTTTCACGCTGAAATTCGTCATCCATAAAGATTCTTTATAATTAAAGCTTTGATTGTGAACGGTGAAGTAACAATTTATATTCATTTGCTTATAATAAGCAAAGCAACATCATTTGTTGTATTGAACACCTCGGATATACACGGATATGTGAAAACGTCAAACAGTATTTGGTATAATGCCATAGTTTATCTTTCGTTCGTTGTTTGAATACCTTTATTTACTACACAAATTAGACATTTTTATATTCTTCGAGATCGATTTGGATGGGTCATTTATTTTGAAAATGTATAAAACAACAAATTTATTAGTTTTCTAGAAAACGAGAAATTAGCAGGAATTTGTCATGTTAGAAATACTGTATATTTCAGCGTATAAGACGAGGCCTAAATTTTAGGCTATTTTTAGGTTTTAAGCTTATGTCGGTTGTATAAGACGACCCCCAATTTCTTCTTGTATTAATGCAACGTTAGGTATTGTTGTTATATCCGTTATTTTTATATCTACGCATATGTGTTTTTTTTTTGCATAGCATAGATTTAATATTTACGCTAATTATCCTAATTAAAAGTGAATAGCCCCAATTTTAATTAATTATTAATTTCGCTTTTCTTTTTTTTTTTAATTTTAAGATTATTAAAATTGTTATCATTTAAAATCATGGAACTAGCAACAAAACGAAGAAAGTATGAAGCTCGATTTAAAATAAGGGTAAAGCAAACTAATAACTGCTGCTGCTGCAAGAAAATTTGACATAACCGAGAAGATAGTAAGAGAATGGAGGAAGAAAGAAGATATTTTTAAAAAAATTGCCAAAGAAAAAATGTGCGATGAGAACGGGGATCACCCGATGGCCGCAACTGGAAAATCACGTTGCAGAATGAATATTCGAACAAAGGTAGATGGTTATCTTGTTACAGAAATATGATTAGATCATATGCACTAAAATGGTCAAGATTGAATCCGGATGCAAGTATAGAATTTCAAGCTACTTCAGGATGGTGTAATCGTTTTATGAACAGACAAAATCTGGTAATACGACAAAAAACGAAAATTGCTCAAAAACTACCAGCAGATCTTTACCATAAACTTACCAGGTTCCATAAATTTATTACTCAGTTGAAACAAGAACATAAATTTCTATTGTCAAATATTGAAATATGGATGAAACTCCTATGCGTTTTGATATAAGCAATAAAGCAGTGGGGTCTAAAGGTACTAAGAGTGTGCTAGTTCGAAGTACAGGTTATGAGAAAACAAGGTTTACGGTTATGTTTTCATGTTTGGCTGATGGAACCAAGTTAAAACCAGTGATCATCTTCAAACGTGAAACTAAACCTAAGATAAAATTTCCTTGAGGGGTTTTTGTACATTTTCACGAAAAAGGATGGATGGACGAAAATGATGTGAAATTATGGATAAATAATGTGTGTTACAAGCGACCAGGCGGTATAATGAAGAAACGCAGTTTATTAGTATGGGATATGTTTCGTAGTCATTTAACTGAGAATACTAAAAGGCTTCTAGAAAAAAATAAAAATTGCTGTTATACCAGGTGGTTTAACTTCTACATTGCAACCACTAGACGTCTGCTTGAACAAACCATTTAAAGATCACATGCGAGAAGAGTGGAATAATTGGATGTTGACTGGTGGAAAATCATTTACGAAAGGTGGATCTATGCGAGCAGTATCACTTGATATGTTGTGCAATTTTGTGATCAAAGCATGGAATAAAGCAAAAGTAGAGACTGTAATGAAATAATTTAAGAAGTGTGGTATCTCTAATCTTATGGATGGTGCGTAAGATGATCTGTTGCGGGACACTGATGATGATGAAAACGAAATCAATTCACCGGATTCGAACTGGGATCCATATGACGATCATTTAAACAATGAATCTGAAGAACTATTTTCAACAGATGATGAAGAAAATGCACATGAAAATTGAGGTTAATAATTATTATTTGTTTTTAAAGACATATCTATTGTAATATTTTACAATAGATAAAATACTGCCTATTTTCTTATATAACGATGTATTGTAACTACCTAAATGCTCATCCAAGAAATTAAGCTTTCCTTTTTATATTCGTCGTATAAGACGACCCATGATTAAGAGGGGTTTTCTGTATTATTTGAGAATCGTCTTAAACGCCGACATATACGGTATTTATTTACGCCCGTTAGAATATTTATTTTAATATCAAGCTTCTGTGTACTTCCTTCAATCATATTCACACCAAATATAGTTTTTATATTATTATTGATAAAAATCAAATAATCCTTGTAACAAAATATCTCCGACAGTCAACATCTTTTCATGTTGTCGCAATATTTTTATGTCAGAATCGAACTTCCTTTTGTTCGGTAGTCCATCCAAAGCCACTTTCACTGGGATCTCTTCTGCACACAAAAAAATTAAGTGGCATCCGCGAATGTGAAAGAGAGTTTTATATTTTGTTTCAGTTGAATTGAGCTCTTTGTCTGCAGTTTTATAGCCATCTGTCGAGTCACTTGGTACTGTTCCAGTAAAAGATATTTGGAAGAAGAGCGTGACTCAACTTGGCTTTGTTAAAAATGAAGTAGTTTATACCTTAAAATCTGAAAAGGATGGAACAACATAAAACCACGTAGCACTAGAGATCGATAAATGGTCATAGGAAAATAATAATCAACAGAAACTCGCTAGTAATTCGGAAGTGATTTAATGCTAAATTGCTTTTTTTCATAATTTTTAAGTTTCTTATCATGTTTCTTTCCTTAATTTATTTCTGAAGTAGAGTTTTCTATGGAAGTTAGTATATCATGAAGTTTCTTTTCTCTTTCATAACTGAAAGAAAACTTCCGTTCGAAACGGGGATGATTAATCTTTCTACTTTCGTTGAATATATACATTTTTTTTTAACTAAAAGTATTATTCGAAAATTAGAGCTCACTGGATATAGCTAGAATGTAGGAGATTATTTCCAAACGATTTTGAATAGCAGGACCTACTTTCTAACAACATTTGAAATTAACATTTTGATATCACCATTAAAGTTTTCTATGCGGAGAGTTTATGTAAACAAACACAATTCTTTTTTCATATCTTGGAAATCAGTACTTTATTGATTACTACTACAAGATATACTTGGGAAGATAATGCTCTTTATCCGACAACAGCATCTATAAACGCCCTCACCCCTTTAAGAAGACAGAAATACACAGCTAATGAATCGCAAACTCCTTGCTTTTAACAGGAGTTAGCGTAACAGTTCAAATGGAAAAAAAATCTACGAAAATATTGATATTTGTCAATTATACATATTCTTAGGACTAGTTTGTTTTGTAATGAAAAAGGTGAGTATCGTAAAGGAAGTGGAGAGAAATTAATCTTTCAAATTCCATTTGAAGTAATCTAACTCGATTGATTTCGACTTAGCTAAAAGCTATGCCTTTCATAGAGTCCATCCAAGTGAAATTACCCGGTTGGACTCGATGAAAGGGCGAGCCGCAGAGACGTTATCTTAATAGCAGAAGTGCTGGTTGTAAGTAGCAGTGAACCACCAAAGCGATTTCTGTATCGAAGTTTACGCAATATGAAAACCAAATATGAAATCATTGATTCAATTTCAACCGTACAGACCTCAGTCTATATCATGTTTCGTTAAAATGTAGGATTTTCATTCGGTAAACAAAATTATTTGTTTCTATAAAATGATTTGGCTCTACTTTGAAAGGCTGACAATGGCTTTTTTTAATTAGCTTTATGCACTTATGCTACATGGTTTATTTATTACTCTTTTCAGAACTCATATTTTGTGGTTTTTATACTCATATTTTGAAAGGGATTTTCCCCTTTCAAAAGCAGATAAACCATACCATCGAAGAACGCACGCTGTTATAACTGAGAAGATATACTTGAGTCATATGCTTCGTTGATGTCCTAAACTATAATAATATATTATTATAATTCTAACATATTAAAAATATTATAAGATCGTTTCATCTTAACACACTTACAGTTCCACATTTATAACAATTCTGCAGTTACAAAAATTCATTATTTAGCAATACCAAAAGGACTGTATATATAATCCTCCATGTTACATTTGTCTTGCACAATTTAATTAACTGCATAATTATCCAAAATGAAAATCTCATTACTTAACTAATAATACTGAATTCTTGTATAAGCTGTGAATTGTGTAGGGTTTTATTTACCAGCTTGCAATAAAGTTGCACGTCTTCAGACATTTTATATTTCTCAATTGTATTATGCTTAGAATTCACTTATGTTTTTTAATACTGCGCTATTTTTCTTTATCCATTGACCGATTATTCAGTCTGACGAAACTGAAGATTTCTGGTTGTTCGCAAGAAATATTTCTATAGTAATACTCAGCTTTGTCTTTATCTCATTGGTAAGGAATTTTAATTAAATTCCTTAATCAACTAGGCGGAATTCCATCTATCCTAGTGCGGATGTGGAAGAATGTTCCTTTCCTATAAAGCACAAAATCGGCCAGAGAATATTCGCATTGACAACTATAATTGACTACAGAGATACGATTATCCCTTCCTATTGTTGCCGAATTAAGTTTCTAAAAGTCAAGTTTTAATGGTAACCTCCATTTTCGAGCAAATGATGCAATCCTATAGCTCGCTGGCATTAAATCAGATTGTGAGCTAAATAAACTGTGAACCAGGAACTAGAGAGAGAACGTGGTATCTCTCAAGGGACTTGAAGTTTGCAATAACGGAATAATTGCCTCGCACACCAGGCTAAGAAAGTATCTACCATTAACAAAGCATCCAATTCGGACTCACCTGAAAATTTCATTCATCCTACCTTTTCCAGCTTGGTCATTAAGCCTAATTTCTAGAGGAAAATTGCGCAGGATAATAATTTAAGTGAACTCTTAAGTATTTGACATGTGTGTGTTAATTGAATTACGTGAGTGTGTCTTTCAGATAAGAGAAACTGTTTTGTGCAGTGAAAAGTGGCACAGATTTTTACATAGAAGAATTAATACGGATTGTCTTCTTAGGATTCCTTCTTAAAATAATAAACAGATTTTCTTTTTCAGTGGCTTACCTTGTTATCGACTTATTCTGTGTATGGTCATTGCTTCTTTTGATACTATTTATGACACACAATCATTCGCATTTTCTCGGTAATCCTCCGAAATCAGCGAACTGTCGTTCGTAGTGTTTGGTCGTAGAACTAGATGGCGAGAAGGTTGTATTATTCGGGTTATAATTCTTTCATTGTCTAAAGGATCCGATGTTGTGTTTCAAGAGAATTATCAGAAAGCCCGTGACTCTACACCATATTTCCAAGTTATACGGAAGAATTGCCCTCTTGAAGCTGTGCTTCAGACCCATGTTGCGCTGTGTACTTTTATAGTGAAGAGCGAAAATATCGCCATATTTCATTCCAGTTAAGAGGATTTTAAGTATTTATGATTCAGAATGCACAATACAGCTTACAATAATGCAGGGGAAAAAGAAGATTCATATGAAAGGAAAATCTTGTTTGATTAATAATGACAAACGCAAACTTATGGTTTTCGTTATTAATCAGACATAATTGCGAGAGCTAGTTCTGAAATCGTGTCATAAGGGATAGCTTTTTATTGTGTTAGAATTAAACTTTGATTATCGGAGTTAACCTTAGCAATAAGACGTTAGTGGTAGGTGAATCTTCGTTCTGCAAAGATGCCTCGTAATTCAGACATTTTAACACAACAGCGTACCCATTAATATGCTGTAATACGATTGACGATGATTTAAAACATGAGATTATTCCTGTTCCATCTTTTCCACATATACTGATTAAACAACCCAAACGATTTGTTTCATGAACTACAAGATCTGTTTCAATACATTTATTTGCATTTCTACAAAAACATCAAACATAAAATTGATATAGAAATGGAAAAGTAAGTAATCAGTGAAATATTTAATAATTCTAATGGTCTTGCAATGGGAATTTGAATCTTCTTATTGCTCAGACATCGTACAACATTTCATGGGCAATCGAACATACTAATTTAAAATCGATCAGTCCTGCATATTTTAAGCCCGATAGATCATTTCGACTCTGTATTGCTTTGTAATATGAGTGAATTTCCTCTTAATGGACTGCAGATAGCAGTTGGCATAGTGAGTCTTAATATGCACCCCTCGAAGAGGAGGTACTTGAACTGTTAGAACAGCTTTTTGTATGCTGGCGATTAATCGGAAAGTTTTCAGAAGAGGGGAATCACTTTGTGGAAGATAAATCGTGCACCCACTGTTGACTCATTTGTGAAGTACCGCTGGATAGCCAATAGATCACCTAAATATTGGCTTCGATTTTTTTTTTCCTTTATTGAAGACAGATTCGTATTTGAAATCGAATAATTTGATTTATGACATAAATTACTACAGTATATATATATTTTTTTCATACATAACTTTTTTTCTTACGGACTATGTGCCTTTGATGCAAAAAAGTGAGTCGAAAGGGGGAAAAATGACTTTGTATAGAACTTGTTATCCTTCTTTACCAAGGAAATGTTTCAATTAAAAAAAAAAAACTCTGTCAGATCTGTTTGTCATAAGTAAGAAGTAGTTCTTTCCTACGAGACCAGCTGAGCAAAATACTGTAGAAATCGTGGGGATTAGAGTATGCACGCGTCTTCGCTAATCCTATTTCTTTAAAGAGCATTCGGCATGTAACCTCTTGTCGCGGTCGTTCCACCCTCTTCTTTTGCACACCCGCTTAGGAAAATAAAAATAAAAATCCGCACAAAAGCAAGCGTGCAGCAAACAATTCCCCTTATTTATATGATGTCAGAACGAACGCTGAAACCGAACCCACTAAGACAAATGGATACAAGTAGGAAGCGATTCGTCTTTTGCGTGCCCCGCAGTCCTGAACGGTGGAAATTTTACTTCGAAGCAGCGAAGGGTATTCGGTATAATGGATGGCCTATCGATCAGGATAGTGATGCGCCGACAGGTTGGAACCGATAGAGTAAGTCGATAGCAGGGCATCGTGCATGCATGCATACATCAGCTGATGGCCTCGCAGCGATGGGTTTGCTTTGTTCTACACACACGGGAAGAAGTAATTTGCCTTGCTTTTCCTCTTCGTCACATCGCACTTTGCTGCAATGACCACTTCGAACTAAGTCTGTTCTCGTTTAGACATTTCGAATTAGGAGAAGTTTCTTTTGCATTACAAAGGCATCGTTGTGTGTGCGTATCCAATAATGAAGGAGAAAAATATGGCCTCAAGCTTCCGTATCGATTACGGAATCGATTTTCAACTGCTGCTTAATTATTAATGCTCTACTTTTCGTCTTTGCGTCTTCTAAGCAAAGAAAGCTCCACGTTTTCAGTTCTGAAAATATGGACACCATTCGAAGTTGCATTAGAAGAAAGCGTTTAAAGAACAGAATGGATTTTCTTTAAGAAATGGTAGCATAAAGCATCACAATTCATTCAGCTGTTAAGATTAACGTAAAACGAGGTTCGTGATTCGTTTTATTTGCACAACAGTTTTAATTACTTGCTGGCCAAATATGTGTTGAATAGAGGATCAGTACAATAGCTGTTGATTTTTTTTTCGAAGAAATCGTGGTGGGCGCAGGGAAAGAAAGAAAGAACAAATTATCGAATTTCAATGTGGAAATGATATGTGACAACAGTTGTTCGAAATAACAAACTTTACTTATGAATAATCTACTAAAACCAAAAGATCAGATGCCAACTCATTACTGTTGTGGTTTTCTCAATATCTCGCTATTTTTGTATCAGCTGCACGATTGTTGTATAACTGATCATTTACCGCTTTAATTTCAACATCGGAAGGAATAATTTTATATAAATTTATAGGCAAAGATAGTAACCCCCAAAACAAATTAGCAAAAAAAAAAAAAAAAATACTGTTTAAATAATTATAATTTTTCTGTTTCCCTTCTTTACCTAACAAATCATTAATCCACTCAATATAATATAACATAAAAAACAAAAAAAAAATTGAAAATGCTTAATACCCAAGCTACATTTGTCGACATCTATCACGAGCACACTATGCAGAAAGTGAAGATAAATATTACGCATGCTTCACATATCGGACAGAAAGTGTATGGTGTTTCTCACATTTGTTGCACTTCCGTGATTTAAATTTGCTTGTTTCTCCTCGGATAATTTTTAGGATAATTCAACTCTTTCAAATTAAGCGTAAATTCAGCTACCATAGAAGCAGTTGTAATAAGAAATTACAAATAAATGCAATACCATTCTTGAAAGTATATGGGAGTGGTGGGGAGTGTCTGTAGCTATGTGTATTCTAGGGTCGATTTGTTTGTGTGAGAGGGGGGGAACCCTCCCTCACCACCTCGGTCCGAGATCGACTAACTCGATCCTAAGAGAAAAAGCCCAGGAAGAAATTCTCAGTGGGATTTGAACCTAGATCTTTTCGCTTAGCAAGTGCCCGCCGCTGACACGACACTACCGAGGCACGATCCATAACTTGGTACTTGTGGCATTTATATTCATGTCGCAGTGTGTACCGGATTCAGTGATCCACCACTGATTGAATTCTACAATGTACAAGGAGAAATAATCGATTGATAGTATTGTATTATCATTCTTTCAGTGCTTTATAATTAAAATATATTATTAATTTAATTCGACTTCATGGACTAAGCTTTAATTTACCAATTTTATGTGTGCATCAGCCAGGAAAGGGTTGTTGTTAGTACATCAGTACATTCACAACAGTATGATTAATTATCGAAATGGAGGAATTGTGTCTCATGCAGTGGGAAGCATCAGAAGGATTTAAAATAGATGACAGTCTGAAACTTCCCTTTATTTAATCATTTCATCTTCCTGTACTAATGATTTAAAAATATAATACATAGTTCGTTTGCTTGAAAGAAAAGGGAATGGAATTTAGAACAGAATTAGCGGATAAAAAAAAAGATTGAGAGACGACTAACTCTCTCCAGTAAAAGGTTCTGCCTTCATTCTTTCTATGAATTTTAATTAATCTTCAGATGTAAAGGGACCTTTTGGAAATTCCATAAAATGTCTGTTTTAGCTGATTAAATTTAAATTCATTTTAGTTTGGCGAGTGGTTTTTTTTTTTTTTTTTTTTTTTTAGATCTGGTTATAATTAAACTGCGCCCCCTCCCTGAAAAATTCTAGCATAACTACATACTCAATAATTCTTTCACTTGTCTTTCAAAAATCTTCAAACATTCAGTATTCTGGGGATTTCATTGAATCATTTCAAATTGAAGTAAGTGTGTCTGAACTTTGATATATATATTTCCTGGTATAGTAAAAATCATGTTGATTGGTGTTTTTTTATTTGCTCTTCACACGAAGAATTTTGCGCTAATTAATGACATCGTCAATAAGTTCGTAAACGGGTTCATCTTTTTTTTATATTTATATTTTTATATTTATTATCTGATTATATTTCCATGATCGAAGGCACAGGGAGTTATTTTTATTCTTATTATATTTCCTCTTCTAGTTGAAATTATTTATTTTAGGATGTAATTTTTTAAGAATACTATTTGCTTTTATCGGAAGAATAATAAGAATAAATCACATTTACGGAAATGTTCACAGTATTTGAAGAAACTATAGCAGGTAATCATCAAGATAGGTTGTATTTTGGTTTTTCGTTGGAAATAGTCTGCTAACTTGTCTTCGATCTTAACATTTAACCTCCTCGCTGCCCAGCATGGAAAGTAACATTCTCGATGAGTCCATTGACTAATCCACTGCTTGGAAAGAAGTCAATCAACGGGTATCCCCATGGGTAAGGTAAAAGTTGCAGGCCTATCTGTTCCTGAAACTGTTAACAAATTGAACCACCCTAGGTCAATAAACAGTGATACCATACCGAGATGGCCGCACAGGTAGCCAACTGCTACTCGCAGTGGCGAACTACCACACTCCGAATGTGACCGTAGGGTGCTAAGAAGGATAATATGTAAAAACCGCCATTTGTCGGCGACACATTGTGGAACATATGAAGTTAAGTGAATCGACTGGAACAGGGAGCTGCAAAAAAACATTCAGAACCGATGCTTACAAACTGGGTTAGTTTTATGGTAGTATAATATGCAAGTCCCACATTACTCGAACCAGCATGCAGCATCGTCTTCATTAGTGCAAAGAGCATCTACAGCGGGACGTGGAAGCTTGAAACGCTGTGCTACGGAGCGATGTCTCCTACCAGAGTGCGTAATCCCAACTCTCAAATTAGGGGGGTGGCGGTGTGATGGTATGGTCTTGTTTTTCCTGGTTTGGCCTCGGACTTCTGTTTTAGTGCCACGAACATTGAACTCCGAAACGTATCTAAACATTGTGGAGACAGTGCACCTTGTCATAAGGCTGTTGCTGTAACCGCGTGATTTATGAATATGAACATCATCACACTTGACAAGCATTCACAGAACCCTGATATCTAAATCCAGCCAAGCAGGCCAAGGAAAATCCCAAAGCGTTGTTGAAGAATAATCTTAATGAATGATGATGGTTACGAGGTGATAGAAGCGACCTCTTTGCAAGCATATATCATACAAGTGAGATTATTGCTGTGACATACACTGTTTGTAAAGAAGTCATTGAATGAGGTCAAGGGGCGTCCGACCAACAACATTCCAGGACGTCATTACATGTCTACAGGAAGAATGGTCGAAAATTCCCATTGATCGCTATCATACGCTTGTGGAACGTATGCCCAGTAGTATTGCTGCAGTGATCGCAGCGAAAGGAGGCCCTTTATCTTTTTAAGGTGGGTGATATGGCTGTCTGTTTCTCACACTATAGTGTTCGTTGAAGTCTTTCCGAACAGAGTATGTCACAGCAATAACCTCACTTGTATGATATACACTTGCAAAGATCGCTCAGTACCTCAACTATTTTATCTGTCACCTCGTGACCATCGTCATTCAGTAAGATTATTCTTCAGTAAGTCTTCCTCTTACTTGCCTCATAATAAAAAGAACTCTTTGAGATTTTCCTTGGCCTGTTTGGCTAGTTTCTTCCCGTAATCTGGTACTCGAGTTGTAGGCTTCGATTTTGTCTTACTTACCATACTGGTGACCCTTGTACTATTCATGAGTTTGTTGGTTACCTTCCTCCTTATATACCCTCCACAGCATTTTACTTTTTGGAAGTTCATGATTACTCCGCTATCTAACTCTACCTAATTAATCCTCTTTAGCTTAGGTATACAGTTTCATATAGTTTCCTCTAGCTACTCCGTAACTATTTCCCATGCACTACTATCAACCTTCCCTTCGCAGGATCCTTTGAACTTCCTCCTGACTTTGTCATTATCAGCTGCCTTGTAATTCCACATATACCGTTATTACTACACAGAATATTATTAATTTTTAACAACCTCTCAAGTCAAGACCACATGGTCACTTTCCCCAATTGGGGGCCACCTTAGTTATGGCTAGCTCTTCTTATCCTATCAACAGATCCAGTCGTCTTGCACGTCGAGTCTCCGTCCATCACGTGCTGCCTAGTAATTATCTCTCAGTAGGTATAAAAATTCCATGTCCTTCCTTCTTTTCATGTGATCTCTCTTTCTTCCAATTTATATCTACATAGTTGATGATCCCATAATAATCACATCAACTGCGTACTCATTTGCTGATGGATATCTTCCAGATCATCCATCGAAAGCCCTAACTTATAGGTGCATAATCATAGTAATGTGCAAGGTATCTGTACAGTACCGTGGCAACCTTTTGCCTTTGAATGAAGAAAGATTTTGATCCGATTTATATGTAGGAGACAAAGAACTTTTATTATTATTTTTTCAGTTGAAAGTGAGTTAACTAGTCTACCTCTCGTCAAACAGATAAATTGGTCAAATTAACACACGAAATTATCCGCCATTATACACCAACCGAATGGCTTTGTTTCAACCAGCATGCGCCAAACATCTCATGACTTCCTTGTTTTCCAAAGCATTTTGTAAGTTTGTCTTAACAGATGAAAGCTTCGAGGTCATTTCCAGCGTTTGTATTTAACACTTTCCATAATCATTCAAGAAGTGTTCAGAACTAATTTACAAGATCAACACGAGTCACATAGAGTGATGTAATCTGTTTGCCCTTAGGTAACCATATCGAGGCCTATAACTCGAGTACAACTTTGATTTGTTATTTTCTTCCACAGAAATCCGTTATGTTGGACCGAAGTATCCTAATCTCGTAAATTAGCTTATAGTGTTTCATCAAGTAGATCTCACATTGTATTCTATGTACATAAATTACTATTTCTTGTTAATATGTATTATAATAACATACCCAATTAGCGTATATACACAAAGTGAAATGAACTCTGTGTATTGAGCTAGATAGTTTGGTTTTCAGGAGAATAACTGTGCTTCCGTTATCTGATGATATTGGTATGTTCAGCCTTAATTTCAAAGGTTTAAAAATTACTACTCACACTGTACTGTAGACGGTACACGAAACAAGATCTTTCTATTGCAAGACCCCATCTCATCTCATCTCATTATCCTGTTTGTGCTACGGGAATGTTGGCTCGGAAATTTGTAGTAAAGATCAATTAACTCAGATGTGAGTTAGCTGATAACCAATAATTTTAGCGCGAAATAAATTATATATTCCTTTTTATTTATTTTTTATGTATTGTTAAAAGGTGAATAAAAAATAACTGTAATAGAAATAAGTATGAAGTAGTTGCCTTCCTGATTAGTCTCGTAAGCTGGTTCTGACTTCATCTTATACAAAGGGAATTTTAATCCTATGAACTTGATAAATATATCATTGCAGCAGATTGAGTATAATTAACATAGCACAATATTCTTAAAATCCAAAGCAGTGTATTCACGATGTATGCAACCAGGGAAAAAGATGAAATGAAGTGCAGGTGAACAGCTGAACAATTGCCTGTCAACTAACAAAAACCGATATCCAATCATAAATATAAAAAATCATAAACAGTAAAATTTTAATGCGTAATTTTCCATCGTCAATCCCAAGGGAAAAAATTCACTTGATAACTTTTAATGAAAATAATACAAGATATTAAATGACACGTGTTTTGCCACGAACAGTAAAAAAACGCAACAATGGATAATTGATTTTTTTTTTATTCTGTGGTCATTACCAAAATAAAACCATTCTGTTATTAGTCATCAAGACGAGTAATAAAAGTAAAATTTTCGTGCTGATGATTAATAATACAACAATTTTATTTTATTGCTTAAATTACAAAAAAGGGTTGAATATACATTACGGGTTCTTCTAGCCGAATTAATTTCAACTTCTGTTTTAAAAGTGATATCACAAATGCCAATTCGAAAATACGCAGCGCACCTAAGAGGAAGGTGTTGTCAGGATAAAGATCTTAATTTTCTATTTAATTAATCACATGAGAGATTTTTCATTTAATGCCTTTTTTTCACAGCGGAATTATTGACGAATTGTAGGTTAAAAGTTACGCACACATTCAGGCTTAAAGTGAATAAAGTAAAACTACTAATTAGCAATTAAATGCCAAGTAGACTAACAGTTCAGTGTATTCCAGTAACGGAGTAAAAACAAACAAGATGGCAAAGCACTTCGTTATTAATTCTTTACCTTGTTCTGCTGACTACAGGAATAAAGATGAGATCACTTCTGCAGTCAACAAAGCAAATAACGCCCAGCGATGCAGAAATATGGTCAAGATCGAAATCTTTGTCCAGTAACTCATCCCAATTTCGATCAAAAGATTGCGCTTAAAATTCCGCAACTATATGTAACTTCAGCTTTAAAACTCGCTTTTGGAAATGTAGCTATTTTTGTGCCAATGCCGGATACAATACTGTATTAATAGTATTTGGGCGAAGTATCTCTCTCTCTAATGTGGCTATGCTAAAAGTTGTTGAAATATTTAGCAACGTACTATCAAATTGGCATGCCAAAAAATACAGTTTTACATTTCATTGAGTAAAATTACATGAAGTTATCGTTTTTACTGCTTTAATTTCAACCTAACAAAACGTTAATCTACTGGGTATAATATAAAACGCAAGAATAAATATCAATGTGTCCCAGCTACATTTGCCACGAACATAGCATACAGCAAGTGAAGATGAATATTTTAATTATTTCCAAACGAAGCAAAGAACGTATCGTGATTATGACAGTAGTTTCTTTGCTGCTCGTAGATAATTTTTTAAGAGAATTCAACGCTCGTTCGGATGAAGGGGGACAGGTACATACAATATTATAGATATCAATTGCACCAAGAAGCTATAAATAAATACAACAGCATAATTGGATGTGTGTGAGGGTGTTTGTCTGTAGTTATGTGTGTTCTAGGGTCAATTTGTCTGTGTGTGAGGGGGAAAAATCCCCCTCACTACCTCGGTCCGAGATCGACTAACTCGATACTAAGAGAAAAAAACCTAGGAAGAAATTCTCAGTGGGATTTGAACCTAGATCCATTCTAGTGTTATATTATATTATAGATATCAATTGCACCAAGAAGCTATAAATAAATACAACAGCATAATTGGATGTGTGTGAGGGTGTTTGTCTGTAGTTATGTGTGTTCTAGGGTCAATTTGTCTGTGTGTGAGGGGGAAAAACCCCCTCACTACCTCGGTCCGAGATCGACTAACTCGATACTAAGAGAAAAAAACCTAGGAAGAAATTCTCAGTGGGATTTGAACCTAGATCCATTCGCTTAATAAGCGCGCGCCACTGACACGACGCTACCGAGGCACGCTTCGGAAATTGCTTCTTGTGACATTTATAGTCACGTCGCAATGCACTTTTACACTGAAATGATGAACATTTCGTCATCGTATCGTTTACTTAACACTGGCAGTATCAAATACTGAACCATCTGCTGTGTTAATATTTATTGTTCTGTAGTGCAGAAAGAATCGCAGGTGTAACGCGTTACGAAATTTTGAGGATAAAAAAAAAAAAAAAAAAAAAAAAGCAAAGCTCCTACATTTGCCAAGTACTACAGAGATAACACTAAATACATGAAGTGTTTGTGCTGTTGTAACGCTAATCGAATTCTAAAAATCATCGCCCACATTCAGCAAGTAGTGTGCTCAAAGACGCAGGTGAAAAATAATGATAATAATAATAAAACTTGGCAAGGTACATCTTAAACGTTTAAGAATAATAAGAATCACATAAACCAAACATTTAATTACTGAAAAAAAAATACATATTTTTTTTTGAAACAGTATGCTGTGTTTATTACTGTACTTTGTTAATAAGGAATAAGCAGAGTTGTCATCTCTCTCTCTTTCTCACTCTCACTGACCATTGCAAGATGATACTTTTGAAAATGTATCAGCGTTATATGAAGATAGCTTTGTACTTATAATTAACAATCAATTAATAACGTGATTTAAATTATTAATTGACATGATTGTGTCTCCCAGCCAGGAAAGAGTACACTGGGCCGGGCTAGAGAATTTTTTTTATATAATTTTTACTCTTTTTTTTTGTTGTTTATTTTTATATAGATGAGAAACACTGCTAACGAGACCAATCTCGAACTTTTCAAACACTGAATATTCCATTTATAGTTATGTTCATCGGTGTGGTGGGTGTACTCTATAGCAGCCTTATCAATCTTTTATACTCCAGTATTAGAAACCTTGCTGGACAGCATTATAAACTGTGGAGAAAGCCACTGTTTTATTAATTAATATGCTTTTCTAACAGCTTTTATCTAGTTATTTTATGATTTTAAATGTAGCATAATAGAAACTTAGTTCAGAAATACAAGTTCATTGTATATTCAAAACGGTTGGCTGCATTAATTATTTTTTATTTATTAATAAAAAAATGAATGATTAATTATAAATTATTTATGAATTAATTCATGCTTCCATGAATAATGGAAGCAGGAATCCTTGTATTTTAATGAAAGAGATATTGTTTTCATCATAATGGAGTGAACAAATTATAAAGAAATAAAGAACAAAATTATGGGTAGACTTAGGCATTATTAATTTTGAAATTAAATATATGTTGTACACATTATAACGAACACCGATATACTTCATAGACTAATGGTGGTAATGTTAAAAGTTGAAATATTTACCAAACTGACAGTAGTTCATGGAATTTTACATTTGTTGAGTAAAATGATATTAAGTTATCGTTTTCTGTTTTAATTTCAACCTAACAACAAGAATAAAGTGAAAATGCTTAATGTACATTCAAGGTATGTTTATCGACACGTCTAGGATGAGAGCAGTATAGAGGAAGTAACTATTTTAAATTTTTACATACGCATGTAAGTATTTAAGAAATATTTGGTGAATTGTTAATGAAAATGTTTTTTTTTTCCATGAAAAACAGTAATGAAAGTTTGAAAATATAAATATGCTATTCGTTGTTAAATTGAAACGATAAAAATGCCATCATTAAAAGATGAAATGAAGTTCAGCTTCGTGAAACAGCTGAGCAATTTTCTGTCAGCTAACAAGAACTGATATCCAGTCACAAATATTTTACTGCATAATTTTCCATCGCCAGAAAACTTGGTGCAAGGTATCAAGCGAATTTTTTCCCTATCGTGTACTATTTTAATTAAAAGTTATGTGTTTTCATAATCGAGTGCTTTGCCAACTAATTGTAAAAATAAAAATACGCAACAATGGATAATTGATATTTTATAAAGAACAGTCATTGTAAAATAAAACCATTCTGGTATTAGTCATTAAGACTGAATGTTAAGTTTAAAATTTTCGCCTTGATTAATAATACAATAACTTTATTTTATTGCTTAAATTGAAAACAAAGGTTTAGTATCAGTTGCGGCTTAATTTTGCTGAATTAATTTGAAATACGAATATTCTAAGAGTGATAATATTGCAGATATTTCAAAAATACGCAGATAAAGAGAGAAAATGTGTCTTCGGGATTAAAGATCTCCATTTTCTAGTTCTTTAATCACATGGTAGATAGCTGGTTTAACTGCAGACTTATTCAAGAAATTGACGTTAAAACTTATGCAGGCGTTCATGCTTAAAGTGAATAAAGCAAAAGTACTAATTAGCAACTAAATGTATATTAAAGTGAACGACTAAAAGTTCAATGTATTCCAATAACAGAGTACAAACAAATAAGAGGGCAATGCACTTTGTCGTTTAGTTTCTTGTTTGCACTTAATTTCATTTGTAAACCATCTCTGAAGACAGAAACATTTCCTTTACAGGCAATATTCTGTTTCTAACGCATGGCGCTGCTTTGATGTTAGTTCCACAGGGGCACTTCCTCGTTAGGCATTTTTGTAGTGTGTGTTTGTCACTTCCGAAGCGAGTACTTAGAGGAAGCAGCCATCTTCCCTCAAGGAATTAGCCATCAAACAGAAGTATTTCTTTGATCTCTGAAATGCAAATCTGAGATATTAAACTTGGCAAGTATATCAGAGCCGCCTTGTTCGTGATAATATCAAATGATTTAGTAATGATTAAAGGGAATAAAGTAAATGTACTAATTATCAACTAAATGACAAATAATTTTCCGAAAATACGCTGCAGGCATAAAGATCTCAATTTTCTAATTATTTAATCACATTAATTTAATAGAGAAGTGATCCTTCATTTTTGATGTTAAGATTTGAATAATTAATGCTGCTTTAAGAGGGCAAATAACGCCAAGCAATGCCGAAATATGTTCAATTTCGAAATCTTTGTGTAGTAACCCAATATAATCCATTATATAAATCAATTTGATAATGTATTTCATCATGCTGTGTTTACTTCTTTAATATTCGAATGTAACTAGAGAAATTTAAAAATTTTCATCCAGTTTTGAGAACCTTCAGAATAAATTGCGTACGCATCAGAAGATGTCAAAAATTATTGAGGGTTTCGGTAGAGATTTAAGCTTGGATTTTCGAGACATCTAAAATATATATTGTCATATAAGATACGTTAACGAAGTGATCAAATGTTAAGATCGCATTTTATTGTGCCTTAACAGATAACGTATCGTGCATTTTGATAGATTTAAAACTGTGTTTTCTATGTATCTATCAAAACTTCGAACGTAACGTGGTAGTTCGTTAAATTGTAATTGACTTGTTTTCTTCATATTTTTTTTTCTATGAAGTTCTTAAAGATTAATGGATGGTTTCATGTGGTACATGTCGCAACCATGCATGATAAAATTCACATTCAAGCAAGCTCTGACGGAGAAAATGCACTTAAGAGTTTCTATTGTACTCTTACAATATAACAGCAGTAGAACTCCGATAACCCAACTTTCATTTCTTTACATGTGGCTGGAATGAAATTGATATTACATCCTGTCCGCTATAATGAATACGCATTGGATATTAAAATTTATCATCGTTCACTGAAAAAAGGTAATTTATTCTCTACTTCGATAACATCATTTCACTCAACGGAAAAGTTATATCCGTGGTCGAAACAACTAGAAGTTTAATAATATATTAAAGCAATGCACCAATGGCCTGAAAATTGTCATAGACAAGATGATGGCATACGGAATCAGAATTCTGCGAAGAATTTTGGACTTATCTTCTTGCATGCATATGTCTGTAAAGTTTCGTAAAAATGATAATTAACCACGTGATACGATGAATATTTTAAGTGAAAATCCTCGAATTTCTCCCTGAAACAGCAGCTATTATTTTCATGAAGTAAATAGAATCCTTATGGTAGTATAAATAGAAAAATATGCATGCCAATAAAGTTTATTATCCCTGTTTGTTGTGCAGAGGAGGTTTTAAAATTATCCGAGATTTATGTTAGTAGCAGCTGATTTTATCAGTTGAGCTGAATTTCTTACATTTATTTCATCCACACTGCTAGATCAATCAAATCGGCGTGATATTTAGCTATTTTATGCCACATTGAAACAAGTCCCTAAAAATTGCATGATAAAACTTTGATAACTCTGTAAATATGCTGATTTTTCTGAAAAGGCTTGGCTATTCGCTTAATACGCACATAAAGCATTGTGAAGGCTATAATCATGCTGGGTAAGAGCACTTTTGTAGATTAAGGGTTCCGAATTTGCAGCTACATTCTTTCGGCTTGAATGCACAGCTATTCTTGCTTAGGGCGTTGCCCACTAAAATTAAAGCCGCCCAACAGGTATAAAAACGCCCAGAAATGTGATGACGTTTACCACATTTTATGCGCTCTCTCTAAGGAATTAATATCCAAAGGCAACTTTTTTCCCCTCATTAAAATAAAAGTAAGTAAAATAGGCGACGAAATTCTGTCGCTTTTGAGGACATACCCCGTAAAAGCCTTCTCAATATAAGATGATGGCTGAAAGAGTAGACAACTTTCTGCCAAGGATGGCCTCTTTATTAGTTCAATTGTATATGCTAGTAAAGTAATTTAGAGATTGAGATGTCGTGGTCCGATGTCTATTTTTTTAAATTTTACTTAAGACTTACGGTGATCGATTATGTTAACATTACCCGAGGAGCGTGACCTGAGCATCCTCCCTCTCCAATCGCGTAACTTGATCGTCAGTCTATGCAAAATGCAGACGGCGATAGTAAATTATTCCATTTTGTTGCGATCACGTATAAAAAATGAATAATGCCTTGTTTAATATCCAAATAAGACGTTTGTCGATATCCATTTAAAGATGAACTTGTCCAAAGTCAGTAAAATAGATTACATTGATCATTTTATACGCAATATTTAAGTAATCCTTGAAATTTTCAATCAGAGACTGAAGAGCAAACGTCGCATTTTATTTTACCAGATATAGAACTTGTATCAAGTATAGCATTGTGTGTTAGTATTATTACCGACTGATTTCTTTCTGTTCTTGAATTTTTAGGTAAGCTTGCCCTATAAAAAAAACATCTCAAATATGATGATTAATTTTTCTTTACTTTTATCTAAATCTTGAAGGCTTCTGGAAGATGAGAGAGAGTAAAAATGATAGCGAGTCATAGTAGACTACACAGAAAACGGAAACATACCATGAAAGAGTCAGTTGAAAGACGATTAAAAATATATTGCAAGCACATAGTTGCGAAAGTAAAAGATGAGGAGCTCACCTTCATAAGATATTGTGAAAAATTATTTATAAAGAAACTTGGAAACGAAATCAAATTTGGGGGAGGGGGACACTACTAAGTGGGAATGCCAAAATACTTGGAAATACAGCTCAGAACTGGTAATTCTTTTGGAAAAAGAATCCTCTGTAGTTTAATATAGCATTCGTTTTAATCACACCCTACGAACAATAGTTTGCAACTGTGTGTTCAGGGATGGTAGTTGTTAATCGCTAAGGAACCGAAATAAGAAGCTTACTTCCTGAGAGATGTCCGGCTCTGGATAACTGTGATTTATCTTACTTATACCATTTCAGAACATCACGATGTTCTGAAAATGGTACGATGACTAAGCGCCTTCGTAACACAGTTGCAAGAGCCATGTGATCTTTAACTGGAAAAGACCTGTCTTCAATTTTCGTCGTGGAGAGATCCATCTTTATATGAACTTTTTCAACGTAAGGCGATAGGATGTTTTTTCAAAACAGGCAGACTGACCAGAGAATGCATGTAATTAACATACAAAAATACAATGTAGTAAATAGTGTAGTCTATCTATATTACACGATGTATAGCATAGAGTGGCCTATAGCGATGAGCCATGGTACTCCATTAGAATGTCACGTAATAATAATCAAATATTTAAACTATCTGTTTTTCAGATCTGGCATCGTAATTCTTAATTTCAAAATAATAATTGTATGAATATTTGCAATGAAACTGAAACAGAGATGTTTGTTTTTAACATTTATATATGGAAAGTTTTTACCTTGGGTATACTATACTTTAAAGATACCAAGCAATTTTATAAACTTGGTTTTAATCAAATTTTCCCAAGTAAGCTAAGTTTGCGCCTGAAGTATTTTCAGGTCTGAGGCAACTCGTGGTAAAGGTGGTCTAAGCTCTGATCACTTGCCTTAGTATCTCCCATAATGCAAAGCACATCTCCTTGTGGACATGTATGATGCTATGCATTAAGGGAAGGGCCACCACCCTTTATTGAGGTCTCGTCAGTGGGAGCCAGACCCTGAGGTGGTGATGCCAAGTTTGAAGCAATGCAGAACTTATAATTTTTACCTATACGAGTTTACACAAGGTGTTTTGATCTTATTAAATAAAAATCTGAGGATGAGAGAAAGATGTGGAAAGTTTTTTACCTTGGGTATATACGTGTGTTTTGCATTATGGGAGATACTAAGGCAAGTGATCAGAGCTTAATCGGGTGAAAATATTGCACTCATTCCAAAAATGAGATGGCTAAGAATTGGAATTCTAGATAAAGTGCGTTATATACGTAATATGCTATTGAAACGAACGTGCATTTGTGATCGCACCCTTCTTTGAAGTTTATTGAATATCTTCCTTTTGTCAACCAAAATGAAATCATCGTTGATGAGGCCATGTCTTTGGCGCATTATTTTGGTGGTTTGGCAATATTCTGTCGCATGACTAAGCCCATTGACGTCACAGATGTTCGGAAGTAAAATTGGAATACATCAGTGATTGGAAAGCTAGGAATCTACAAATATTTGCTTTTAACATTCGCGACCCTGTAATATTAAATTACAGGATCGGAGTGTTATGTATTATTACCTGACAGTCAAGTCAGGTAATAATACTCATATTTGGTCAACCCGAAAGTTAAAAAAAAAACACTACTAACAGAAGAATTCTTGCATACTTAGAAGTTTCCTACTTTAATCAAGAAGAAATACAGAATGATTGATTAATTGTTTTGTTGTCCCATTTGCTTTACATGCATTCGTTTAAATTGTGACCATCTATTATGCAAGGGAATAATATCTACATTAATTCAGTATTTTTAATTAAGTTGCATTAAAGTGATTAAGCCACACAGAGTGTGTGCAGCTGCATTCCACTTTTATCTCAAGGAAGGAAATCGATTTCAATTTCTAGAGCCTGCTTAACTACTGAACAACACAATAAAATTTGAGCAATTTTACAAGACTGTGTAGGCCTGTGGAATCGGCGTTCGCATCTATAGCGCTATGTTGTCAGAATCGAACTGAGAATTGTGTAACCTTTTTTCTAGAGGTTCCCGAGTTAATCGATCTCTGGCAGGGGCAAGCGAATTTTTCCCCGAGGAAAAACTTTAAGAAACTGCTTTAAGGGCAGATACCACGAGATGGCGGCACTCGTCTGCCTTTCTTCACTACATGTTGTTTATGATTAATTATAATCGTAGGCTGACTTGGCTACCGGTGGTCCTTCAGTCTCCAAAAATTAGATCGGGCCTAAATAGAGCTTTTTAGTATATATATCTATAATCCTTTCACGGGCACTGCGGTGTTGTCTTGAATTTTAAGCTTTTAATAATTGCGAGGGAGCTAAACATTTGAAATATTTTTGAACGAATTAAAATGCAAACGACCTGCTTTAGAAAAATGGGTTCTTTTCTAGTTGCAATTATCTTCTTTTGCTGAAGTACTTAGATGCAATCAATGTCTACACGCATGTTATTAATGTTGTTCTGTTATCTTTTGATAATAGAAGACTCATAGACAGCCACTAATTACAAAATAATTATAGCAGAACATTATTTTTCTGGAATGCCGACATTTCTTTACATTGCTGCACTGTCCCTCAACAAGATGAAAAAATGCGTTAGGGTAACTGATTACGTACTCTGCAAAGCGAATGGACTCTTTTACTCACTGTGTCTTATTTTTCATATAAAAAGATCTTTTATTGTACATTTTAAGACTTTTTTTTCAGTTATCTTCTCCTACAATCGATCAAGCGAGTCAGTTACACGTTAATCAGGTGGATTTAACGGTATTTCATGATGATAAACGCGATGCAACTTATCTGCATTTAGAAAAGACCTTAAATAATTCGGAATATTGTTGGAGACGATGTAGAAATATGGATGCTATAAGACTGGTTCATTGAACAGAAATACAATTTTTTTTTTCTTTGGCGGACGTACCAAATAGACAGGAAATCAATACTTCGGCATCTTTAGTGCACAGTACGACGTATGGATGCGATGCTGAGTTGAATAATCAATGTGCGCCGATTGTAAATCTTCCGAGCAGATTTATATCTAAATATGGAGTGTATTGCCGATTAACTGTAACAGGAGTACTGCGGTTAAGCATCTATCCTACAGTTCAATAGCGTGTGCTATGGCTTTAAAATAAGTACCTTCGTTTTCACATAAAAATTAAAATAGTTCGAACTATTTTGAATCTCAAACTAATATACAAATTATTCGTTAATAAATATATATTTAAAGCAAATTCAGCTAATAAATATTTTTAAATAAAACTTCATTTGGTTTATGCAAATACAATATTTTGGTATATTTTTATGCTATTTTAATTTTATTTTTCTGTTTTAGTAACTTGAAAAAAAGGACCGAAAAGAGCATCGAAGAATATAAATATAAATACGAGTATTCTGTAGCGTGAATTAATGACGCCCGAGAAGAGATGAATCCAGAATGGGGATGACTGCCCTTCCTCTGCAGAAATTGGTAGAAAATATTGCAATTTTTCAGTTAAATATCAAATGAAACAACATATAACTGCTTCTAAATATATTACGAATCAAAATATTAACAATGCAAAACTATATCAAACAAAAAATGATAGAATATTTCTTATTCTCCCATTATGCGGATTTAATATTTCTTAAATTATGAACTTAACGTATGCCACTAAGAGTTTTACAGTAGTGATTTTGAGTGGTTGTATGCCCATCATATACTTCGAATTTCTTTAGTTTCTTTTTTTTTGATTAACGTTCAAACAATTAAGGGCATTAAACGAGTTTGATATTTTGTTTGTCCGTTGCCCATTTCTTTTATCTCAAAGAACTGATAGTTGGCATGAGGAAAATCCTCTATCGTCTGAGAATGGCCATTTCAGCTTAGATTGATAACGTTTCGACAGTATTGCAGGTACTCATGATGAGATTTGGATTGCAATATTCCCAAGTAAAAAAAAAAAATAACAACTTCTGAGAAAAATTAGATGAGTCGAACGTGTTTTCAAATACGGATAAAAAGCACGTAAAAAGGTCGTAGTGATTGCACATAATGTGCATCATGTTAATGTCAATTCAAATGCTTAAAGTATGTTTGCATTTAATTTAAATATGTAATTTCTATACCAAACTTTGTGACCAATTATTTTATTTAATTTTCAGCAGTAAATGAAGTCGTTCACTAAACATTCAAAAGTACCAGAGAGAGATATTATTCATGCATGTTATGAGAAATTCAATAAATATGATACTAAATCCCAAAGAAATCAGAATCAAATGGATAGTATTTTCCATGAATGTCTGAAACCTTCTGCTGAAGATTGGACTTTTTCCCTCCAGGCTGCTAGTTTCATTATTTTCAAAAAATTGAGCAACTCTTTATCATCGAATACACGCGTCTTAAGAAATTCATCTTTAAATCAATTTTCTCTTCAAAATGAGAGGAGGCGAGGAATTGAAACATTTTGCAGAATTAAACCATGGAAAATATTTTTCAATAAATTAAGACGTGGGATTCTGTTACGAAAAATGAGAAAGGACTTTAATATTTCCTTGTTATTTTGGTACAGATCCTAGAACAAGAAGTGGTTGAGAAATACGTGACTTTACAATGTAGTGAGATTAAGTTTACACTGAAATAAAACGGAAGTAGCTTATTGGGTGCGGATAATCGTATTTTTATTAATGAAAACACACTGAAAACTGTTCGGATAACTTGTATCTCCTTGAAACCCATTTATTTAATACTGTCTTTACCTTAACAGGAATTGAATTAATTAATTTCACAATACGAATTAGCCAAGTGACCAAGACAATTCTCCACCATTCAGTTTTGTTTCTTCCACAGCATATCTAGTTGAATATGATTTTGTTCTTTCCATTATATTTGTTGAGCGCCTTTTGCCTTCATTTCATCAGTGCCCATCCGTTTATGGACTTGGACACTTATCAGGACACAGTATGAGAAGATATAAACAAAAAAAACGCCTGCAAGTCATGGTAAGGACACAGTAGGAAATTTGGCCTGACTATGACCATCTTTTCTGGCTTACAAACCATTCATGTTATATTGATTCATTTGGGATCTTCTGATATTCCATCTTCCCCAACTAACACATTTGAAATATTCATACAAAAATATTAGCATTTGGTGTGTTTGATTGTTTCCTCCGAACATTTTTCGTCAGTTTATAAGCTGCATATATCCCTCCCTTCCCCCCTTTTTCACCATGATATCTTATGAATCACCACACCGACGAATAACTTCATTCAGTAGAAAATTAAGATCACACAATTAATGCTTGATTTTGGTTCGCATCATATATGTGTTAGTTGCTTTCTTTTCTTAGTTCTTACAATGTGAATGAAATTTTAAGAATGCTAGCCATTTCTTAATAAATGAACAACAGCTAAGGCGCTAGCAATCTTGCTGCTACCACTGTACATTGATAATAACATCCTGTTGATTCTTCACAAGTTATCAGCGTCAACTTTTACACGCACATACGAGTGTGCACCTAAATATCCCCGGGCGTCTGCGAACAATCAATTAACTTTCCCGTTGAACGGAAATGGCAAAGTCACCTTCTTGGCGGGCTCCATAGTTCAGAAAGAGAAAACTAAGACTCGTTCGATACTCTTGATAATATTTCCTACTTTGTCACTACGGCTCCCTCATGTCTTTCATAAAGTTGTGTTTATCTGCACTTTTCCTTTCTTTAACATTTGAAGAAACGCAATTTAGTGATACGAAAAAAAAAAAAAAGACTGACTGCCCGTCCAAGATGAACAGTAGAAAATTTCTGAAAAGCATAATATTAACGTCTAATGAGTATTGAGCAAATTTACAGGCTTGGCAGGACACAATAAGATAAAAATGAAGTATTTGCCCTGTACACTTTCCAGCGGGAATAAAGTTGCATGCACCTGATGAATAATTCATAAGCGAAATGTCGACTATGGTAGTTTTGAAAGAAATCAATTCAAACAGTTACGAGAGAAAAACAACAAATAAAAGAGAGAGAGAGACTCACTATTCTCACTTAATTTTGAAGTCCACTTCTGAATTTTATGTCATTCATTGTTCCTATTAAAGTGCATATTGCATTAAGATCCAAATAATCAGTTTAAAAGCACTGATTTGGATCTGCAGGTGGAAAAAGAATTGAACAAGTCCCAGTTATGTCTACATACTTAAAATTCAAATCAATATAATCCTACTGAAGTCAAGCCGCATTCTATTATGACAACCTAAAAAATTTTCGAAAATTGGTTGACATCTGTACGCTACAGTAACACACTGACTTCTTTTATATGCTTCATTAATATCCAATTACAATACCAAAGGTATTAACAATTCTTGAAGAACTTGTTTTAATCTGAAAACATTTTAGGACTGAAGTTTCAGATTGTGTACGTCGCAATAAAAATTTAATTCGCCTTTAAGTAGCAAAACATTTAATTCTATGTCAGCTATAATCCTTACAGCGTAGAAGGGGATCCCTCAGGAATTTACGTGTCATCGATTCAAGTTTAAGATAGAATTTCTAACAAGAAAGAGGTGTTCTTCTAGCTAATATTAATTTCCCACTTATTATTCAAGACATGGAATACAACTCTCAACTGCTAAGAAATTCCCAATACTTATTTATGAGCAAGCGTCGTGGTATTATCTCGCATTAAAAGTTGCTCGTTGACTACTTGATGCTTCTCTGATCTTCAACCAGCGCTTTTATAATTTTGTGCTTGCATAATTATTTCATGGATTTAATTTTTATGAAGGCATGACAGCGACTTTGCCATTCCTTATTTTGCTATATAATTTTAATACATTAAATTAAAATATAAACAAAAACATAACATGGTTGACTGAATGGTTAATGTATCCGCTCTCCAAACAACGGGCTGTGGGTATGAATTCCGCAAGGACAGGGCTCTTTGTGCTTACCTTTATGTGGAAGATGAATTTCATCTTCCACAATTAGACAGGTTTTCCGGATAATGTACACACACACACATATATATATATATATATATATATATATATTTAAAAAAACTTAGCCATCCACGGAAGCGGGGGGAGGGTCAAAACATTCAAAATTTCCATGTATAAAGAGACATACTACGTCTTTTCATTATACGGGGATGAAATAATACTAATTTCTGTAAAATGTTGTTGATCACACGTGTAGATTTCATAATGATGCTTTGATTGTTGCTTACCTTGTTTCTAGAATGGTCTGACTACAAGTCGAATGTTTCAATGGTTGACCATATACCTTTCAGTTTCTCTTGCATAACTACAAAGATAAGCGTCGGTGTTTGAAGAATAGGTATAACTTAATAATAACCAAATAATATCCTTAATAAGCTTAGAACCGTAGTCTTTTTTTTAATCATCGTTGATTGCATTTCATTTTGTATTAGGTGGCTTACAAAAAAATTAGACCCCACATCATTGAGATTCTGATAATTGATGCGTGACCACTGTTTAATATAAAAGGCAAAATGCTTACGGACTCATGTATAAATAATCTTGGCTGCCTGTAGTACTCATATGTTCTAAATGATAAGATTTCTCTTTGACCACTTCTTAAGAATAATCGTCACATTTCGAACTGAACAATAAGATTAAGTTTCATTGCTTAATATACAGAAGTTCTGTAACTAATTTGATCACAAAAGACTGCTACTGTAACTGTGTGGTTTGTGGTCACTACATTTGACCGTCCTCCACAGAGTCCTGATCTCATCTCTATTGAACATCTGTGGGATGAACTGGAGCGTCTGGTGTGGTCAACAGACGTCCGCCCCCACATTAGTTCAGGACCTCATTACATGCCTACAGGTAAAATAGGTCCAAATTCCGATTGATCGCTATAGTACGCTTGTGGAAATTATGTCCGTATGATTGTTGCCGTCATTGCAGCGAAAGAAGGTCCTTCATCTTATTAATGTAGTCGCCGTGTCTGTTTGTTCCTCACACTATGGTTTCCGTTGACTTCCTTGCAAGCAGTGCATGTGCATACGTATACCATATTTTCTGAAAAGCAGGACATGTTGGTTGGTCAAAATAACCTGGGTTTGATTCTCATCTACGATATAAGGAATGTTTATAAGTGATTCCCGATTTTTGAAGATGAGTTGGTCTTTCTTCTAAGTATATCGTGTATGTCTTTCTTTCGTCATTGAATACAATTAAGTTTAACAGAGGTGGTATTAAAGTATTACCCTAATTCTTATAGATTGCTAGTGTATGGAATAAAGACTTAAAGCTGACCGAGAACGTCAAACGTTTATTTTAACACTGAAATGTAAGCAGTTATTATCTTCCGCTTATCTGAATATTCTTGTCCAAAGCATAACCGAAATCCTGATGTTAGCGTAAGCAGTTGGTTGTAACCTCTTGAAGAAATGCATCTTACTGTAAAAAATAATAGGAATACTGACGAATTCCGAACACTCTTTTTATTTCTTATATACTACGCTAATTTTATTCTGAGAACTGAGTTAGAAGATTTCCCTCCCCACTTTGGACTATATTTTAATCCGATATTAATGATTTCTTTGGAGCTACTACAGGAAACGGCGGTAGAACAATCTTTGAATTACTTAGCATTTACTTACGATGAAAGATTGAAAATATAATAAAATGATTTCTTTTAAAAAATATATAAATTCGCTTTGATTTCTTTATTAGGAAATATATTCAATTCCGACGTCCAAAATGGCAGAATTGATATTTATTTCTCATTTAGGACATTCGCAGTCAACAACATTACAATTTTGTAACCGTGTGAAGAGAAGTATACCACCACCACAAAAAAAAAGCAAAGTGCCTTTTATTTTGACTTCAAGCAACTCTTGCTTCACGACAAGTAAAATGCACTCTGTACTGTGTTTACTTAAGTATAACATAACCTCATGCAGGTTTAATCTTCATTCTCTGCGCGTTTAACCCGCTTCCAATGCAGGGTTCGCGTGTTACACTTGATGCGACCTTTGTTAGTACAATCCCCTGTCGCTTGGGAGGGGAGAGGAATGTATTTGTTGACTGTATCAGCGTGTGTTCACGGGGCCAATTTGTCTGTTCTGAGGGACGAAAAACCATCTACCTCCTTTTGAGACCGGCTAACTGATCTTTAGTCGAAAGAGACCAATAAAGGTTCCCCACGTCACTGCGGGAATGGAACCCTAGTCTTTCCTACCAAAGAGGTCAATGGTCAATCAGTATAGGCGGAAGTTTAATGCTGAGTGAAAATTTTGAACAGTTGTGCTGCGTATGCGAATTACAACTGCAAATTTGATTCTCCCAGTGTTTGTTTCTGCTATCCACTACGGTAATTTTGTGGGCTTCACTGTTGGATAGCGAAGTTCAGTATACTTTACTCAGTAGTGGGTGTATTATCTTATCCAGGAAGCGTTCACGTGATAAGGATACTGGAATCTTTCGATTTGTCGAAATGAAGAAATAAGGAACACTGTTCTTATATTTCAATGTCAGAACCAGAAAGATGTAATTTGAGTATTGCAGTTTATAACAGCCTCTTTCTAGCTAGCTCTGGTTACATTTACTTGCTTTAGTGTTTCCCAAACAAGAAATCTTCTTATCCGGTAGTGCATTCATTTAAATTTACTAGCTGCCCGTGCTATTAGGACTTTTTTTAAATTTACTAGCTGCTCATGCTATTTATACACATGTATAAAATGTTCAATCCATGCTATGCATTCAAAATAGCACATTTTTTCAAGTCCAAACGAAAGCATTTCCAATTTCAAGTAGGGCAATCATGTTAATCACCCTACTGTGAGAAGCTGCTATTATAGATTACTGAGGTCCACCATTGTAAGATCTTAGCTAGTACGGTCCTTCAAGAAGGACAGAATAAATATAAAATAGATAGAACAGAAAATATATAAAGTTTAGTTACTGCTTCAAATAAGCAACTAATGCTGGACCATTAGAAGTGGTCGCTTTTCCTCATGGCTCACCAGTAAGAAAGAAAAAGTTACTTTTAAGGAATAAAAATGTTAATTTTTTAAGGTTTATAGGCATATAATTTTACTTTACACTTTTACAGGTTCTTTCCCAGGCGTACATGTTTGGTGCCTCAGAAGGCTAAGTTTTCTTTTTATATATTTTATTAACAAAGCACACACACACATATATAAACAACATATAAAATAAATTTGTATAAAACAATAGTCACCCTTTTACTCACACACACATTAACCTACGTTAACGTCTGTAAAGGCAGAAGTTAACATATATTAATAAATTAAAGACTTAAGTCGGTATGTTAGTCAAGTAAATAATTCTTTAATATCCGACATGTTTCACTGACTAATATCTGTCAGCATTTTCAGGGATACACTGGTAAGCAATGGAAAGTAACAAAAACTAGGAAACAGACCGACAATTCTAAAAATTATATAAAGTTATCACTGTGCGTGATACAACACGCGTGTCGCAAGTACAACGTTTTATTTGTTGAGATATTTGTTTTAATTTTCATGAAAGTTCATTTCTTTTTGGTTAAATGATCTAATAAGAGTTTTCCATATATCTGGTAGGATTAGGCCTTGATTCTTATTTAAGTTACCTGTTGAACGGGCGACTGTAGCAGCTTCTTTGAATGTTCTGGAATGGTAATTCTCTTCTATATAGGGCATATGACTCATATCCCATTCAATATTATGGTTGGTAGACGCGAAGTGGGAAGAAAGCCCTGACATATCTTGTCTGTTATTCCTTACATAGCCCATGTGTTCTTTCTTGTTTCAAAACTTCTAGATGTCTGGCCGATGTAATTGATGCCGCATGAACAAGGTATGCTGTAAACTGCATAGTATTTGTAGAAAGGATGGCTATCTTTCTGGGATCTTATAAATTTTTGAATGGTCTCCATAGGTTTGAAGGTTACTCTGATATTATTTGGTTTTAGAAGAAGAGCTAATTTTTTGGATATGGTACTAACTAACAAATGGAATTGCTATAGAGCTGATGTACTGGGTTTCATCTCATTGTCTTTGTGGTATGTTATTGAAGAGAATCTTGTTGATGAGTCTTGTAGGGTAGCCATTTAGGGTTAGATCTCTGGATATTTTCATTAATTCTTCTTGTAAGTCGCCAGGGTCTGTGGTACACTGTATAGCTCTTTTTTAAGTATATGGATAATGCTGAGTTTCTGGGATATGTGGTGAGACGAGTCGAAATGGAGGTAGCGTCCAGTGTTGGTAGGTTTTCTATATTCCGACAGGTTGATGCTATTGTCAGTTTGTTTCTTTATAAGGACGTTTATGAATGGAAGTTTATTATCTTTTTCTAGTTCCGATGTGAACTTGATAGTGTTGTGGAAGCAATTAATAATTTTGTTTAGATAATCCATTAATTCTTCTTTTTTTGTGATTCCAAATGATGAAGATGTCGTCAACATACCTAAACCATGTAGTTGGTTTAGGGGTAATTTGGGATAAACTTTGAGTTTCCAAATTTTCTAAGAATAGGTCGGCAAAAGAAGGATAGCGAGAGGGGGCTACCAATGGCTATCCAGTGAGTAGTTTGTAGTAGGTTTTTTGCCATGTAAAATAATTCGAAGTTAAACAATGCTTGAACAACTTGGTGATGTTTGGTGGCATCAATTACATCGGACAGACATCTAGTTTTGAAACAAGAAAGAAAGAACACATAGGCTATGTAAGGAATAGCAGACAAGATATGTAGGGCTTTCTTCCCACTTTGCGTCTACCAACCATAATATTGAATGGGATATGAGTCACATGCCCTACATAGAAGTGAACTACCATCCCAGAACATTCAAAGAAGCTGCTACAGTCGCCCGTTCAACAGGTAACTTAAATAAGAATCAAGGTCTGATCCTACCAGATATACGGAAAACTCTTATTAGATCATTTAACCAAAAAGAAATGAACTTTCATGAAAATTAAAAGAAATATCTCAACAAATAAAACGTTGTACTTGCGACACGCGTGTTGTATCACGCACATGACAAAATTATATAAAGTGATAACTTTATATAATTTTTAGAATTGTCGGGCTGTTTCCTAGTTTTTGTTACTTTCCATTGCATCCCTGAAAATGCTGACAGATATTATTCAGTGAAACATGTCGAATATTAAACAATTATTTACTTGACTAACATACCGAATTAAGTCTTTAATTTATTATTACTAGTCAAGAAAAAATGTCATAATATTAACATATATTAATGAGAGATTCAAACGGATATTCACAGAAAAGTTGGCAATCTTCCTTTGGAAAATTAAAACACAAGATTCTTAAGTTCACTAAGGGAAACAGCAGCAACAAATTTTCTTGCTCACAGTCATTCAGGGAAAATGACAACTCTATCTGTGTCTTCAACAAATGCCTTACTTCATATTCAGTTACAACTTAAAGCAAATACCAAAAACATGAAGTTTACTTAATAAAAAATACAATTATCCACCACTGAAACAGATCACAGCTATGCTGAACGTCCAGTTTTCCGCAAACATCTAACTTTCCATCTAATCTTCAATCAAAGAACCAAAAAAATTACAATAGTGAAGATACAGTACACAATTTTCTTTAATAAATAAAGGGAATTATTTCCAACTCTTTCTTATATTCTTCTATCCATTCTAGTTTCATATTTCTCTCTCTCGTGTCCTACAGCTGTTCGTTTTCGTATCACACTCGAGCACACGCTGTATTCTCTCAATTGCGATTGCGTCAAAGACGTCACGACAGCCGGGTTATAACACACAGCGAAAAGATTTTTCAGTAATGGCGGACTTGATACTTTTATTTGCGGTGCGATGAAATCTTTTACACTTTATGATTATTTCAACGCACTCAGTATAAAAAAAATCTACATGAATTTTAACTTCAACGACGTTGGAAGGTATGTACATCTTGCCGATTTTTCATGCTTCTGAAATAAACTGTTTGCGCCGATGAGGAATGATTAGGCTTACTTGCCTCCCTAGTCAACCACTAACAACGAAACTACAAGCACTGTTGCTGTATTCTTACAGTAAAATATCGTGTTAACATAATTTTATCAACATAGCGATATATTTATGCATCTTTTCTTCTATTTACAATTACCTAAAATTATAATATTTTCCGCAAACGAAATCATTTTAAGATATTAAAGTATCTTAATAGAAATATTATCCGGTAAAAAGGTTTTTTAATTGGAAGGTAGAAACCTAGATGCATTTGCTGATAAAACCACTACTATAAATGGGACTAAGTTGCAGTAGAACGTGAACTGTGTCATTTTCATGAAATAAATTTCGAAAATTGTATTAAATTGATGAGGTATTATGTTTGGAAAAAGAAATGAGATCTTAAACATTTCATGTGTAAGATGACGTAAAAGTGATGCTAGTAATCCCAATATCGTAAATTCTAAAGTTTTATTGGCGAGATTTATACCTTTTTTTTTCCAATTTTGAGAAACTTCTTTCTTGTGGAGAAACGATCATTGTCTCAAATGAAGCGGTAGTGTTTCAAACGTTAGAAAATGTCAACTGGCATTTTTATTCGGAAATTTTACGCGGTGGTTGAGTGTTTTCAACAGTTTTTAAAAACTTTATTTGTTCGAACTCCATACAAATAACCAATGGAAGCCACCTCCGTCAATAGCAGATCAAAATGAATGACTAACAAAGTGGAGCTTAATGCTGCACATGTTTAGTAGATTTATATAGATGGATTTAAGTCCTTATAAAGAAAACCACGATTATTATTCTGCCGTGCGTGATATGCGACACGCAACAAAATCTTCATTTTGTTGCGTGTCGCACATCTATTCATTTTCTTTAAACTCACTGCGACGATTGTTTCAGTATCAAATTATTAACAAGTTGAGAAAAAGAGAGAGAATGTATGATGTCAACTTTTCTTCAGAGTCTATCCTATAGATTAGTCAATTATAACTGCATGAGCAATTTCTTTATTGCTATTTGATATCTGCCAAGAGTGAAACAATAACTTTGGTATATTCAGAGTAAATAAAATATTAAAGTAACATGTTTTTCCTTCTCAAACGCATAAAGTTGTTTAACAAATTCCTGAATATGTAAGAAGAACCAAACGTCTTGTTGCCATGAAGAAAACAAAAGAGCAACATCATATCTCACTTGTACAAACAAAAGAAAATGTGATAGAAAGAAATAAATGTTCTGAATATTTTGACATCGAAAGTAAAATTTGCTTCTTCATTTAATTCTAAATTTTACTTCTCATGTTCGACACTATTTTAAAACATTTTGGTGCAGAAATGCGGCCTATGTTTAATACAATTAAAAATTACTATTTTTAACATGATTCAGAATTATTTTAGGAAAACAACTCGAGCCCGCAGCCAGAGTCGCCCATCTTCGCAGCCACTGTCACAACAGCATACGAATTCCTTCTCGATTTCTGGCTAAACAAATCAGACTCGTAAAGCTATCCCTTTGAATATTACGCAAGAAAGGACACATATTTATTATTTCATATTCACGAAGTGTTCGTTTCTACAGACAGAAGGCATCATGCCAAGACGATATTGGCACACTGCCTCGAAGGAGAACTTTCGAAACTATGGGCGATATAAAAAAACAATAATTCTGCAGATATTCCCACTCTGCCTGCATCAATTTTAAACAGGCAAATATTTATTCATTCTGGTGTTGTCTGCATTGTGGCTTTCACAGCATGACTCCATTGTAAAATAGAAAATGAAAGAAAGAAATGCTAGTTCAACACAAATTGTTTGCATAGATGAAACTCGAGGGAGATTTATTGTCTATTCTTTGAAAAAAATGGCAACACGAAATTAATTGTAGCACGTTTTAATCCTGCAATTTTTTCTTCTAAATTTTGCGATATGGGGAATAAATAAATTTATTTTATTTATTCCCCTTTTTAAAAAGTCATTGAGTGTATATATGATAATAAAGAAAATAAATTAAGTCCATTGGGTTTTTTAAGCCATTTTCTCTCCACTGGTCGACAAAAGGCATCATCCCAGAATTCCTGTACACTTATCGTTTCGACTTTTTTTAATGAAATTAAACTCAGCCATTTATTTAATCTCTTCGTCTCATTGAATTTGTGCTGACGCAGTTCTTCCGCCATCTTTGGGATTTCATTTCTGTTCACTTTTAAGTACTGCTTACCACTAGCCACAAGACGTTTGCCATATTGAACTTTTAGTGATGGCTGTTAATGTTTCTTTCTGGTTTGTGATCTAATCCATATATATATATATATATATTTCTGTCTTGGTGGTTGAAACTGAATACTGATCTCTTCAAATTTGGTCAAAATCCATATTTTACTTTCGTATGTTCTGACCGGATATTGCAGCTATCAGTGTATGATTGTTAGAATATTCTACCCATACTGTATTATAAATGTATATAAAATGAAAAACATACTTCCGGTGGTGCTGTGAGTACTATGCATTATTCTGATTGGACATTAAATATTTAGAAATTTGATCATGGTCAGTATGGCTGTAATCACTTGCGTTAGTAGAGAAACAGAAGAATACCTGTTTTCTTTTCATGCATTTATAGCACTATTTATTCAAATAATTTTAATTCTTTGTAAGAACCAATTCAGGATTCATATCCTGTTATAAGCAAAATCGGCTATATTAATTTGTATAAGAAATATATGCGGTAATGTTGTAGAGTGTCGTTTGAAGGTAGTTTACTTTTTTTTTTTTAATTTGTAACCGTATTGTAAGTGCCGTACTTTTAATACGACATTTACAATACGGTTACATACGACTGAATGCAGCCCTCAAGGGACTGTTGGTCCTGCGTAGCTCCTCTATATTAAATGGTCGGTTTCCAGATGCACTTTGTAATATACAGTTGGCTAAATGATCAAATTGTAAACCTCGCAATGCAGCAATAAATCAGGCTTCCGGAAACATCCACTGCTGTGACATATCAGGGGAACACAGGTATTATAACCAATGCTGGAAACGCATTGAAGCGAATTAAATTCATCATTGAGCATCAAAAATATATGTTAGGGAAATAATACCTGTTAAGTGTGCTATTGACTACGGATGCGTGAGCACTTTACGCTAAACGGACGATGATAGTGGTAGACGCAAATGCCAGCCTGAAGATCAAACTAAACCGTTAGGGCAGCGTTTCCCAGATATTTCATACGACGGAACACTTCACAAATCCTCAAATTTTCACGAAATACCTTGGTTATTTTGTAATGTATTAATAATTAATTAATTATTAATATTGTAATGTGTTATTAATTAATAATTAATGCATTACAATATTAATTAATTATGGCATAATCATAAAGAGTATTAGTATTATGTATACGGTGTGACATGTTGATAAATATAAAATTACATTTAAATCAGTTATCAGTCACTGGACTAATGAAATCTTTGTAGCATATTGTAGTTTCCTCAGGCCAACATCATTAAATTAATTTGTGCTGATTTTCATTGACATATGCCATTCTGATCATCATCATACGTATCAAGGATTTAGGCCTATTATGGCCTGTTCCGGCCTTAGAAGTCATCGTTGAATCGTTTAAGAGGGCGTCCTGGTTTTCTTTTTCCTAATGGCTTGTACTTTAAGGCTTGTTTTGGTAATCTTTCTGTTTTCATTCTTTGAACGTGTTTCATCCATCTATGTTTATCTTTTGATCATCTTTGACCATTATTTTGATCATTTGAACATCTTTTGATCATTCTGATCATCAAAACTTTATATTATAAGTACTTACAAGTGAATGCAGATTTTTTTCCTCCTGTGTACTGGTAGTTTTCCCCTCCTTTTGCGATCTACATCCTGGAGATCGCTTTGTAGGCTGGAAGTGAATGAATTACCATTGTAACCCAGATGTTGCGTCACATCTGGGTTGCAATGTTTGGTGTTAAGAAATAGGAGATTTCTTAACACCAAAATTAAACAAAGTCCCTTGTCAGTTATTCATATTAAAATTTAAATCTGTAGGTCTATTACTTTAAAAAAATCACGGTACTCCGGTTTTGAAACAAGCACTTTCACCCTACAATACTAACTTCCGAAGAAAGTATTCCGTATTACTAGATTTGAGAACCGGATACAGACTGTCTTGATCTTCAATTTCAGTGGGAACTTTTTTTTACACTTCCTTGCTGATTGTCACTAACACTTGCAACCCAGATGTTATTTCGTTCCGTTTTGAGAACAGAGGATACACCGCCCATTGTTGTAATCGGCTTGCAGGCAATTTTTATGATCGGTCATAAACAGCGGTATTCCCTTCCCGAATTACTTCCATGTTTAAAAATATACGGCTTGGTCACTGACATCACGGAACACAATTTGGGAAACCCTGCGTTAGGGATTGCAATATGTTACACAATCTTCAAAGCCTACTGTAGAGATCAGTAGGAAGCCGGTGCTTGTGAAGAAAATAGAGAGATAACATGAAATGATAATGTACACTGACCGTTAACCGGATATCATCAGGTTAGCTTCTTTCCTCCGTGCGGTTAGCCTAGTGGCTGTGCGCTTCGCAACCATATGCCTGGGGAAGGAGTGTCCTAGGTTCGATTCCCGTCGGAGACGTGAGAAGCTTAAGGATCTTCCTCAGCCATAGTCAAGTTAGCCGGTCTTGGGCGTGGACAGTAGGCTTTTTCCCCCAGTTTATTCTGTGGGTTTTCATCCCGCAAATAGGCAAACCGGATCAGTGAACACACAGCACGGCAAACCACCTAGCTTATTGTCACTCCCTAATATGGTAGCATAGCTGCCCCCTACCATCCGTAAGGATTAAAGGAAAATCATCCATCCAGCTTCTTTCCATTAGTGTTACCTAAAAAAAATACTTCAATACTTAGAAAAGCACATAGTGCAGGCGTAGAAGATATTTGTCTCAGACTATTATTATCACATTGCTAAAAGTATTCATTAGGTTCTAGTACTGACATCGTTGCTTTATGTATCGAATCTAGTAGACTCGGAAGGAATTTTGAATTCGAAAGCCATTATTATTAAATCATTTATGTATTCATACCCAAATTCAGTTGTTTATAAATTGGACTAACAAAAAAAAGCATGTTTTGTTAAGAAAACAGTGAGGGTAAGTAAATTATGGCGAGAATCTGTATGTAGGAGTGCAATATTATGTAACTGTGTTAATGATGGAAATTATTATGAAGAGAGAAGCCAATCGATTCTGTGTTCGTCCGAATACAAAACAAAAAAGGTTAGCAATATCAAATACATAGTGGGGTATTGTTACCTGACCTAGTGGATCGGTAGGTAGTGACGAAGAACTTTATCACCAAATAAAAAAAAAACGGGTGCAAAAAGAGTAATCATAAATTAGGGAATTGAATTATCCAAGCATTGATTGGATAGCAGTAATATCTCATGAAAAGAATGAAATTGAATTTACAGAGCTGTTGCGAGACAACTTCCTCAAGCAGCATGTGACAGCAGGAACGCGGGATCAAAAGTGTTAGATCTAATTATAGTGTCAGAGGGATGTTTCAGATATAACTATTCTGCCTCTGGCTGGTGGCAGTGATCTTGGGGTACTAACTTGGGAAGTGGCTTAGGTTTATGAATATTCCATTCAGAAAAGATTACATGCTGAACTACAAAGCAGAAAATTATGACCAACTAAGAAGTATGCTGGATTCTTCTGCGCCATGGTGTTAGTTGTTGTTGGGAAGTGTTTAAAAAATACTTAAATGAAACAATATCAGAATGTGTCCCTAGAGTTTGAAGAATAAATAGGGTAGGAGTGAAATGAATGTGTAATCTTATCAAGCAGAAGATTTGTAAGTAAATGATGACGTCCGTTATGAAAATTATAAACAGCACTCCAGAAGAGTCTCAACTGTTGTACGGAAAGCTAAGTCTGAGTACTAAAAGAAACTGCAAGCTAAAGACAATTACAAAGAATTCTATCGCTATGCTGCAAGTAAAAGAAAGAATAATTCTCCTGAATGCAGATTATGTTCTTCAACAAATGAGTGCCAATTTTGCTAATCGTTATCAACCTGGTATGTGCAACATTGCGCTCACTGAATGAAGAAACGCAGGTGTATGGGGAGGAGTTATTAGAACTGTTGCACAAATTGAGCTATGCCTTTGACCAGGCTACATAGATGTAATTTGAGTCTCAGAACAAGGCAAATTCCGCAGGAGTGGAAAGAATGAATGGTAATCCCATTACGGAAGAGTGGTTAAGAGGATGGCTGACTGATATCAAAAAATCGTGTATGAAAGTGTGAATCTGCAAGATTCAAGATAACCAGTGGCATGCTTCAAGGATTAGTTCTTAGTCCACTGTTATTCAGTCTGAACGTTAATGACTTTGGGAATAATTTGACATGCGACGTATAGCTCTTTGCTGATGATGCAAAAATAGGTGGGATAATCAAGAGCGCTGCTGATAGTTTAATGTTAGTAAGTGTAAAGTTATACACTTTGGCGTGATTACTAGAAGAAACTGATGAGGCTAGGAATATCGGAGTTGAAGTTCAATGACCATATAGAAAAGATTGAAAATACAATCCTAAAACGAAATTTAGCATGTAAAGAAAAGGTTGTCGTTTTGTTTCTGTACAAGGCCTCACTTGGATTATTGTGCAGGTCTGGTCTCTTTGTTTCCTTGGCGATTTTGATGGAGTGGAAAGGATGCTAAGGGGAATATTAAAAAAGATATAAGGATTGTGAAATACTGATTATGAAGACAGATTGAGAATTTGTAGACTGCAATACAAGCACACAGGGGAGATATGATTGATGATTTACAAACTTCTGAAAGAGTCATACAGGATTTCAGTTGATGGAATTTTTCATTTTATGGAGAGTGGGGAAAGGACATCTTTGGAATGAATGAATCTTGATTCTCTCATAGAGAGAATCTAGACCTTAATTAAAAGTGTGTGAATGAATTCAAGAACAAGTACGATAGTTGTTACGTGTTGTGGCCTTCCTCGATTAGTCCCTGACTTCCTGGAGGTCTCGCTTAATAATATATATATATGAATTGGAGTATCGTTCGTAAAAAGACCACTGCAAGAATGAATTTGCCTTATAAATGATCAGTATTGTCGTTTAGCTCTAATATAACAAAAAATACGGTTTTAATTTTCGCAAACTGTATCTAAAGACACAGAAGCGACATAATAATGAGAAAATACAATCCCCATCTCGAATACAGATTGTTTAATCTCTTGTATCTTAGTTTAGTTCATCCATTTTAATTTCCTTCAATCATATGTGTGCAAACTAGAAAGTTTGCACCCATATGATTTTACCGCCGCCTTCTCCATAAACAGAAGACTATTTAGTTACTTAAGCTATGCCCGCAGCATATGTAGATGAAACAGCAATAAAACGTTGCTTCTCTCTGTGGCGAGGAGTTAAGTTAAACGCCACTGCTACTCTAACAACACCGTAATGTCCTCCTTTAAATGCTGCACACGCCTTGCGGGTCTTGAATAATCAACCCTCTTAATTCGATCTTAACCATCGTCTGTTGGAGAAAATACCATCTAAACGGTGTGATTTGGAGCGCAATGATAAGAGGTTAAGTTGCCTTTGATTCTGTCTTTCTCCTTTTATCCTTAGACTTTAGTTATGTGAATAAGTATCTACATTATCTTTGGTTAGCACCACATCATAAACCAAACAATATTCTAAGTGGTTACCGTCAAGCATATTTAAACTCTTCGTCTATCAGTGTAGGAGCGACGCCACGTCTGCTGAATGCACAACATCCAGTAGCCACCAGAATTAGGGGTAGGAATTGTCCTGTTTTATTTTTCATAAAATACACTTCACTAAATAAAAAAAAAGTCACATCACATAAAATGATAATTCAATAATATTCTAAAACTCTATCTCAGTTGTTATTTAATAAGTGTGTTCAAAACACGGCGGGTATTCTGTAGTGGTTAGCTTATACACAAACACGAAAACATAATTTGGTCTCATATAATGCATTTAAAACAACGCTGTACTTCTGTTGGTTTGTTGTAGTTGCTATGTAAACAGACTTGGAAGCATGCGCAGTTATATTAATCACAAGGACAATGGAGGAAAGATACTGACATTTTTTTGAGCAGTAAGGAAAATCAAATCAACGTGCAGGTCTGAATGATTGACAAAAATATCAACAAAAGAGTTGTTAAAACAATGATAATATGATTTTGGAACTCCATGAGTGATAGTCATTAATATTGAAAAAGATCCATTGCAATCTGATTTTAAATTCAGATAAAGTTTTATACTATACTATATCTGATTTTAAATTCGGTATTTTTACTTCTAGTTGTAGTATATACTCTACAGTCACGAGGTGTTAATGCAAATGAGAAATACGCTATAATCTGAAAGACATTTAATTCACTTTAACAATGCAGTCTACTCATATTCGCACGAGGAATTCTGAACAAATAACAGATCACTAGTTTTCCGTGCACACAAGTCTAAAATTAATGTAATCCCAGTTTTTCCAACGACGCTGCTGTGATTTCGATTTCCAGAGATCATGGTTAGTTAGTAGTACGACGGCGTAATCTGGCATGCTGCTGATTCAATCACGCATAAATCACATAGTGGGTGCATTTATTCTATAAATGCACCCACTTATTGATCTTTAAAGTTATGTTACTTAAGTGTTTGCATTAAATGTTCTCAAAACAATCTAGAACGCGCATAAGAAACGTAGAGAATTATGATAATCATCATTACTGAATCTGCTTATGTCTAAATACACTTAAGCATGAAATGAGTCAGAAGGGACTTCTGTGATCTGCATACTTTTTTATTAATTCAAATTTAAAATTTTTTGCATGATTTTTTCGGTATTTTTGTTGGTTGAATATCAAATAGGTGACGCTCGTGTAGCGAACATGTCAGAGTGATTTGTAGACTTCGAATACATTATATCGGAATGCTGAAACATGCAAGCGAATAATCGCCTAAGTATGCAAGACATATTCGAAGCTACATGTAATTTTACTAGAACTGGGGTTTTATTTGTTGTGGGTTAACGAGATACCTGTGAGCTGTTAACTATAAAATGTCTTTGCAGAATATGACTCCTTAGACATATTCAAGTAGGCGACCTATTAATGCAGTATAAGATAATGATTTTGTTTACAAAAATATTATTGTTAGTTTAGGTAATTGAAAATGAAATAAAGATCATAAAATTACTGCTACGTTGATAATATATATAAGTTAAAACCATATGTTACTGTAAGATGAATACTGTATATAGCAGCTGTGCTTGTAATTGCGCTATTGTTAGCTGACTAGCGATGCCGTTAAGCCTAACCGCGCTTCACGGCTTTGTCATCGGTGGAAGCAGCATGCACAATCGGTAAGATGTACATACATACCTTCCGACGTCGTTGGAGTTAAAATTCTTGTCGACGTTTTTTATACTGAATGCGATGAAATAATCATCAAGTGGAAAAGAAATTTCATCGCTCTGCAAACAAACACATCCAGTCCGCCATTACTGAAAGAACTTCTCGTTGCTGTTTGTGATACCCGGCTGTCGTGACGTCATTTCACGCAGTCGCAATTTAGAGTATATATAACGTATGCTCTGCAAAGATGTGGAAAGGCAAGGTCAGACACTCACTCAAACTTCCTATCTCCAGCACCGACCATATTGCACCAACATCACCTGCTGAGTTATATGACATTATTAAAAAATTAATGAACAAAAAAGCTCCTGGGCCAGACGACATTACTAATCGGGTGATTAAACTTTTGCCCCGAAAAGCAGTAGTGCACATGACCAGTATAATAATTGCAATTTTAAGATTTCACTATTTTCCTTCCACCTGGAAACTGGCTGACGTAATTCCTATAAGACAGGCAAAGACCCACACCTACCGCAAAATTATCGTCCAATCAGTCTTATCTCAAATCTGGGTAAGGTTGCAGAGAAGGTCATCCTCTCACGACTCAAAACCTCAGTAAATGACCTAAACATCCTCCCTAAAGAACAGTTTGGTGTCAGGCAATACCATAGTACTACCCAGCAAATCCACAGAATTGTGGAATACATCACCACCAGTGCACAGGCGCTGTTTTCCTAGACTTATTCAAAGCATTTGACAAAATCTGGCATTTTGGACTCCTGCACAAACTTATCTCAGCCGGTACCTCACTGAAAATGGTTCAGCTAATCCATTCATATCTTCAGAATAGATCAATGCAAGTAAACATCAACGGTTCTAAATCGTCACAGCGCGATATCTTTGCTGGAGTGCCGCAGGGATCTCTACTGGCTCCATTGTTGTTCTCTATATACATGTCAGACATCCCGCACAATCCGATGACTTCCATTTTGGCCCTGTATGCGGACGATACGGCAATACTAACCATATCTCTCAGACCCCATTTCATTACCAGAAAGCTTCAAGAAAACATTCTAAAGCTGGAGGGTTGGTTCTCCAAGTGGAGATTGGAAGTCAACCCCCAGAAAAGCTCGGCCGTTCTTTTCTCAAAAAGGCCAATGTGTTACTATTCAATACTAAAATTCCCTGGCAGAAAGAAACAAATTACCTGGGTGTAATTCTCGACAAAAAGCTATCTTTCAACCAACACATCATATCTGCGTGCACAAAGGCATCTAAACCTATAGCTCAGATCTATCCGCTAATTAATAGAAATAGCAAGCTCAGCAACAGAATCAAATTGCAACTATACCAGATGACGATTCGTCCTATAATCACCTATGCCTCTCCGGCCTGGAGCCACACCTCTAATGCTAACATTATCAAAGTACAGCGAGTGCAGAATAAGTGCTTGAGAATGATTCTGAACGCCCCGTGGTATGTTAGAAACAATCAACTCCATAGAGACACAAATATTCCCTATATTTTCTCTTTTCTACAATCCTTAGCAACCAAGTTTTTCCTAAAGACGTCCACACATCCCAACGATTTGGTTCAGCAAGCTGCAGCATACGATCCAACGGACATATTCAAATATAGAAGACCAAAAACTATATTAGCCTCCTTTAGTGATGCATAATCTCCATGCCCATTCAGGGCGAGCAATCTGCTCATAAATTTTACCTTCACTGTAACCACAATAGATAGCGGGGAATATGAAAAGCATCTTGCTTCACCCCTAAAGACATAAATGTCAATTGTCAATGTGGAAAGGAACTGCTGATGGACACGAGAGAGTTTGAAATAATTCCCTTTCAGAAAGAAGGAATGAATGGCTGTGTTTTGTGGATTTCTTATGTTCGAGTTCCTATTGAGAAGTTTATATATCTCCGCTGTTGTATTTTTTTTTTTTGGTGAAGATTAAATGAAAAGCTGTTGTTTGTGGAACTGACAGTTGTCAAGTAAAACACTGGAACGTTCCATATGCGTTATTTTTTGTTTCAAAGCTGTATTTTATGAAGAAAATCGTTGATGGTACTTGTCTGAAGTTTTACCTGAATATGCATATGTTGTGTACACGAGTTGTCATTTTCATGTGTGACTGTGCTCAAGAAAATTTCTTGCTACCCTTTCCCATAATTCACTTAAGGACTGATGACAAAATTATGTTCTGATACCAATATTTATCGAGTTTTTCTTTTTTGTATGTGTGTGTGAATGTCTGTTTGGCTCTCGGACTAAGATAGGTCCGGGAGACATCCAAGAATCACATTTAAAATTTTCTGGATACATGTATTGGGAAGTAATTTTTTGTGTCGCAAATATTTTATTAAAAACGTGAAATATCAGTTTGACTGAATATTTAAACATATTTATGTTGTGTACTCCTTTTTTATAGTTATTCTGAGTATTTAACTTTATTTTACAATATCGTAGATAATTTGAACAGTTCATATTTAAACCCTCGTAGGATATACATATATATGCTCTTATGTATCACCGCACAGTTAGTATATCATTTTCCTTAACTATTCAATCAGACAAAAAAATTATGAACATGTAGTTTAAGACAGTCGTCCAGGACATTCTTTTAAGGAATAATTTGTCAAGATCTATGTAAACTCTGCCCTCAGGTTTAACCACATCAAATTCATCTTCCTTAGCGCAAACTCTCCAACTACAATACAAACAAAATGAATTTCCACCGGATGTTATAACGTAATATGCCAGTTGGACTTAAATCCGGTGATAGTGAAGAGAGACATTTCAACTCAGAACAATAAACACTGGCAAGAAAGCTGAATCGCTTTACACGTTGGATAAAGGAGTCGTTAGTTGCTTCATTACAAGAAAAGAGATCTTTTCAGCAGATCCCAAAGAAGCACAATTGATTTTGCTCTTGCCTAACAGCCCCCGTTCTCTGTAATCTCCTTGCGAGGGAATGATAAATATCCGAATTGTAATCGACTTTTTTCCGTCTAACTCTGCGGCAATTCTTAGTCTCAGAAAATATCATTTCTTGCTATAAGCAGAGACCTAACGTGGAAAAGAAGGCAAGGAAGAAAAAGAGTAAATTAGTCTCCCCTGGCATAACATATCGCTGTATAAGTGTATTAACCTTGGCAGCATTTTGGTGGGAAGAGAAAGAACACCTTGTATTCACATCACTTATCTCAATGTCATTACCTTTCTTTCTTGAAAGCCCTCTTCGTTTATTGCTAGTTTAAAACGAGATCCTGGACCGTTTTATTTTGCCATCATTCAGACCGAAATCGATAGTGACATGCCAGAGAAGAGAGAGAAGGCCAAGGCTGGGTGAAGTGGAATCTTCTTTCTTATGCTGCCGGGGAACTGAAACGTTGATGAATGTTGGAAACTACATGCATTGCCCAACTCTAAGAATTCAGCTGAAGTTTCGATATTTCTTTGCAACTCCATTTTTCAAAAAAATAAAGCTGAGAAGTCTTTATAGTCAACTGTAAAATTCTCTGATGTCATTCCTCTTAGGATGTGTAGAGCGGATGCTACTTGTTCAGAGGGGGGAGAAGAGGAGAGTTCACCTCAAATTTTCAAATATTGCAATCGTATTATTCAAGAATTATTGACATCACATGTGTTTAGATTTTATTGAACCATGTCTACAGAATTAATAAATCAATTTCATGTCATGCTGTAAAGTTGTCGCTTGATGAGAAAACTGTTGCCGTATAATCATAACTGATTAGAATCCCTTTCGATTATATTGAACAGGTCGTTTACTTACATCAGAGGTAACACTGGTCCTGGAACTTAGGCTTGGAGTACACCAAGTTTGATGAGTTGGTATATTTGCTCAAAGTTCCATTTTACCTGCTTGCCACCTGCTTTCAAGTAAGATCGAGACCACAAGAGACACTTCCCTCTAATTCTGACATTGTGCGTTTTTTTTTAATAGTGTAGCATGACCGACTGAGTCAAATGCCTGCTGTATGCATTTACGCTGTTACACATACGTATACACTTTTTTTTACTGCTATTAATACTCATATAAGTTCATAAAAAGTTTAGGCAAGCTTCTACGATGTTAAGTTCGAGAAATACGTACTGATTTTAATTGAAGAAGTTCATTGAATTTAGAAAATTAATATGTTGCTTTTTCCTTGAGGTCAAAGATTTTTGAGAGAACTAGTAAAACAGCGGTTGATGGTTTGTGTAATTGTTGAAGTCACCGTTTTATAGATGAGTATAAAATGGAGAGATTTTTGCAGTTGTTCCATCATATCATGCAGCATTGTTGGCGTGTGGTCTGCTTACGATGACTTGTAGTTCATGTTCCGAGATTTCTGACGGGGAGGTGGGGCATGGAGTTGACATCTCTTTTACAGCCTGCTGTCAAGGTTTGTGAGCCATTCATTTGATAATCTTCTGCCACAAAAGGTATTTCTATTTATAAAGAATGCGTTTATTTCGTTCACTGTAATTTGGGGATTGTTTACGTCTATATGCTCTCTTTCAATCTGTGTATTTCCGTTTTATGTTTCTTGTTTAGAATTCCTAAAATTTAAATTTTTGAAATATTAGGCGTTTCCTTTTCTTGTTAATTCCGGATCAATTTTTATAATTGCCTGGATAATCCCGGCACAACACACTTAAACAATTGCCAAACAGGTAATTCAGTAAGTTGCTTTCGAAAACTGTAGTCCAGTAAAAACTGCTTTCAGTTAGCCTGATGCACTATTTTTAAGAAATTCTTCATCAGACTAAGCTTAATATTTGAAAAGTGGTAACATTCACAAAATTATTAAGACGTACATAATTTAGTCTTGTTTACCGGAGTAAATTATTTCTATTGCTCCACAACATATCCTGTTATAGACAGATATGTGTACAGCAACAGAGAGGAACTGTCAGTAATGTAAGAAATATGATATTCTTCAAATCCTTACAGATATTTCAGGCCTGTAGGATCTTTGTCATGATATTTGCATGTGCCGTTCATAGAACATCTGAGAATTTTTTTCTCCATTGAGGAATGAAATGGCTTCAAGTTTAATTTTGAAGAATCAGAACAATTGTTATGCACGAGGGATGTGCGAGATCTGCTTGAAATAAATTACACTTTTGCAACCTGAAGCAATCCAGCTTGCTGTTTCGCACATCTCTTTGAATTCTTCTAGATTAACTGTATGGTAGAGTCTCCGTAGCTCAGTCAGTATAGACAAAATCCCCTTCGGCGGAATGACCTGTGTTCGATTCCTGTCCAAGAGGTTAGGAACCATTATCTGGTCTTTCTCGACAAAATATGAGTTAGTTGGTCTTATACAGTGATAGAAATTATTTTCGGCCCATGAGCAGACACGAATCTACAGTCATAAATTTCTGTTATTGGATCACAGAAAAAAAAAAAACTGAAGCATAATTTAGTAATATCGGGAGAATGGTTGTTCAAATCCTTAGAACATGACGGTTCTCAAGAGTTTTTTAACAAATTTTCTACCCCTTCGTCGTCATTCATATAGTAATCACATGACTTGGGACATCGTGTTGTGTAGTTGCTTTTCGGGGATATGTAAAATATTTTGTTAAGCAGACTTGCAGTTCGATGGTAACAACCATCATCATGGTCCTCGTCATTGAACTGCACATGATCGATCTTAAAAGCAAAAAACTTAAAGGATCCACTTCTTTGAATTGTACGCTGTGCATTATACCGCATGTACACGAGTACGTCACATGGAAGTAGTAATTGCTTAAAAAAACGAAAACTATTACAATTTTTGCTAGTATATGAATGCTGAACATTGGTATAATAATGATGAAAGTATTGAGGAAGATAATTTGAAAAATATGCGATTAATCATAATATTAAATTTATAACTTAATCCAGGCATGAATTAAGTGTTAATTTTTTATTGGTATTGCAAACATTATTATTAATCAGCAACAGACACGTATTCCTGACATTTTCAGCTGCATAAAATTTGGAAATGCTGTTCTGTAATATATTTTTAACCAAATTGTGATATTTACGAACATACTGCCTTTGCGCGTGCTTTGCTATAAAACTCTAAATTTAATTTATCGTTCTCTTGATATAGGCTTACTTTGTTTTGATGTTTTATAATTCTTGTGTCTATAGAAGGAATAATTTCGCTAGATGATTTTTACATTCGTTTAATTACATAGCTGTAAGTATCTGCCTGATCTCCGATGAGAACCAACAGCTGCCCTGTTATTGGAACCTTAATCAAATGCTTTAATTAAAGGTGAATATACTAGATATCGGATAGTTTGTCATGTTTTTATTATTGTGGTAATTCAAAAGTAAACATTATCTACTCGGTATAAAACAATAATAGTTGATTATTATTCATCGTCGTGGCGGCTGAAGTTGATTGTGGAGAAAGCGTAAATCTCTCAACTCGCATTCATTTATTACTTCCCAAAGTAAAAAAGCAAGCACTATTGTTTCACCGCCCGCAAATATTCCAATGATGCTAAATCCCCCCCCCCCCACACACACCGTTAGAATTGGAAGTGTCTAAGAATCTGGTATGTAGCATGAGTGGCCCGTTACGTTTGTATTAGGCAAGGCCTATTACGATTCGAAACCACGATCCCCTCGAGGATAAGATAGTTAGTCCTATGGCTCCCGGTATGTTCGCGGGGCTGGTTTTCCTGTTCTGGAGGACGAAAAATCCCCTACCAAAGTATGAGACCGGCTAACTCACCTTTAGTTGAAAGAGACTAAAGAAAGGTTCGATTCCCGTCTTGGACGGGAATTGAACCCAGGTCTTTACGACCAAAGGGCTTCATCTGTACCCCGCCACTCTTATCATCTATAAATGTAAACAATAGTTTATCTAATTCTCTTTGTTTTCCCAGAGACCTGAAACTAGTCGTGTATACAATATTATCAGCAGCATCAGAAATGTATCCAGAGTACGAAAGGTGCTAAAAATTTAATAGAAATGATTACAAAAGAATCATTTACATAGATATTGTATTCTCTCACAGTAAATATGCATGACAAATAGACGTAAACAATTCTTATTATACATTAATTTTAAATAGGTTTTCTAAGTGACAGAAAAATTGAAATTTAGACAATTCCTTTAATTCTGAAAGTGCTGTTAAGCATTGAAAGAAACGTTCTTTACCCTTCACCTAATCAACTCTGTCTCTCTTAAGCGATGCATACTCAGGGGTGAGCTGTCGTAGCCTTATTTTTTGACAGTACCCTCCAATACATGAAGTTCGTGGTCAAGAAATGGGTTTGTGATGAGTAATAGTTTGCATTGCTCTGCACGGCATAAAATCTGTATTCAGCCATATCCGATGTTCGTAATTAATTGACTTATAAATAATGCTGACAGCGGGATTCTCTGTACTACTGACATTAGGTGAAACGTTTCTTATTTTTCTTGTGTTTGTTTATTTAGATGTTATAATTCCTTCTCATAGCTTTCTCTATAGTATAGTCCCTCTAATTTATTCCGTAACTTGACCATGTTATAATGGTTAAAGTATGTTTATCGATTTATTTAGAGTTTAATTTCTCATTCTGATATCAGATTTATGGTCACAGCCTGGTGTAATGCGTAGATTTAAATAACATTGGAGGACAGCAAGCACTCTTGCTATAAACCTAACTTTACATCAGAATTGTTCTCTGCATTCTCTTTTTAAATCAATCCTCCCTGACGTGTGTAGATAAAATGGTTCCATATCATCGCAATGTTTGAAATAGCTTTCCTCTTAATCCCTTATTATAAGCACCTTCCAGATCTACAAACATAACTCACAAAGATTCTTTATGACTTCGCGACTATTTGTCTTAAAGAAAAAAAACATTCGCACAACCTCTGTTTGGCCTGAGCTTCCCCAAGTTTCTCTTTAACAATTTTCCTTAGCATTGTTGTTAATTTCCGTCTGTGTAGGTGAGTCATGGAAGTAAAGAACCTTCTCCATTTGAATCTAGATCATCTCTTCAAGCAACTGATATGATCCAAGTCCTGTAAATATGTTAGACGCAGTTCGAAAAGTTGCGAAATGCAGTTATAAATAAATTTAAATGTTCATATAGTACAACTTTTGGTATCTAGGATAGTGCGAAAGTAACATTAGATGCGAAATTTGGTTTTCTTTTTTAATGATAGAATCGCTGCAGTAGAGGGCACTCAGGAATAATTACTTTCTTAGCAGTATTAAAAGGGAACGTGCATTTTTGAATATTGAAGACGTACATTAGAATGAATATTTCTCTTTTGTTAATCAAACAGCCCCATTTCTAATTCTAATTTTTCACATTAAAATGTTAGTACTCGAACCAAAACTGTGAATTCACTTCTTCTCTTAGCTCCTTTACTTCCCTGGTGTTGTGTTTGAGAAGTCACCTCCGACGCTCAGGGACAACCTTTGTACGAATGGAAATTGTTTAAGTCAGTGAACATTGTGAAATCTCAAGTTTTGTGATAAAAATCATAAGGGCTGCGGTTTGATTGAGACGACCAGGTTGTTCCTTTTTCATTTTTGTCTACGCTGATGTACTATATCAGCGCAGTTGTTTTCGATTAATGTGAAAAGAAAGTTCATATATCATATTTTGATTGACAGCATCTTTTTAACACGCTTATCTTAACTCGTAAGTCAATATAGTCATCTCTAGCTGGATGATGAAAAAAATCCTTTCATCCAGAAATGTAAATAATTGTAATAATTAAATTGTCAGAAAAATCTGCAATATAAGAAATTTTAATCGAACAGAGAAGAACTGCCATCAGTATATTTTATCCTTTTGACCAATTTATGTTAATCAGGATTTTGTTTTCTATCCACTGATTCTTTCTTGGTGCAGAGAAACAATTATCGAATTGAATCTTATACCCTCTTTCCAATAGATGTTTCTAAAAAAAATGAACAATCATAAGAACTGAGGACGCTTAACGTCATGCTTGCAGGGGCTCATCATAATATTTGTAACAGACTAGATGTCAAATGTGAAAGTTCATTCTGATGGTATTACACTTCCAAGAGTTACAAAATGGTTTAAATTGATGAACATTTAAGTTTTTCTAAATTATATGCATTAAATGAACTATCGTATTGAAATAGTCAGGTGTGCTACTACATACGTTTTGTGGTGGTCGCTCCTGTATTTAATAGTAACTGCGAACAGCTAGTCTTAACGAAGATATCATGAATCAAAAACTAATTATCATCCTTCATGAAACTGGCATCAATAATTTGCAAAACAAATAAATATATATACGGTTTCATGAATGGCAGGAATTAAAGAAAAATTTAATAATTGCGCTTCTGTTTAAAATGTCAGATAAATCGTTAAGCCATATTGCTATAGGGCATCGTCGGGTTCAGTTGTTTACCAGTCTGCAAATTAAGGATTTATATAAAGGTGTCTGTCATTTGGCCTCAGGATTATCGCAGTTAGTGAAGCCTAACATGACAACGCTCCTCTGAGCTGTTCCTTCATTAGCGAGTCTCACCTTGGGGATGGTGATACGTTTCTCATTATCAACAAAGTCCTTTTGTTCATTTAAGTATTGAGGCAACTGACGATATATGCATTCAACGTCCCCTGTGCGGATTCATTTCCTCCTACTGCTCTTCTAATCACCGTCTTTCGCTGTATGGGGGGGGGGGATGAATAATTACACAGACACAGAGAAGACGTAATGGATCCCTAAATATCAGTTAAGACACAACACGAAGGCAAATATTCGAAAATATGACACCAGTCAAACAGATGTTTATATATATAGAAGAATAATTCGAGCTAACAAGAGTCCTTGATTTCAACTTTAGCCTACTTTTAATGAATAATATATGTTCTTCCCCCTAGCATATACAAGATTTGTATTATTTTGGTGCGACGAATAAAAATGTGGAATGGTTTATTTGTCTATAACATATGAATCAAACCGTTTGTGTAATTGAAACTTCGAGAGTTATAAAATACCATTTGAAGGTCTTATATAATTGAAATATTGTTTTCCACTACTTAGGGAATAATCATTTAAAGTTGCATTGTTAATACGATTTCCACTTCAGATTAATTCAAGTAACTGTGAAATGAGTGTGAATAAAGCAGAATCATAAGAACTAAAAAAGAATGAGAGACTATCGTCCTTTTGAAATTTGCATTCCGCCTTGCAAAGAACTGCTCCAAATTTTCATCGTCAGTATTATATAGTACGCTCGGTGCTTATGCAGAAGGCAATCACTCTTATCGTTGCCATTACTTTCGTATTGCAATATTCTAATGAAGTCTCCGTAGAATCATTTATTCTTTGCGACTACACTACTTTAAATTTGAGGTCGTCGTGGTCCAATGAAACGTTTGCAAATAAAGCGATCGAACGATGCCTTGAGTTGCGTTGTTTGGGTCTCATGAATAGCTGATCTACTCAATTCTTATTAGGGATCGAAAGGAGAGAATTTCTGTATCCCAGTCCTTTGAGAAATGCAAATCTAATATTAAGTTTCAAGCTTAATACTGAATTAACTAAATGTAATATATTTCTCTTTCGATCTCAAGAGTGTTTTTGTTTACAGCAAAACCTGAGTGCTTCGAAATCTATAGTACTCATTATACAAAGAGTAACGGAGCCACTTTCAAAAGCTGCTCAGAAAAATTAATATGCATGTCCTTATGACAGTACTTTGAGTAATGGATTCTCTTCTTGTCGGTCGCATAATTATTGGATTTCACAGCCTTTCATATAATCCTTTGGTGATACTCAGAAAGAACCAACACAGTTGTGGAGTAGTAACAGAAACAATTTTTTTTCTGAAAAGAGATTCATGAGAATCTCTTGAGTCGCTGCTGTCATGCGGTACGGAGACAACCCGCTCATTTATTGAAAAGATGTTTTTCATGACGACACAAGAATTATAATTAGGAAGCAAGCGCTGCCACTAAAAGGTCACCGTTTGTGCGATGAATCACGGCATCATTGTAAACACAGCTTCAGGATACTGCAGCCGAATAAAGTTAGAGAAAACTGCTCATCAATTAATAGCAAAATTACAGCTGTTCCTGGTCTTTAAACACTTCGTTCACTTATTTATATGCGACATCAGTTCGAAATCCGATAGTAATTAAGCAAAGCATGCTATGCAGTGTCTTATTGCTACTGCACATAGAAATACGTTAAGGGTAGAACCCAATCAGTGTTGCAGCAATGAATAAATAGCACTTGTTTTCAGCTTATATTCTAAAATAGCCAAAGATGATTATTTTAGAACTCGTTTGAGGAAATGAATCAAATATACTGTGTAAGTAAATCTTCCAAAAATGTAAATAAAATTCTAACATACTGTATTTTATGAATTGTCTGTAGATGTGAGACCTGAGGGAAGGAAACTAACTTTCCGGTCCGATGGGTCCTGACGAAAGATTTAATTTCTCTCTTTGTCGAAGTCCCAAAAGTTTTTTTTAAGAGAGAAAAACATTTGCAATTTATCTTTGCTTAGGTTTCTGCTTAAATTCATATTATTTTTCCCATGAATTTTCAAATTTTATTTCATCTAAAAAAATATAGAGCGATACAGTAATTTTTGAATATACAACCGCCAGTAGAGTATAAGAATAGCCTACAATCACTTCGCTTGATAGATTATTACTGACTCTGCACAGCAACTTTGGTATAGTCTGTATATATACCATAAAAAATAAAGAATCATCCGACCACATCGGGGTTCTTTATTGCAAATAATAAATTTTCTGTTCTGGCTTCACTTATCCATTTCTTTCTATATTCCTTTATCATGTAAATTATATTATAAATATCTAGGTCTCTCCCCCAATATATATTTTTATACTTTGAATTGTTCTTAAAAATCTCATTTCTGTTATCTATAGTTTAATTTTTCAGAACTATAAAGTAGAGTGGCCATTACTTAAATTTAACAAAGTTTAGTTTTTTAAAAGGACACTGAATTTAAAAAAAATCTTCCACAGATTTTCTGAAGTTTATTGTTCTTCATCTATATATGTCTTTTGAATAAACATTATATTTATAAATAACCTGTGGTACCGGTTCTATATGACTATTTTGATGTCGACCTTTAAATGCCATGATGTTTGTTTAGTGAAATCGTTACATTTTATTGTCGGCCTTGTTATTTAATTCATAAACTGAATTTTGACTGGTCATCTTCATACAGCATTGTATTAATAACAGTCATTCTGGTATACTTTGTTTTCTATATGAAGAGTACAGAGGGAGACAAATTTCAATCGATTTCTTTGTTCATTTATTACGAGCTGTAATAAATGTACAAAGAATAATTAATTTTTGCATTATATTTCACACTTTATCATAATCTATAAAAGTCAAATGAGTCTCCAAGCTAAATTTTCGTATTTTTTTTAAACGGATACCACGTGTACATAATATTTTCCTCGGAATATTTGTACGCCTCCCATTCAGACTTTAACTGTATTTGATAAACTTATCCTGCTGTCATCTTTCTCTTTTCGTAAATACAGTATATAAAACATCATGTTTCCTTCAACAATCGTTGTAAATATTCTACGTCATACTTCCAAAGTATGTATTTATGCCATATAATCCAGTTGACTTTCTACTTTCGAAACCTTTACTGTTTCCCCCAATCTATTTGGTTGTTCTTCACTGTTATTTATTTATATATATATTAATTTTGGGTCATATCATGAATTCTATATCTTTCTTCCTTAATATTTTGTAGGATGTCTTTGCCTTCTATTTTATTAATAATGAATATCAAGAATCTTGGTGACATGATTCTATATTTTTAAGGAATGCTCTGCATGTTAATTATTTTATCTTTAATAAGGTTTGACTTCAGTATTATTAAACTGTAATACTTTCTTCTTGTAATAATAGATACACTTGCTTGCACCTCTACTTTAGAAAGGTTTCTTGGGTAAACATGTACATCTCATACATATTAGCTAGTTTATAATTACTAATGATGGCTTTTTTTTTTCACTTGTAATAATTTTAAAATAACGTAGTTCTTGTCCATCATCATTTATGTAAATTTTTTACATATTTAAATAAAACGTTTTGGATTTGATTGATTCCAACTATTCTATTAATATACAGTATTTTTATTTAACTGGTTTTGAAGTTTCTCATAAAAGTATTTTTGAACAATTTCCTACAGGGCATAGTAATATTAGAAATGCGTATTTTTGTATTACATTTTTCCGTTTATTATATTATAAATTAAAATGACTCCTCTAGTATATATCTTTTGTTATCACGTCGACATTTGTCTTTTCTTAATTATAATCTTGTTTCTGTCCGATGAATGTCCGAGGACATTCATCGGACAGATGAATGTCCTAGGCCTTACGCAAACCTCCCCACCTAGGAAGTGAAGGTAGTACCATGTCAAGCAATATGAACAGTTTCAAACTCTTTAAAAAAAATGCTTATATATTACCTCGTTAAGTACCTTTCTTTGAAGGAGAAAGTTTAATGCCTTGATGGAATTTTTTTTTATTACATTTAAATAAATATATTAAAAAAAAGACATCCCTGTCAGACATGATAGTTCAATCTTATATATATTCTTAGACAAATACCATCTGTCTTTAACATATTAAAAAGAAGTATTAACTTTATCAAAGTCGATAAATATGATATGTATTTCTAAATTTTAGGCAAAAGGCCTATACATGATCGTCCTTTTAAAATACAGTATATATATAATATAAAGCCTTCAGAATACTTTATTAGGCTCTGAGAAGCTTGTGTTCATTTTCACTATTCCTTTAAGCCTTCAGCACTTCGTTGCTGTCAGTCCATTGTTTTCTTAGTTTAACTATGCTTTTTTGTGTTCATCCTCTTAGAGAAGATTGGAATCAACATGTTATTTTATATATATCCATGGGCTTATGAACTGTCGTTTGACATTCTTCATAATTTAATGTTTCACATGCATAGGTCATATATTGGTTGGTGGACTACTGATCTGTATTTTCTTAAATCTTATTAACCTTTCGAAATTGTTCATTTTAATTCATCCTATGCTATATTGCACTGTCCGTATTTATTCCTCAGTATTTTTCCATTCAGTTCTTCTGCAAAATCATCATCATATCCAAACTCAAATTTTTATTCCATCAATGATCATGGATTTAAAAAATAGCCTTTCCTTATGTTTGATGTTCTACTATATCATCTCATCTTTGCTAATTTCTGTGAAATTCTTAATGTAGTACTCTCAGGGCATTATATGTAATTTAATTCTAGCTAAAGTTTTCTCTAGTCAATAAAAGAGGTAAATATTGGTTTGTTCAAGTCTATTGCAAAAATGGGATCGGTCGGAATCCTTCTTGCTTATCATTATACTTTACTCTTGTACATAGAGTGATGAATAGTAAGTTAAATTTCACCGATATGTTATGCAATGCAACCTGAATAATTAAACTGTCATTTGCTCTAACGTAATCTCGACCTACAAAATATCCAACAAATTTTTAAATTGTAACATAAAATCTGATCATCTGCATGCAGCATTGTATTTATAAGTTCTTTTAGTTAACTGGATACCTTGTCTATTGTTATTTTTTCATATTTTAACCCTCATGAATAGAGTTTGAAATAAACCAGGGATGTAGCTCATTTCCACTGTTAATTTATTACCTAACTATATTTTTTTATCAAATGTAATGGAATAAATTTTTTTTTCTCATGTTAAAGTCTTTTACTGTAAATTTTTTAACCATCTTCTTGTATTTTCCACAATCATTGTTGAGATGACCGATTCTATTTATTTAATCTGAGTTTTCTGACTGTGGTATTTGTTCTTCTTACAGCTTGGTAAAATACTTTTCCCATTCTCTTTCAGTGATCAGTAGAGATTTGTGATGTCATATTTCAGTTTAAAATAGACCGAGTCTTATTTTATTTGTAAATTCAAGTGCATTTTTTTCAATACATCAGGAAGCAGTCTTTTGTGTCCCAGTGCTTGTTTAATATTCATCTTGAGTTTTTCCTAATGAGAATCTATATCTTCTTCGTTACCGATAACATTACATTTTTTTGGAATTGTTCTTTTAATCTATTTTGGCAAAGTATTCTTCTAAGAGTTTAAATATTCCCATGATCACTTCGAATATTTTTCTCCAGATCTTGGACATTGTTAGAGTTCTATGGTAGACATTTGTTCTCTGTTATATTTCGTATTGACTCTTGCGATTTAAGAAGGTATTATTTGTACAGTCTTATTCAATATGAGTTGTTTCATTGAATTCTTGACATGGCCCTGATACTACACTGTTTCCAATCCTTGCGTTTAAATTTAAATCTCCTGCCAGTAGTATTAATTCGGATGATATATTTCCAGTTTACAGGCACCGATTATATTTTGCAATTTATTCTCAGTATCTTTTATTGTGAATTTGAAATTCCCCGTGTATTATTTATTCTCACGCCTGCTTTAGATCATTCTTAGTTCTCAACTATCGCTTTTTTTTATCTAGCTCTTTTCTGGTGTCATGATTTCTTATATATATATATGGTGTAATTTTGTGCATCATTTAATTGTTCTTAAAAATCTTATCGCTGCAGTTCGTATACATTTTACTTTCATTTTTCTGAACCATTACTTTAAAACATTTTGAATCTTGTTTTAATTGTTTCACGAATTTTCTAAATTTCTTTATTAAAATCTACATATGTGATTGTGGCCTAAATAAACTGTATCATCTGTTCTAATATTTTATTTAACATCTCGGCCTTAAATAAAATAAGCCAACAACATAAAAGTCATGGCATTTTAATTCGTAAACTGATTTTTGAAGGTCATATATATTGTCTTCTAATGCAAGCTGATCATCTATCAATAGACAACAGTTCTTCTGGTTAACTGGATACCTTGTTTTCCATATTTTATAATTTGATCTGTATGTATATAATAAATAGTTGGAGATACGCTGCATCCCTAATAGGTCAATAATTTAACAGACCAAATTTATTTCGAACTATATATATAGATTGTACCAAATGTGATGGATATTCTTGTTTTTTTTCTTTATTATGTTCCATAGTTTTTCTCTGTATTTTATTTTATCATAAGCTTTCTCGTAATCTGTTAAGGCCATATGAGTTTCTAAATTAAATTCTCTTCTTCGTTCAATAATTAACACGTTGTCTTTACGTGATCTCCTATGTCTGAAAATTTTCTTCTTCTGACAGTAAATACTAAGTATTTTGCAACCTAGATTTAATAAACTACTTCTTCTGTAATTTCTACAATCGTCTTTCTTTCTTAAATATATATATGGATGTAAATATTCATTCTATTCTGCTATTCCTGGTTGTTTGCTCTATTTTTCGATACCTTTACCATGCTGATTTCTTCATTATTATTTTCTGTTATTAAATTTGGATCATACCATAAGAATTAATATTTTATCCATCGTTTCTCTTATATTATGTTGATATGTGCTGTATCTCTTTCTTCGTTGTTTAATTTCCTTAATATATTTTATCAATAAATCTGTCCCAAGAATCTTGATGAGCTTTCTGTACTATGGTTTAGCTATATTTCTTTTGTTTGCATGCTGTTTGTTCTTCTACAACGGTATTCCAATGGTTTTCTTTCCAAGTACTTCAGAGTCTGCTTTATGGATTAAAGTTTTACATTTTCCTTCAATATCTTCGCTTGATTTGGGCTTATTTCAGGTAATCTATTCATCGTGATTGATATAGTATTCTAATACTTTCTAGTTGTAATACTCCTCCACAAAAAGAAATACTGTTAATGGAGTAATTTAATTTAAATATACATTCCTTTATCTTTTGTTGTTTGTTTCTGATATGTAAGCCATTTTATATTTTATTTAAGAAATCAATGTTCCATCTTGCAATCCTGAATACGTTCCGTTGTTCTTTCATGGTCAGAGCTTGTATTGTCTTTCTTTTAAAGCACAAATTTTCATTGCTGAACTAATAAAGTTCCTTTGTTAAAGCGAGATCTAAGAAGTGGAATGGTTCACCATCCTCCATGAACTTCCAGTCAGATGATGAGTTTCGATACATCGCACTATGGTGCTTACTCTTCTAAGCACGGCACCCAGACCTCGACGAACGGCTGCTTTGATACTTCCCCTCTAGTGGCCTCATCGTCATAGCGATTGCACCGTATTAGTACGAAAGCAACCCTGGCTAGCACTGCCTTTCAGTGCACGAACGGTATCGTTGCAGTGGCTAGACGGGATTCTGACTTAGAGGCGTTCAGTTCTCAATGAATGCGAAGCATGATATGGCCACTGGTGTATAATTTCGGCCATATACTATATATGTGTGTGTGTGTATATGCATGCAGCGATGGAGTTCGACACCTTACCAACGCAAATTCCGCTGTGTGTGTGTGGGGGGGGGGGGGGCTTGTGCCATCGAATTCACAACTTAATCCACCATCATTTGAGTCAGAAAGTAAATGTACGAATGCGTGCTTAGAGGCACTCCCCCAACTATAACGATGTTATCATAAATTGGTCTTGCGTGTAATAGATACACCAGGGTGGACGACCAACTCTACGTTTCTAAAAGTAGCACTGGGCATTCGCTCTAGAGGACCCTTTCTGTAAACAGAGGTGTGCTGGACTTACCCTTCCAACAGAGCCAGAGCTCGATCTAATGTCTAAATAGCGTTCTTCTCCTGTCATGTTTATCCTCGCCATATACCCGCGATCTTGATAGCGGAAGATTCAACGATTGAGAAATTGGTCGTATGGTCCGTTAAATAGTATGATTTCAATTTAAGTGTTTGTTTCTCTCTAAATCACTTCCATCTCCAAAGCATAGAATAACTTGTCTTCTTTAACTATTGAGTCGGATCAACTTTACAAGAGACGTGCAAGCAGTAATGAAGAAAGAACAGCAACTTTTTTTATCTTGATCCACTATTATTAATAATAAACGAACTGCACATTAAAAAGTGGTTATGTTCTTTTATGTCTATAAAATAAGAATTAGATATTTCTTTAAGCACGAAGTGGTAATTGACGATCCGAGTTGCGTTAGGGTATTCATTGCAGTTTAAACGCGTTAGCTGCAGTGAGGGCAATACATCATTATGAACTGTCAATAACACAATTTTTGAAAATAGTTCAGAAAGCTGTGTGCATACCTGTAAAGAAAATATTTTCGTAATCGAGATTATACGATCCAAAAATTCTCACACATCATTAAATGACGATTCCAACTACCAAACTCGTTTTAATTTGTAACCCGTGTTATCGACTCATTTGGTTGTACATCAGGTTTTTAAATGCAACACATGCTTAAAATTTATTACTAAAATTAGTATTAGCCTTCGCCTCAGAAAGGCAGAATTCATAAATATATAACTTTGTCCATGTACATATATTTTGAAATAGTTTTTTTTCTGTTGACATGAGACTGGAAAACTCTTTCAGTGTCAGCAAGGCAATTAAAAGTATGTAATTCTGGGTTGTACTTCTTTTATTACATACCCTACTTCCTTCGGTACGTCCCTCAAATATAAGAATCGCATTGAGTAAAATCTGAATTTAAGAAAAAGAACGCACTGTGGAAAGTGTAGTGAACTATTCTTGTTTCCCTGGAGGCTTTGTCTGCAATGTCGTCTATCCATGGCAAATTTCTTGTTCGGTGAAGACATGGAATTTGAGTAATTTTACCAGTAGGCATGTTACGGTAATCTTTGGCAAAATAACGGCATTGTAGTTAGGTATAATTAGCATAATCGTTACATCGTGTTTATGTATTCTGACACCATAAACACGCTTACATTCGAAACCTAATATTGCAGAGGAACCTTTCATTTTGATCAATAAGCGTGCATCACTGGATATATGGATTAATGTGCAGCCGGTATAACTCCCTACTCATGAACTATTCTTTGAATGCCTCTTCTTTTCATACCAAGTTCTTTGCTAGCTTTTCCTGTGTGCGCGCAAAAATTTGTTCAGCATTCTTGTGTGAAAGAAATGGATTGAACAAATTGCTCCATTCTATCACTGCAGTATTAAGTTTAAAAGCGTAGTAATAAAATTAAATAAAAATATTCCCTCTTACAAATTAATATTAATTTTAAAGAGGGATGCTTTTTATCATGCAAATATCTTTAACAATAAAACATTTTGGAATTTGTTGCGTAGCAATGTTGTTTTCCTCGGAGAAAAAGAATTGCACTCAACTTGACATTATCAGAGCAAGAAAACTTTTCCGTATATGCATTGTCAACATCAATCTATAAATAGGAGTTACATTGGCCTCCATCTCCTGCAGCAGAAGAACGTGGTAAAATATTCCCGTAGCGATGTCAATAGATATGCTAATAATCGTCTCGTGTAGTCAAATAAGAAAGAAAGGGATTGCACTTCATAACTTTTAAGTACCTTTAACGACACGCTGTCGAAAAAGCGAAGTCATTTGACGAAGTGAATATTTTTGTTTTTTTAGCTTGATATATTAAGCACATATTGTCGTTTGTCTGACTATGAATTTACTAGATGCTGTTCGAACAGTTTATCTTAAACTGGCTACTTAACTGATAAATGATGGCTCTGAGTGGAAGAAAAATTTAATTCTGTCAAGTATTAACTTTGCAATTAAAATAAGCAAATTAATTACTACTGGAATAAGTTTCATCGATCACAAAACTCATAAGAAATAATTTTGGCCTCATGGATAATGTTTTAAGTCTGGAGTGCTCAAATTACATTTACACACACTTATTTCTTCCCTTTTTATGGATAGTTTGCACTTGAAAACTGCGCAATATATCCGCTACCCTTATTTCTAACCACAATTCCATGAAAGAACTGAACTGTGTGTTTGGTACGACTGGCAAATTTAATTTCAATAGCATAAAAAAAGTCGGGTTTATTTCTTATGAAATCATCTTGCAACGAATCTAACAGCAGCAGTGACATTGGTCGATTTGCTCCGGGCTCATTCTTCGGAAAACTGAAGACAGCACATCACAGGATTTCGTTTTGTTCACCAGACCACTCGAGTTAAGTTAGGTGTTGTCATTTCAATTTCATTACGAACTTGACTCCAACATTCATTTAACTCCATCAAAAGCTTCATTAGTAGACAGCTAATTAATACCTTCGCACAAGCATGGTTAAACACGTGAATAATCGATACACAGTGCCAATTCAGAGAAGACTACACTTCCGTTTCTACTATTCTGCTCCTAACTCGGTGTTTCTGAGAATTAATATCTGTCTGACTGTAGTTTGTGAGAGACAAGGGTGGTCGACATTGTTCCAGGTATTGTTCTCTAATGTAAGAACCTTCGAGACCCTCCACATTTAATCCATTTGAACTAGACAGCCTCTAATGTGTAAATGGTCACTCAAAAGAATATTTCCGTTGTTTTATATTGCGGTCCACTTCTTTCATCATTTGATTTTAAAGTTTCTTCAAATTAATACCAAATGCCAAGCTCAGTTTGACCATTCGTAATTGCCATGTTATTCTTTTTTTTAATAATACAAACCTTTTTACGGTAAGTATTTTGATGTATACATCAGAAATAATGACAGACAGCGGGATAAAATATTATATTTTATTTAGTCTTGTTTAGAATGTCCTGCAAGCACAATTTCAGAAAGTACATGACACAGAATGAACACAACAGTACAAAGTGATAAGAATATGTAGAAAACAATGCTTCTTCTCAATTAAGGATAATATCTATATATGTATCTATGGCATTAAAACACAGTTTGATATCTAAAGATGGGCGGTGATTTTTAACAATACGCAAGAATTATCTTAGAAACCAGGAAGTTTATATTTCAGTTTGGTTATCTACTGATGCACATAACACAACAAAGTTAATATCATAGAGCTGTTTAGTATGAAAACAACCAAGACCACTGATTCGATTATATAGTAAGGGAATTGATTAGATCCTAGTTTAATAATATAAAAACACTTAAGCTTAATTTTATCAAATGAAGAGACATTACTCGAAATAGCTATACCTCTGTTACAGTCACTATTGACTGAATATTTTAATACAATGAGGAACGGATTCAAATGTGATGTCTTCTATCATGAATCTATATAGCTTGATGGTTAAGTTAAACAAAACAGTTTGCAGGATCTCATCCGTAGATGTTTCCAGTCAAAGCATGGAAACAAACTTTAATACTGAATTTATTCTCATCCATAATATCATAGACGATACTGGCTTGCTCCTTGAAAATGGAATATTACGAACTAGTGATGTGATGGGTCTCACTGGACAAAAGAAATGATCAGAAAGTGATTATCAAATGAAACACTGTGCAGATATCTGTATCTGTCAAATGAGTAGTGGTCGGTATATTAAAGCGCGATTTGAATTATAATCGGGGTACTTAACTTTATATCGTTTTTATTGGAATACAAGATAATTCACTATTCTAAAAGCGGGTCATTGTTTTTTTTTAATTTATCTTGATTTTTTTTAATCGAATGTTTTACGATTTCAGAAGTAATTCTAAATATAGTTATAGACGGATATAAGTCCACCAATTATCTTTAATGACCGAATAAATCCGCTTGAAATAATCTCGCAAAGGATGATTTTGAAAGTCACCACTTTCATTACAGAGAAATTCCTTTCCGTAGAATATTACCGAAAAATGAACAGAGAAATATTGTCGTCGAATAAGGCAATTTCGCTGAATTTACTTGCGATCCGAATGTATATAATCTATTAATAGTGCTTGCTGAGTGTCGATGCAAGCGAGGGAATAAATTCTTGTACAACAACTATCGCAATTTCCGTTATTTATTAGGATTCTCGTTCGCTGGCCGTGGTAGTACGTCTACTATCGTGAATGCACAATTGTGATTTACTGAAGGTTGTCAATAGCAATTATGAGAGGGTGGAAACAGAGTTGAATTCAGTCAGAACAGGACTCAATTTCAATGAAAACGCATCCCTTCGAACCTCGTAAAAATTAAAGTATTCTTTAATGAAATATTCATCCGGATTTAGAAGTTAAATGCTTTACAAGTTTCAGTTGGATTAAATAAATTTTGATAAAATATGAGCATGCGAGTCTATTTCATAACAACAGTGTTCACCGAAAATTAAAAATAAAATCGGTTTTAATAAGTAATTATGTTTCGGGAAAATTGATTGTGTTGTTCTTTAGAACTGTTTACTTATTGAATTTTCAACATTGTGCTACTGTTATGAATTGGTTTTAACTGTCACTTTTTTGGCTTCGTGTATTTCACAGCAAGAACGAATTGGAGATGTTTCTTTTGTGCTTGCAGCGTTTTGATGGATGATTTAAAATAGTTTGTCAAGAACAGGATACAGTTTTAAGAGCAATACATCTAACGGGATTTCAACGTAAAACAAAGTTATGATAGAGACCTTTTCAAATCGCAATAAAGGAAAAGTAATGCAAGGGCGATAAACCGAAATCAAAAAGAGTTGTGCATTGTTTAGGAACTGGGTGTAAATTCAGTACGTTCACTTACCATTAAAGTTGCAATCTCTACAGATTTAAACCACTTATTTGCACTTGTCATGATATTGCAGAGGGCCGACTGCTAGAACAGGTTTCTGCACTTTATTAATTTCTTAATCAGTACTAGTAATTTATTCTTATCTTTGAAATTTAAAAATCTGCAGACACCCTAAATGAAAACAAACGAAAAATACACGAAATATCTTAAGCAAAGGTTCGATCTAGCTAATGACAGAGGTTAGATTAGCCGTAACGTGCATTCTCTAAGAGTTCAAGTGCCTAGCAAAATATTCTTTATTTTCCAGTGCATCAGCCATCTACAGTAACTAGAAATTAGAACTCGTCTACCTGTTCATTTCATTCTGGTCGAGCACTTACTTTAACAAACATTATTATATGATACATGGTATATTACATGCAGTAAGTTGGAACGTTACTAGTCTGGTGTGCTGCCACAAGTAGGGCTTCTAAAGATAGATGTGGTTAATATTTTTTGTAACACAGAAAGAGTCACTGCAGTACCAAAACAGAGACGTTCTGAATATTAAACAGTCTACAAACCAGCACAAAGTCACTGATGGGCATACAGAACACCACTGCCACGTGACACACGACTGCCTCGAAGTAGTAGTTCCTTTCCTTGCCGAAGGAAGCGGTGGAAATTCAAGAGGGCGACGATTTGGCGGTCACGTCGGATCACAGATACAAAACGCTGTATACAAGGTGGTTGACATACACACACAGGTTTAATCGATGAGTGGAGCATTGAGACTGTCTAAGATGTCGACACTCGTTGCTTCGTAGCCGCCGTCGATACACTGCCGTCCATCAGAAACGCTCCCACGGAGGTTCAGTGAAAACTTTCCTGGGTCTTCGCTGGGAAAAAGCGAGGTACGCCTGAGATATGGCAAACTTTGGAAATTTAAAGTCTGAACTCTAAACAGTAAAAATATGTATTGAAAGAGGAAGAAATTACCTTCCCAATCAAAAGAGCTGAAACAACTCATTAAAAGTTCAACTTTTAATCTAAATTCATGTAGCTACACAGTTTAAAATATTACTAGAGAAACTAATAATACCGATTATCTTAAGTGGTTTTAAATGGACATATAAGATGTTGCTTTACGCTCAAAAGTTTGGGATGTGTAACGGAGTATCACTCGGCAAATTATGCAGTTGCCAAGTATCAGTGCCAACCATTTAAAATCTCCTGCATGTGTAATACAATCTTGCTTAATAAAACTTTAAAAACAGAAAAAAATCATCCTATATTAGATGGCTAACTAGTGACAGAATTTAATAAAATCCGAACATAATTTTTTTATAGTTTCGAAGAAGGGTTTGCCATCAAGCATGGTCTGGTTAAACAAGATTACACTTATTGAAAAAGGGATCTGTCCACGAAAAGCAGTTATTTTTTGCCTACGGTTGGACAAAACAACTTTCAAACACGTAACAGATGATTCTCGATTTATGATCTTTCATCGCAATGCAAGACAGAAACGGTTACAAAAGATGATTGTGGAAAGAGTCCTAAACAAGTTCTTAAAACTTATTAAGTTTCAATTTTTACTTATTCTTTTAGAATTAAAAACAAACAAAAAAACTCATCGCTTTTTTTTTCTTTTTGTCGATAAACGAACTTCTCGCATAAAGAATAATTTACAGCTGAATCGGCAGTATATTGATAAATTCAATCAGTCCATTTTATGGACTTAAATTACGTTCTGTGTGCAATTAATTAATCATGTAATCTAAATTTACTTTCGAAGTGTTTAATAACCTAATGGGTGCAATCATTCCTACGTTTTGTAAGTTCGGTTCGGAACAATTAGGTTCACTTTATGAAACCGTATGCAACAGCTCCGTTCTGGCCACATTGGTTTTACTGAAATGTGGTATTTAGGCTATTCAGTCTTTGAAGAGTCTCTCCTTGCATGCGATTGCATGCAAAGAGAGATTCCATTCTCAATATACCTTCATTGTTATTTAATTTTTAACGTTTTTTACACGATGATCCACGATACGTGAAATGAGATATTCGTAATTAATCCATCTTAATGAAATATCTTCAGCTGTGTCTACGTGTTACTTATTAACTATTAATAAACAATCTTTGCAAATTATAGGAGTAAGGATATTAGGAAAGTTTAGGGACTAAAAACTGTTTTACTGAGCGTGTGAACTTTCAAATGGTTTGGACATATAAAGAGAATGAATGCTAGAAATGAAGTTTGAGGGTAAGATCGCAGAAAAGGTGGAGAGAGAGAGACAGATCAGATAAAAGAAGATTTTGAAAAAGTCAAATTCCGCTGAAACAATGTTTAAAAATAAAGTGTCAGCTACAATCCGCCTTATCATGACATTTTCTGTTGGGGCAGTTGCAGGAAGAACAGTTAATAATTATGTGCAACAAATCAAAATAAAACGAGCCTGCAATTCGGGGCCAAACTGGTTCAGGGTTAAAATCTAATGAACGGTGACGCACTTGATCAGCGAAATCGAAAGCAATGAGTAGCCAAAACCGTTGTTAGGGTATATATGCTTATCCTTAGAGAAGCACTCTTTGGCTGTCCTTAAATTGAAGAAAATATGTAAAATAAAAAAAAAGTGTTTTTATGGTTGTGATGCAATTTTGCCGTCCTCCGAACTTGGATACTCTCAGGAATGTCCTTAGTTGCTTAGCGGGTTACAATGGCCCTTGCTGTACCATTTCGTAACGATCAGTGTCCTAGAAAAAAAGGCTACTGATGTTAGCAGATTATAACGTGTGCACATCAATGTGATTTCTTGAGATCTTCTGTAACAAATGTTTCATATCCTTAGCAGGTTGCAAAATGCTTGTTATGAAAACGAAGAATGACTGTTCTCGCAGGGATTATATATTACACACCATACAGCTTAAGATGGATGGAAGTTTCCAGAATTACTTATGAACTATAAACCACTGTACTGTAAAGACGTTGAAAGTCATTTGAACATCTTCACATAATTTTGTTTAGTGAATTTAAAAAAAATTGGTAATGTTCGTTAGGTGTACAAGTTCCTCTATTAATAGCCGACTAATACTGAGGCAGTTATGCCTAACCGTGCCTCGATTTTAAAGTCAGGGGATGGAAACATTTTTCACTTAGAAGCAACAAGGATAGTGGAAAGACGTACATACTTTCCTACATCGTTGAAAACTAAAACACCTGTAGACGTTTTTTATAGCGACATTCAGTTGAAAAAAAATCTTCTTTGCACCATTACCTAACTTCTCTTTGCTGTTAGTGACCGCATTTACACAGTCGCAAATCAGAGTATACTATACTGTGATATGAAACAAACAGATGATGGACGGGAAAAGAATACATAGCGCAGTCGTGCACCAAAGTACGATTGTCCTATTTGTATAACACTATTTTATATACAATTATACTTAAACACACACAAGCGCAAAATGCATGTTTTTTTTAAAAATTCTCATGAATCATTTTCGTTAACTGCATTACAAAATAGCACAAACGAAAAAAAACAGACTTTAAATAATGAACAAATAACCTGATATAGAGAATTTTGAATCTATTTCAATTTTAGGAATGCATGTAACTTAGAAATTGAAGCAATCTCATGGCTGCAACATAATCCAATGTTTTATGTAATACGAGAAATTGTATTATGTTTTATAATCATTCACAGAACAACACGAGGCGATGCATACACAAACCATGACATCCTAAAGAAAAATATCTTCGAATTTCTTTAATATGGATTATCTAACCCTTAGATCACACATGGTACTAATGTGTGTTAGGTGTACAAGTTTTTCTTTTTCTGGGCTGCACTGATATATGTGTGTGAGTGAGGTATGACAATTTAATTCCAGGAATGCACCTTTCAAAATCCTACTTCCGGAAAAATATATTAGTGGCTACCGTCGTCTTCTAAATAGTCTCCTTGTGCAATTATACACTGGTTTAGAGTGTCCCCATTTTTGGAAACAGGCCTGAAGCTCTTTCCTGAATATACTTGAGTTCCTTTATCATATTATGCTGGACATCAGCGATGTCAGAAAATCTTCTTTTTAGCGCAGTGTATAATTTTGGAAACTGCCAGAAATCACACGGAGCCAAGTCGGGTGAATAAGCAGGATGACCTAATTCGGTAATTGGTTTTTTGGCCAGAACCTCTCTCACCATGAGTGTACTACGGGTTGGCGCATTGTCGTGATAGATGATCCACTTGTCAGGCCACAAGTGGATAAGCACCTCTAAATAGCATTGCTGATTGACCGTTTGTCCCTGTATAATGAATTCATTGTAGACTATGATCAAAGAAACACACCAGCATGGTCTTCAACTGCGAACGTGACATGCGTGTATTGTTCAGACGTCGCGAACCCAAGGTTTTCCACTTCATGCTCTGGCATTTTGTTTCGGGATCGTACTGGGAATACCAGGTTTCGTCACTCGTAATTACTTTCTCGGAAACATGTGCATGAAAGATCAGTCGCAATTTGAAGGTGCTGCTGCTTCTGTTCATCAAGATCCGAGGCACAAACTTCGCAGAAATCTTTCGCATACCCAATTCTTCAGTTTAAATTACTTTGACCGTTTATTGATTCATTTTCAATTCATCAGCCATCAATCACACACTTTATCGTCTGTCAGACTGTACCAAATCTCGCACTCTGTTCACATTTGCGTAAGTCATTTTTATTTTTTGGCTGCCCACTTCTGGGATCGTCGTTTACATCTCACCCATCACTGAATCACGTATGCCAAAGAGACGTGACATTTTCAAAGCATCCACACCATATGCCACTTTCAACAACTCCAACATTTCAGTAGCAGTTTTGCCGATTTTCACACAAAATTTTATGTTAACACGCTGCTCGAAATTTCGATCACACATTTTTACGACAAAGTTTACACAATCGTTTTTGCAATAGTCAACTAGCAAATAGCTCTGTCGGCTTGAGGTTTACGCAAGCATTAATTAAAAGATGTACAAACACAATTAGTCACATGACTCCAACCAAATCACCACTACACAGCCGTTCCGGGAATTAAATTGTCAAACATCCGTAATATTCCTTCGATCTAGAGAACGAAGACACACTTTTCATTAATGATTCATTTGCCTGGCAGCTGATTTGAACTGTTCATCCTTAGACTTAAGGTTTCTTTCTGCCTACTCACTGATGAGCAGAAACAGTTCGAAGCAGACATGCTTGCCGGATTGAGGAAAACATATCTGTGATGCTTTTCAAACAAGTGTTTTATTTAAAATGACTGAATAATTTTTTTCTGCATTCTGAAAATATACGTATTTAAAATATTACCGATAACTTAAAGGAGTTTAAAAATGAGATAGAACGGAATACGCAAATTCTCCTAGACAGAACTATACCTTTTAATCCATACAAAAATATTATTTCTATAAAACTATCACTTCGAACTCAGTTGTACTTACAGTTTTGAAAACCTCTAACTTCATTTTCACATGTTTACAAGTCTTAAAAAAAGTTTGAACAACATGAAACAAAGAATATTTTAAAAGACTGTCAAACGTATTTACTGAAATGTTCTCGTCTATATTTTTAGACTATTGCTGATGACTGGCATGCTTCCAACTGGGTTTAGGAACGCTTCCTGATACATTTCTTAAAAACGAATTGAAAACATGATTTTTCAAAAATCAGGCCTTTCTTCTTTCATCTTTGCAAAAAAATACATTACTGAAACTTCTAGTAAAAATATTTTCTTTTCTAAGAAAGAGTTCGGCTGGAAAGCCAAACTCTTTCTTAGAAAAGTAATGAAAATACATCACTGAAATTCAAAAATGCCAGATCAATGAATACTTTTGCATGGCAATACATAAAATTACAGTAAAAATTTTCTTTACACCATAAGAATATAAATAAGGTTCCATGAGAATTCATCGAAAAACAGTTAATCGAAAATTTCATCTAATTGATCCAGCCAAACTGGAATTGCTAATATAATTTCGAAAATGTTAGGATAAAAGTGATCCATTTAGAGCAAAAACTGAACCGTGCAGACAGCAAGAAGCTGTCTGCACGGTTCAGTTTTTGTAGTGGAATTAGTAGATGTTGTCGATACAAGAAGTACCAACAACTTCTACTAATTCCGCTAAGTCAGAGAGTTATTGTAATACATAATTTGGACACTTTATTTCTTTGTTGCCTCGAATATAGCTGAACTGGAACGCTTCGACATTTTCTTGTAAAAGTTACAAATAGCGAATCTGAATAAAATTCATCCCATAATAATTGCTGTAATAAAGTCGCATATTACTACTAGTAACAATAATAATAATGGAGCCCGCGTAGGCTAGGCCTTTCCTCCCGGAAACAGTCAAATCAGTCCCATAATAATTGTCCGATAACTGTTTCATGAACAGACATATAACAGTTATCGGACAAGAAAGACAATAAGAAACAATATTGTTCTATAATTATTCCCTATTAAAGAAGCAATGCTATCTTACTCTGCATGGTTCAGTTTTTGATCTAAATGGATATCACTTTTATCATAACATTTTCGGTGAATTGTCGTTCGATGAAATCTCCGGATACCTATAAGGAAATGATCTTAGGTAGCCATTTAAAATCCACATCTCAAGTAGATGATGAACGAATGACAGAAGGTCCTTTAAGTTAATAAACAACTCGGTACGAGCTTCTTTATCTGTATAACTTAAAATTATTAAACAAAATATCAATAATTTTCTCCATAAATGTGAAAATTGTTAAGAACTGCTTCTACCCCAATAATCATGTTACTAATTCAACAAGAGCAAGATGCGTTAGTAGAATATATTACGAAGATCGGCTCGTAAGACTCAACATTTCTGTCTTTAAAATTATTGGAATTTCAGAAGAATTTAATCAGAACTATATACATCTTTGATATAGCCACAATAAGACTATGGAGAATTTCAGAATCTTTTGAATAAACCAGTCTCCAGCAATCGTTTAGGATATAATACTTGTTGCACTAAATCTACAGGTACTTCCGTCGTCAATGCTGCAGTGAAGAATCATTCTTCCACCTGATAATAATACAAGAACAGCAGCTGTTCAGTATCCCTTTACTATGCAACTGCAAGGCCACAGAATCTGCTTCTATACTTCCTCTTTTATTCCATCCACCTCTGTCCACTATAAACGCTCCACACATGGCAATAATGTGATTATAGTTCCCTCATCCTCCCTTGTATGGGATTAGAATAAAAAATATATATATATCAGTTATATTTATTTTTTACGATATACATATCGTTTGCATCCACAGCACTAGGCCACCAGGAGAATTTAAGTTAAATTCCAGTCGCTAAATATAAAGTTGTCTAAGCGTTTCTTCAGCCATTTCCCGAGTTAGTCGATCTGTGGCACCGACAAGCAGGTTTTTTAATCCTCTCTCGGAAAATCCGAAAGCTCTGCAACCGTAGCGGTTGTAGAGCTAATATAATTTCGTTCTATGCTCTTAGTTTAAAGTAAAATCTGGATATATTCACACAAGATCGTATAATCTCAAATGGAATAAATGGAGGTCAGCATCGATGCATGCCTCTGTGAAATCAGCTTAATTTCACAGAGGCAAAATTAGGTTTTGCGACTGGTAGTCTTTCAGCTGCAAAACCTAACCTTGTTGTTAAATCTTCCCATACCAGACGTCATTCACCTAACAAGCTAAAAAAGGTGTGGCCTGATTAGCTTTAAAAGCTAAGTGGAGTGGAGTGTCTAGTGGTCAATTAATAGTGCTCATCTATAACAACGTTGGCCTTCTGAATAAGAAAACGTCATTAGTCTTAAATTAAGAGCCAGTATTAAATTAAGGATATTAAAATCCCTTATTTTGAAATTCTTAGATCGTAGTTTTCGATCTTAGAGTTTCGCATACTGGCTGTAAAATAATAAGGGATTTTAATATTCTTAATTTAATTAACTTCTCCAGAGAAAAAAAATAGCCGTTTGGCTTTTCATCTTAGAAGAACCAGAATGTCCAAGTTCGAACTCATGAATGAAAATTCTCAAATACAGATTGTTTGAAATGAAAGTGGCCGGAGCTAATAAAAAATTGCCGAATTACAATTGCAACATGTTTAATTTTTACAGTGGGGTATTTAATCTTTTGCGTGTCAGGATATTAATGCACGAAGGTTTCTAATCTTTAGTGGCTTCATATATCCTTTCGATTGCAAGTCTTTCGGTTTGATGTATACAGAACGGATATCATTGTGGATATGATAAAATACAACAAAAAGAATTGCTTCGAACATTTTGGAATGGTTCTACGTAAAGCACTATATGCAAGCCTGTGAAATGAACAGAACGAAGATGAAACCAAGTGGATGATTTTAGAAGAAAACTTAAACACAGTTTTCGTTACACGACATCTATTTTTCTGCTGAATAATTTATGTTGCACTTATAATGAATTTAAATAACACAGAAGTGCATGTACTCACAGTTTCTGCTGTTTGATTTCCGAACATGAACGACTTAACTTCCTCGTGAAACGTTGGTAAGTTTTATGGATCCTGCAGTGGCAGATGGACACTACTGTCACCACAATCAGACAAGCGCCAGCCAAGGTAGCTGCTGCTATGTATATGTTGTGAAGATGGTCCAGAGATACATTCGCCGGTCCAACGGTTGCCTCTTCGTCAGATGCTTGAAGATCGTTCAATGTTTGGGGAAGAGGCTTCGGTGGGTACAGGGGCTCTGCGGAGAGATATAACATGGATTTAATGCATGTAGTTATTAATATATAATATTTTTGTATTAATAATCATATTATAACCGAAAATGCATTCGGTATAAGTTTCCAACAACAGTATAATGCTGTTTTATCAGAACGACTGCAAAAAAGTTTAATAGCACAGTTTTGGAAGTATCCAACTCGAAACAAAAATGCAAATAGAATCTCGGCCAGGCTTTGAGCGAGATTAATGGCAAAATGAAGGATGCCACTTCTCCAAGCCTTTTCAAATCGTCGGTGAAAGAAACTATTAAGTGAATATGTACCAAGGGGGGGGGAGTCCTCATTGTGTAAACCAGTGTTTCTCAATGAGAGCAAAAAAATAATAATAATCTCGTCACCAACTATGTTTCGACTGGAAAGTCGAAAGAAAATAGACTTATACTGTACGTATATAACAATGTGGACATGAACATTTAATTTTTAAACTAGTGAATAAATGAGTATCCCTTTGAGGCATGCTCTTATGGAGTATGTTCATAGGCGGTTTATTCATTACTCGAACTTAAATTATATCATTTTTGATCACCATGTTTCATATGTCATCCAACAGGAACTAGAATATCTATAGCCTCGCAAAGTCCTCCTTTAATATGGCAAATTCCTCGTTCCTATTTAATTAATAATTGAAACCTGGTGGAAAAGAAGTGCGATGAACCCTTACGAAGTTAATATATTCCTTAAATAAAAGAGCCAATAGGCATCACTTCGGCGATGTAACATTACTTAAATGAAGGGGATATTGTCGCAATCAATGTCAGTGGCTGTATGTGTCTGGGAAGGGAGGGGAGCTCTTTTCATTCTTTCCTGATTACCAAGCTAATCACAAATCGCTTTAAGAAAACGATTCAGCTGATGTACGAAAGCATTAGAAATACTTTTATGCGACTCCTATGCATTAATACTATGATTGGCTATTTTTTTATTTTTATTTTTTACATACAAACTTCTCCAAAAACCAAACATGGGACTATTTCCCAGCCATTGGACTGGTTAGCGTACTCGCTCTCCAGCCAAAAGGCTGCGGGTTCGAATCCTGCCGTGGGCATGGATGTTTGTGATTGCCTGTGAAAATACTAGTGGTGGGCGGTATATGGCGTTAGCCTAGTTGTGGGTTGTAGTTGGTGGATTTGGGTAGTGCAGACAGAGTTGTAGAGTAGGTGCCCTCCCTCGATGAGTCTTTGGACTCCCTGGAGGTGTCACGTAATAATAATAATTTCAGATCCCTAATAAGCTGGGTGGTGATCTCACAATTTGAGATGAAATTCATCTTCCACCTAAAAGACATTCCCAAACATAAATGTCCATAGTAGAATGCGAACCCACTAATGGAGAGCTGAGTCGTCCATTCGACCAACCAGAATGGCGAACGGGGGGGAAAATCTTCATTGTTTGTTCGAGTGTTTCTCAACCTTCCTTTAGTAGTCGGCCCCTAACGTACCCACTCTCCAGCCAAAATGCTGCTTGTTCGAATCCTGCCGTGGGCATGGATGTTTGTGATTGCCTGTGAAAATACTAGTGGTGGACGGTAGTGTAGTTGTGGGTTGTCATTGGTTTTCGATAGGAAATTACAGGGGGCCAATTATGGAAAAAACTGAATAAATACGTCCTTTAGGGGACGACTACTAAAGGAAGGTTGAGAAACACTCGTGTAAACAATGAAGATCCCCCCCCGTCATTCTGGTTGGTCAAATGGATGACGACTCAGTTCTCCAGTAGTGGGTTCGCATTCTACTATGGACATTTATGTTTGGAAATGTCTTTTAGGTGGAAGATGAATTTCATCGCACAGTGTGAGATCACCACCCAGCTTATTAGGGATCTGAAATTATTATTATTATGTTACACCTCTAGGGAGTCCAAAGACTCATCGAGGGAGGGCACCTACTCTACAACTCTGTCTGCACTACCCAAATCCACCAACTACAATCCACAACTACACTAACGCCCACCACTAGTATTTTCACAGGCAATCACAAACATTCATGCCCACGGCAAGATTCGAACCCGCAGCCTTTTAGCTGGAGAGCGGGTACGCTAACCACTCTGCTAACCAGTCCAATGGCTGGGAAATAGTCCCATGTTTGGTTTTTGGAGGAGTTTGTATGTAAAAGAAAAAAAATAGCCAATCATAGTATTAATGCACTATACGTTTTTATGCATAGGAGTCGCATAAAAGTATTTCTAATGCTTTCGTACATCAGCTGAATCGTTTCCTTAAAGCGATTTGCGATTAGCTTGGTAATCAGGAAAGAATGAAAAGCTCCCCTCCCTTCCCAGACATATACATCCACTGATATTGATTGCCACAGTTTATTAAAGAATTCGATTAAACAAAATATTTATTGTGTTTCTGTCGAAAAGTACATTCAAGGATGTTGAGAAAGGAACCTTAAGTAACACATTTTCTTTTCAGCAATTTCAATAAACTAATCAGATTTGCATTTCAATGATGGAACATTACTTGGCTGTATATTTCTTCGAAAGAAATCTTAGAGATAATAGAAATAACCTTAATGCAGTATCAAAAAACGCTTCTCATGGTTAACTGCAGTTTTCATATCAACGAAGGGTTCGTTTATGCGCGCAATCTTTCAAAAATAATCTGATTACACGTTACTGCACCCCACCTATCATCATAACGCAATTTAGACACTTTGCGCTATCACTCCGTAAACTCAGATAATTGATGAAAATATTTTGCTGATAGTTCTTATTTAATAAACCGAAGGCAGGTGTGGAAGTCTCATTTATCAAACAAATGCGAAATTGCTGTTTTTAATAACAATATTTCCCGTTTGGTAACAATTAATTCAAATGTAATTTTCACGAGGATTTCGTGAATGTCTTACTAATCTACGAAAACGAGCATCTTTAATTTAAATAATGTTAATGTAATCTCACATTCAGAAGTATATTTGGCTTCGAAAATGCGTAGTTGCTCTTTACAAAGTATTAGAATTATAATCCATCACACGGTTATGAATACAAATTATTACGCATTAGAATTCTAAGTAATTATTTTGTCTGATATGTTTTTAATGGATGAATTCATCGTTTCAGTTATATTTTAGCATATTTTTGTCTGTGGCTTCCCTTAGTCGAAGAAAATGTTGGAAAAAAAAGAAATTAACATACTTGCAAAAGTTTTGTAATTATGTTATATAATTGCTTAGTACATAAGGAGCATAACATTTGATATTGTTTTATACTAAGAAACGCCCAGCTTTTATACATATAATAATCTTCACATTTGTCCATTATGCAGTCATTTGTATTTAGAAACAATACGCAGTAAGAGCATTTTAAATATATAAATAATATTTCGGTCAAAATGATTAACAAAAACGAAATTGAGTGGTGGTAAACCAATTTTATTCTTAAAGTACCAGGATATGGTACTCTAAGATTGATTCTTTTCATAATTATGTTTCGTGTAATGACCCAATTTTCATTGAGTTCCTTCTGAGTCATTGATTTTTTTAACTTTATTTTTTTACATGCAAATTAATAAAATTCAGTTCTTTATTGATCTGATTTTCGACGTTACGTCTTACATGTTTACCTTATCTTCCTCTCAAAGAAAATAAGGCAATGATGGTAGATTCTCTTAAAAGGGGACTTTTTGAAGAGAACGTTTTGGATACTGATACCTTTCATTAATTTAACAGTTGTGTCAGCTGTAGCGTTAATTCATTTTGCCTACTTTTGCCATTAAAGTGGCCCTATTAACCAGACTTCAGTTACTTCAACTTTTAGCAAAACCGTTAAAAAACAAAACTGGAATTATCATTTTGAATTGTTTTACCAATGGAACCTGTCCAGTTACAGCGAAAAAACAAGTTGAACCGATAAACAAAAATATGGCGATAAAAAGTAAGCTTTGAACCAAAAATGAAAATTACATTGAAAAATGTATAAATATGTCGAAATACCCATTTGCCGCCAGCCTTTAACAACTGCTTACATCCAATATAATTTGAAATCGTTCACGGCTGAATTTTTCGATTGTTAATATTTCTATAGTTTTTACACAATACAAGAATCAGTATTTAAAATGACACTTTTATAAAAATACGTTTGATGCATTCAAAGTTAGAATGGAGTTTACGAAACTGCGCCCCGTATTTGATTTATGGTACAGACTGAGCCCTTTGGAAGGAAAGACCAGAATTCCAATCCCTTCTTTGACGTGAGACACATTTACCAACTTTTCTCAAAGTAAATACTTGATGAATATTCCTCATTTATCACGTGAGTTAGTCGTCTTATACGGAGATGGGGTCATCCAATCCTCTGAAACTAATTTTGTCTCCCTCAAAACAGGCAACAACAGATCTACATCCATAAATACTTTGTCCATAGGGGTAGTAGTAATGCAGTGACCTGTAGGCTCCATTATTTCGCCGTTACTTCTAATTAGGAGACTCTACGCTCCTAAGGTAGAAATGAGTTGAAAAACAAACAATATTCTAGTCAACCACTGAGGTATTACTGCTGTCTCGTTTCGAATCCTTTTGCAAAATAAATAACAATTTATGCAGACACAACATTCTTGAAGTCATAATGGAATTGTGTAAAATCTCTAAATGTTGTCGTTTCTTAAACAACTTTTCGTAGGGATTCCGAATTACGTAATCAGATAAAATGTATCTAGGATTTAAGCCTTTTTGTGAAATATCAATACAGAGAACGCAAAAATATTTTAAGAAACTAACGAATGATTAGAATTGTAAAATGAAATAGACAAGGATGTTGTTGAGTTTTTTATGTTTCGGTTATGTAAAGATCAACCATTTGAGCCGTACTAGTTTCGCTTTTATCACTAATCAAAAACTAAAAATGAAATCAAGAATAACTCCAAGTGGAACTTGCTTTATGATTTTCTTTTTATGTTAAACCCATACACGAGAGGTTGGTAGATCAACCAATAGTACATTAGTACCGTGTATGGGTACTTGTTCATATTTGATTTGAATGACTGTATATTGTATTCCTTGGGGGAATATAGCAAGGGGAACACTGTTCCATAGGACAGCAGTTGCAAGGATGAAGGAGAATGAGAAAAAACTTGTTCTGTGGGTTTCAAGGTGCACTGTGAAGAGATGTTGAGCAGCAGCTGCACGTGTTCCAACGAGCTTAGTACCTAGATGGAGGAAATTATTGATGCTATTTCACATGCTAAAGTGCGGGGAGTGAGTTGGTAAGAGATGGGTCATTAAGAAAGTCTGATTGCTCTTCTCTGTACTGAGTCAAGCATTGTGAGGGAGAATTTGGGGGTCCCATTCCATATATGCGAGCAGTATTCGATGGTAGGGCGGATTTGTGATTTGCATAAGGTTAACAACTGTTCAGGTGTGAAGTAACGTCTTAAGCGAAAGAGAAATCCTAGTTTTTTAGAAGCTGAGGATGCAATGGTTGTGATGTGTTTATGTCATGAGAGGCGCGATGTCAGGGTAATTCCAAGAAGAGAAATCTCAGGTTGTCTGGAAATTTGGGTGTAGTCAAAAATAATACTGGGAGAAAATGGTTCATTTTTATGAGACATAAGGCAGTACTGGGCTTTAGTAGCATTGAAATTGACTAGGTTATCTGAAGCCCATTGGAGAATGGCTTGGAAATCAAAATTGAGGGCAGTGGTGGTTGATGTTCTGTAGGTTGGGGTGAATTGTGTCGAGTAAGGTTTATCAAAAGAGAGGGAGGAGTGAAACGTGCTGTCGTCTGCAAAACTGTGTATTCGGTTGGAGGTCAGCTGAAGTAGGTCATTGATATATAGTAGGAAGAAGGTTGGTGTGAGGACAGAACGTTGTGAGTCCATGCATTAGTTGAATGGTGAAAGGATAAGGAAGCATCAATTACCACACATAGTGTGCGTCAGGATAGAAGGCTGGCAATTCAACTACAGAGGTCTTGAGATAGACAAAATGATGACAGCTTGCTTAGTAAGCCCTTCTGACAGACCCGGTTAAACGCTTTGGAGATATCCAGTGCAACCGCTTGAGATTCGCCAAACGTCTCCATAGCATTTGTCCAGAGATGGATTACATATGTGAGCGGCTCTCCTGTTGTTCGGCAGCGACGGAATCCATACTAGTGGTCGTTTATTAGATGGGCAGCTTCAAGGGGTGGTGTAGGATTGAGAATTGATTATTTTTTCCATTACTTTAGACAGGACTGAGGTGCGCGAGATGGGATGGTAGTTGGACGACTGTAACTTGTTGCCCTTCTTGGAAATGGGTTGAATATAGTCCAATTTCCAGGATGTGGGACAGATACCAGTGGAGTAAGACAATATATATATATACACACATATACATTAGCCGATATAGGACAGGAATTAGTTCTGGTGCAGAAACCTTCAGGACAATTGGAGGAATGTATTTGGGCCAGGGGACTTTTTTCTGTCTAATTTGGACAGTATTTCACTGATCTCTTTCTGGCAAAAGGATATAGTGGGCATTATGTTTGGCATCTGGAATGGTTGGGATATATTTGCCATTGTCAGTTATGCATGCATTGGAAGCAAAGGGTGAGGCCAGGAGATTGGTCATTTCTGTATGTAATCTTGCAATGGAGCCATGTGAGTATGATAGAGGTGGGAATAGTGTTGGGCAGAAGTTACGACCGATAGCTTTGGCGAGAGACCAAAAGGTTCGGCTGCGGTTTGGACAGTCTGGTAGTTTCCTGATTTTGCTCTTCCGAACTCTGTTTTGGAAGCATTGATTTTTTTATTTTTTGCATTTATTTCTGGCTTGGGTATAAACTCTAAAGGAGGGTGGAATTCTTGATTTCAGCCAGTAATGGTATGTTTGGTTTTTCATTTGTACAGCCTTGGTGCATCTTTTGTAAAACCAGAGTTTAGTTAATAGCAGATCAGAGTACTATGGGGAATGAATGTTTCATGCCAGTGAGGATCACATTCGTTATAAGTTCGGTGCATATGTTTGGGTTGGGAGATCGGAAGTAATACTCCAACATGGGAATGAGGTATAGAAGTTGCGGAGGCTATCCCACTTGGCACTGTTGTAATGCCAAACTACTCTTGTATGGGAGTGGCTGTATAAGCGTTGTTGCATGGGGGAAGAGATGAGTACTAGGTTGTGGTCAGAATTACCTAGGGCCCTCTACGTTCACTGTGTATTGAAAGGGGCATTGGTCAGAAAGAGGTCTAGGGTATTTAGAGAGTGGTTCGGGTTATCACGTATTCTGGTTGGCATCGGAACAAGTTGTGTAAGGTCATTAGAGTGATGGCAAATATTTCAGTATCTCTGCCTGCAAGATCTGTACAGCTGGAGGAGGAAAGCCAGTTGGTGTTGTGGACATTAAAATCTCCTAGGAGGATGATTTTGCTGTTGGGAAACTGGGACTGGAGAAAGTAAATTTTCAAGGAGAGGAAATTAAAAAGCTCATAGTTGTTAGTTGCATTAGGGGAGCGATAGAGACAACATATGAATTTGACTGCATTGGGAAAAGATATTTTCATCCAAAGAAGGTCAGAGTTAATTGATTCTAGTTTGGGTGCTCTCTGGCAAGGTATGTCAGAGCGTATGTATGCAGAGACGCGATCCTTGGGTCGGAAGGAGTTAAAAAGTGTTTGGGATGAATAGTGTTGGGGGGGGGAATTTCGGTTTCTTCCAGAAAGAATAGGTGGGGTTTAGTAGAGTGAAGGTGGTAGTGGACACAATTGAGGTTGGAGTTTAGGCCACGAATATTGGTGAAGTGGATATGTAGGATTTTGTGAGTTATATGTTTGACCGCAGGGGTCCTGAACGTTTCCTATGCAGTGCCTACATACTGGTCACCATGGTGACTGCTAGTGGCATCACATGGTTTTTGTACCAATTTAACTTATCTGTAGTCGATGATCCAACTGTAGTCACCAAATTGACGTTTTTTTGCAAGTTGTCTTCGAAGCTGGCATCCTTGTTCCCTTTGTGCAAATATCAAATCTGGTCGAGCACGAATGCGCGATTGGGAAAAAGTGTCTTTTAACTTGTTGATCGCTGTTATTAGTTTTGATGTGCTTGACGGAGTGTCGCAAGTCACTTTTACGAGGCGTGGAAAGTGCGTTCCGTCCTTTCTTTTATTTGTGGGTCCAAAACGATGGCACCTGACGATATTTTTCGAATCTATGTTGCATTGTTCTGCGAACTTGATGATGTCTTGTTTTAGTGCTTTTCTGATTTCCTTGGGAAAGTTCATAATAACGGCGTTGAATTTTTTGTTTGGCCTCCATCGAGTCGTGTACCGTCGATGCGATTGCAGCGCTGATCGTCAGTTGGTTCGAGCTTGGTTTCTAGTGCTCGTATTTTGTAGGAAAGAGTTTCAATTCATGGCATTGATGTGCTGTTCGAGGTTTTCAATTCGTTTGCCTAAGCGAACAGAATAATTACAATCAACTTACAGAAGCACAGTTAAGAATAAAACCTCGGTACAGGAATGCGTAAAAAAAGTTAAATAATTATGCAATACTTATCTTACATTCTACAGCTTACCTTCACATATGTCCCCAGTGTAGCCTGGACGGCAAGAACAAAAGAAAGAGTCGAGACTAGGCCAACAGCTGCCTCCGTTTTGACACGGATTTGGATAACAAGGATCGTAGTGCTGCGTGCAGCCAGGACCTCCAAAGAAAATAAGTTAATGGTATAAAAAGGGCTTTGGAATTAAGAATTGGTTTTTAAGGTCAGATTTTTTTTTCAGATAAACAAATATGTTTATCTAAAATATCTATATATCTAATAATATCTCTTTTTTCCGTAACATTTACACGAAGGTCATTTCAAAAGTACCGCACACTGTGCTCATGTTGTTAAATCAATCATTTATTTAATAACACATTTACAAACCTTCAATATAATCTCAATCTGCCTTTTCGCTGCAGCCTAACGTTTGATAAGTCTTGTATTCCTGTCAGTGAATCTTTCTGATATATTTATGAACTCAGATCCCTTCAGCAGAAATCTCATCAGTGGTGTTGAGCAATTTCCCATGGCGTGGTACTTTCGACTTTGGGGAAGAACAGATGACAGTCTGGATGTGTATGCCAGGATGTATGGGGAGGGGGGGGGGGGAGTGAATGAGAAAGTACTTGCTATCCATACCTGTACATAGCATCGAATACCTCACATGAAACATATAGCCTTGCACCAAGATACAAGATGAGCGATATCCAAAGTTTATCATATTCTTCTTCCAATAAAAATGGCTTGAAAGTGGAAAGCATTATATTACATGCAAGCATGGAACTTTTGAAATAACTCTCGCATACTCAAAATGTGTGCTGAGAATTATATCATGCTTAAATAAGCATAGGATGTCCGTAAAAAATATTTAACTGTGAAAAAAAAATAGTCGACTAATATGAAATTGTGTATTAATTTCGGAATAAATCATAAAAAAGCTGACAACAGCGGAATTCTTACTCTTATCGCTGGATGAGGTTAGTAAAAAAAATGCATACGTGTATTTACCATTGTATCCAGGATGGCATACGCAACTGTAATTATTTCCTCTGTCCACGCATTGCGCCGGAGGGGGACAAGGATTAGGAAGACATAGGTCAATCTTCACTTGACAGCGTCTTCCCCGATATCCAGGACCGCAATGACATCGATAGCTAGCGACTAGATCCTCGCAGGCTCCTCCATTGATGCAAGGACTTGAGTCACACTCGTCGTATTCAAATTCACAGTGGTCACCGCCATAACCTGCAACAAACAAGAAAGCTTTAATGAAATTGCATCTGTCAATACCAAAGAATAACAGGTGAAGATTTTTTTTCCTTGTGTGCCTTGTACAGAAGTTTTAAAAATTAGGTTCCTACTTGTTTTTTTAACGACAATCTCACCCACGAAAGTTATAAATCAGGATGGTCATGTCTCTTTATGATCATTCATTCTTAATACATATGCTCTAAAATTTAACATGAAACATCGTAACAAAATGGGGAGGAAATAACACAAGTCAGGTCACTAATAATGGAGATTAGCAGATGAGCGCGTTATTAGAAATATTATGTTAGTTCAGGGGTTCCCAACCCTATGCCCGCGGGCACCATGGCGCCCGTCGACCAATTTGTGTGTGCCGTATAGTTTGAAATAATCACGCAACAATTCCTGGCATGCTATATGACGTTAATGACACATGACGAGTATTAAACGCATACAATGTAAAGTAGACGCCCATTCGAAGTTGTTCATTCCAATTTAAGAACTGGAATATCATCATATTCTCCTAATTATGAAGCACTGGCCAATGAAATGGAATGCCAAAAATCACACTAACGTACATATATATATTTACATTTTTATATAATGTCAACTTTTAAGTAATAAAACATTTCATTATAATGTAAACTTTGTATGTATTCATTTAACAAACGAATTCAAAAAATTTGCTTGAAAAAAATAGATGGTGCCCGTCGCCCTACCGGTATTTTAGAATGTGCTCTAGGAAACAAAAAGGTTGGGAACCCCTGTGTTAGTTGATGAAAGAAGACTTCGTCGATAATTGAGTTGAGTAGTATGCCTTCTTTCTCTCTCCTAAATTAGGGGGATAGTAAGCTGCATAAATGTTAACGTTCTGTTATTATTTTTAGTGTGTTTTCGAGTTTGAATCCGAGTCGATTCTCCTATTAGCATAAGGACCAACTTTGAATAAAAATATAGAGAGAAAATAACCCATCTCCCAGTAGAATGGTTTGGCGACTTCATTGTGTTCGCTTTCTCATTAGTTTATTCCTTTCATAACCCTCCATCACTCTAAAATTAAACGAATCTTAAAACTTTTTCGAGTGAAAATAGAGAAAGCAAAACGGTCAGTTGTTAGAGGGAAAAAAACTTTAATATATTTTTTTTGAAATCGTGTGTTATATTCTTTAAATTGTGGATTTGAGAAGGTGATTTTTGAATTTCATAAAATTTTCACTCGGCGATTTATGCTTGTGTTCGGATCGTTTTAATAATAAAAACAAGTGACTAACTCTTACCTATCTGATATGTCATCGAAGTCTTTAACGTGCGATTGTTCGCTGGATCGTTGCTCAACTGCATAGTCTACTGCCTTTCCTGGCACTCTCCAAAAGAGGTTGTGGATTAGTGACATGGATGCTTGAAAATGATTTTCATCATCATTAAGATGGTATAAGACCATCTTAATTACTGGAGGCCCAAAGTGACGTAGAAAAATGTTCCATGTTTTTGGTCACAAGAGCAAGATTTCTAGATTATTTAACTGTTAGAAGTGGTGCGAAAAATAAAGGTAACAAGCCGAGAATACTTTGATCACCTCTCTACATGGAGTAAGTTGTCTATTTTTCATCACAATTCTTCATGAATAGGCAACGTCATCCCATGAAAAACGCATCCTCTATCAACAAGCAACAAAATTGTTTCTTCAATATAATATCGCATCAGCTGGGCTGAAATATATCCTGATATATCAGCAGCATGTTTTAAGTTTCATTTTAATGCGTCTTAATATAATTTGTGATAAACGTTATATTGGGACAAATTTCTGTGTTGTTAAGAACAACAAACACAACATCTTGTCAAAGTCTTGAACATTAGCGACAACATGAAAGTTACCATCACATAACGAGAGCAAATTTCAACGTTATTGTTCGTAGATAAACTGAATAGAAAAGGCATATATTAAAATTTACTTAACTGCGCAAATGCAATTTAAAATAAAATATAGGCAGACAGACACGCACGCACGCTTGACAGATAAAAAACAAAAGCTGCTGCTAAGCTAAAACAAACGAGTTTGTGTTCATTTGCGTTTTACTTAGGGCTCACTTATTTTATGTGAAGATGACTGACTTAACATAAAGTTATTAAAGAAAATAGCGGATCGTTCATCGTAAAATCCTAATGAACAAAAAGTAATACGGTATTAAAGAGTTCATTGTCTGAATTCTTTACAGCTTTTATGAACTACCACTGCACAGCTGCTATTACAACTTAAATGAACACTTTTGTTTTACACAATTAATCCTAACGCGAGTGTACGCTTTTAATTCCTCAATGATCTCGATGTTTACTTATGATATACTTTCCATACCTGATGAGAATATCGAGTTTTGTCTAGTTAAGTAATGCTTTAAGCCTCTTCTTGGAAATGTTGACTTAACTGTATGCGCGTGATCACCGAGGTGGAACTTGATGGAAACACAGCTCTCTGTCAAGCTCTGCAAATATCTGTCGTTCAGAACTTTTGTGTACCGACTGCTTAACTGAACTTTAAGAGCTTCAGCACACACGAGACGAGAAAAAATATTTAAATTACATTGTTTTAATTTCTCCTATCCCCACACAGAACCACCTGCCATTGGTGTGTATAAGTAATCTCGCATCGAACAGTACTTCCATATCATTTCGTGTTTAAGTGCAATTTATACAGAACACTAATTACGAAATCGAAGCACGACCGAACTTAATGCGTGTGGGCCACACGAAATAGTTAAGCTCAAGGAAGGCCAATTACCATTTTTTCTTCTTTCTTCCAATTTCGAAAGAAATCATTTAACATCGAAAGTTATCATTAACACAAATACATTAATGTGCGAAAATTGGAATCCTGCAGTTAAGAAATTCAATCCAGGAACTTATTATTAAAAGATGGGCAAGTTGCGTGCCTCCTTATCCAAGAGTGAAAAGTTATTTTGATTTCGTTTTTGTTCTAGAGCCACATTTCTCTTGCAAAGGAAATTCGAAATTTAAGGTGGAATAAGTAGAATTAAAGAAATCCGTTTCTGTTAATCGATAAAAAATCAAATCCATCCCTTAAAAGAGGAGCATACACTTTTTTTTTCTTAAAATGCAAGTAATTCATTGCTTACTACAGCGTTACTACTGCTGATTCAGTCTAATAATGAAAGCAGTTAATTTTGTTCCAGTTAAAGTTGTCTCAGCTCTCCCATAAAGAAGCACATTCCATTGCCATACATTGCAGAAAAACACTCAGAATAACGCCGGTTTCGACCTTTATTGAGATATGAGTAGGAAATTAGAATAACGGACAGTGATCACTTGAAAAACGAATTCAAATTTCTCTTATGCAATGGCAATATATTGTATTACCAGATTTCAATGCACTATGGCTTCGATTGTAAATATGAATGAAAACAAGAATGCAATTCCTTGTTTAGTATTATGCATGAATGTTACAAAAGTACGGATAATGCAAAGCTTTTCTGCGTTGTATTACTGCAGATAACAAATGCTAAGAAAAGAATATTGAATTGTTTAATGTTTGTTGTACGTTACATCAACGCGTTAACTCAATTTTTACTATTCTCATCGATCAAATCCGGGAATGATTGAACTTTAAGAATGCCTGCAAGTCGTACATTATTTGGGAATGCGAAATGCCTTGTGTCAATTCGGAAGCTGACGGGATTGCATGTCGATGTGCATCGGAAGCCAATTTGTCAAACCATTTTAACAAATTCCAAAATTTTACGCGCGTGTTCATACGTCCAAGTTTTTCACATTCTTCCTTTATTCGTTCTGTTTTCATTTCCTGGAAGAAAGAGCCATGCATGACAGTTACTGAAATCTAACGTCGTAGTCTGAAAGAATCTGTCGTATTCTACTTTCGTCAGCCTTATTATACTTGTGGGAAATGTTCACAATAACGCCGAGCGGCACCACGGTGCGAACAATATCTACTCCGGCTTCACAACGTGTTTCTGTATTATAAAAGCATCGGACCGGAACAGAAAGTTCGAACTCTTGGTATTCGCCAAGAACCGTTAACAACACCGCGTACACCTCGCAGTAAGTGATGCGCAGTGTCACATAGCGGTTAATTGGTTATTTCAGATGTCGGAGTGCTCAGGTGAATGGGTTGACGAACCTAGCTTCGTGAGGCTGCATACAATCGATGTGGTAATATGAACTCCGGCTCTGCCATAAACTGCTGAAAAAGCAAAAACGGACTTACTAGTTGGAGGAAAAATACGTGCTAACAAGCATCCTAATGGGAAGCACGTATGAGGAAAGAAACCAAACACTGTTATTAGTGAAAATAACTTAGGTATGTTCCTGTAATTAGCGGCTAACAGCGCGAAGCCAACGAAGGAAGTGTATGTCTCTGCGCAGACTACGTACTGACCTACTTCAGTTCAATTAACGGGAGCAATTCGTTTTATAAAGGAGTTACTGTGATGAGTTCAGTTCTGAAATATCCAAGTAATTAGAAAGGGAAACGGAAATAATCCAGAATTTCAGTGGAAATAAGTAATCGAAAGCCTCGCTCTATAACTTCATTATGATTTCTGTAAAATTGAAGTCATGCTGAGAGCAGATGTGATCGTTTGTTAAATACAGAAGCTCTTTTCAAAATCACAGCAAGTGCGTTTCTGTTTAGAATATGGAGGACAGAAGAAATTGTTATTACTATCGCCATTCCGCCTGGGGGGTTTAGAGTTCAACAGCATAAATTCACTAGAATTATAGGAATCGATTGATACTTTCCACCAGGACTGTCCAAAGCACTGCGATTTTGTGCATGTGGGTTTTGATTTTCACGATCAAAAAAATAAAATAACAATTTGAATCGAATGCGTATTAGATATTTTAATTCTATCACTAATCGATAATCTCGATGTTGATAATTTTATTTGGTGTTTTTACATCACCATATACCCATGTATTTTTAAAATACTAGATGTGTCAAAGAAGCGTTCTTACACTGTTTTTATTCCGACGCGCATGCTCCGGGCTCTCACGGGGAAAGTGAGCGCGAGATTATTGCGCAATTAATGTTGTTTGTTCAGCTTTCAAGGTTGTGTCGCTGCTGCTCACCAAATTACTAGATACGCATTATGATGCGGCCCTAGGATAAATTTATTTTCTGATTATCTAAGGTTGGATAGCTTTACATGCATGCAATGCGATTACCAAATGTGTTCAAGGTCGAATTTATGTTGGTGAGGAAAACCCTAACGCACCTGGAGGAATTTCTCTTCACCAAATTCGAACAGATCCTCATATAGTGAATATCCAGTACTTCAGCCAATGGGAGAGCGATTACTTAATGGATATTCCCAAATGCATCATACCAAAGCACAAATGTATGCTTAAAGCTCGAGTCGAAAATAAAACTATACATATTTTTAATAAAAATGTACTATTAACAGGATATTAAACTGGAACTTTATATTGGCTTTATTAGTTGACCAGAGATTTTGAAAAATATATACAATGTTCTACAAGTTTCGCCAGCGATTCTGTCTGGCTTCTTCAGGACATGTGCAACTGTATATGAAAGTCAACGTTTGCTAGTAAAAAAAGAAGAATGAAGTAACACTGTGAAATAAATTAAACCGGAGCGTAACATCATAAGCATGGAACGTGGTGTGCATCAGTCATTGTTTTTTGAGCACGTTATATAGTTTTTAGCATAATGAAATTCTGGTAAGCTGAGAGAACTTATTGGGCTGTTCCACACGTCTTTCAGAATCATTCCTTCATTCCTGTTTAGATTTTCTCCCGAGCGAAGTACAACGGCTGCTTCTTTGAAGTTTCTACAATGTATTAATTTCATAATATGATGCACTCACAATGACTGATACATCACATTCCATGCTTATGTTACGCGCCCGTTTAATTAATTTCACAGTGTTAGTTCATTCTTCTTTTTCACTAGCAAACGTTGAGTTCCATGTGCCGTTACACATGTCCTGAAGAAGCCAGACAGAATCGCTGGTGAAACTTGTAGACAATTGTATATATTTTTCAAAATCTCTGGTAAACTAATAAAGTCAATATAAAGTTCCAGTTTAATATTTAATAAGTGACCAACTACAACAGAGAGATTAACAGGATAAACTAAAACAGGCGGCTGTAAATTATTTACTTAGAAATTACTAAGCAATATCTATGAAATATTAGTGAAATGTTTTACTTTAACAAAAATATTTAAATACACGTAAAGAAATAAAGATCTCATATACGAGTACTGTAGGCTTTATTAAAGTCATCCATTGTCTTGTTTAAAATTAAAAAAAAAAAAAACTCAATGTCCCATGTATGGTTCAGGTTTGAAAGCAAAACTATATATTATAAAATTAATACATCGTAAACAAAGTGATAACATATGTAATTATAACATTGTAAATTCAACATAATTTAGTGCACCATATATGTTAATATGGTAACATGAGCCTCAGTTGGTTTCAACGGAGCAATCTGTTTGGAAAGACCTGGGTTCGAATCCCGTCCAGGATGAGAAGAACTTATATTAGGTCTTTTTAATCAAATGTGAGTTAGCCGGTATCATATGGGGGTGGGGAGTTTTTCACTCCGGAAACACCATTTTTCGTCCCTGAAAATAGGCCAACTTGTCCCGTGAACATAAAGCTATAGACACAGAATACTATTAGAGAAAGGAGAGCAACGGGAAATCATCTTGTTCGATGATAATTCTGTAGAAATGTAGCAGTGCTATTCCTACCACCCATTAGGTTGACATTGAAGTTCCAAATGATTCCGTTATGGACTTAAAGCCCTGCTTTCTTATTCTAATTTGTATTCCTTCAGAGCATCTAGGCAAATTTCATGGAAAAGTGATAAAAATACATATAGAAGATAAATATTAATAAAGTTACTAAATGTTCTGGAGGCTATTCAGAAAGCTTAGAAAAAAGCTTTCTGAATACCTTCCAGAAGACTGGAGTAATTATTTTGAGACACTGCTAACTGAAATAAGCAGTAACAGAACAGGGGTTGGAAAGTATTCAAGAGGAATGTAATCAGAAGTACATTAATTGCTTCAGGTAAAAACACTATTAGAAAAATTAAATGTGAAAGGCAGCCGGAGTAGACGATGTTCGATTAGCAACGTTCAAATATGTCAGGTACAAAAGGTTTATGGTGGCTTCACTCCATAATTCACATGCCATGTTCAGATGGTCGAATACCGGATGATTGACGAAGGGCTCTCATAATAACCACCTGTAAAAATGGAAATAAACAATGTGAGCATTACAATAGAATTTACTTACCGAGAGTCAGACTTATGCAAGCCTATTTGAGTAGAGTTAAGAAAAATGTGGAAGAAAATCTTCTTAAGGAACAAGCTGGGTTTAGATCAAATAGGGGTCTAAACCTGTTAAGAATTTAACAGGATTAAATTTTTGCTTAAAGAGAAACTGATGAGAGATCGCGGCAATATCACAAAATATATGTATTTAAGTGTCGCACATATATCACAAGGTGTGAACAGAAAATCTGTTCATAACGTTATAATGATATGGCGTGAATGGAACATTAGATATACATCATAAACATCCTATCATTAATATAGGATTAATGATAGAATTACATTCATCATGAAGATAAAGAAAATTGAGATTGTTAGCACTGAAGAAAGCGTGAATTATTATTCATCACTCAAATAGAACGTGAGAGGAAATATCAAAACAGGTGTTTGATGCTAGTAAAAAGACCCAGACGAAGATCTATGTGGATTAATGCAGTTATGCCTTAGAAAGTTGCACTCTCTAAAATACGATAATGCTGGAGAACTCGAACAAGAACAGTCGAAGGTACATATCAGGAATTTGATGATATACTGTGACATATACAATCTCAGCCATTAGAAAGACAATTTGCCATTTGTTATTTAGTTTCCGCCTTTTAGTCTTAATGATCATTAAGCAGAGCAAAAAATCTTAAACTAAATAATTTATAACCACTTGTTTGCCACTAAGTTGATGAATTCAACTTCCGACACAAAATTTATCAAGCTAGTGTATGTAATTCTTTTAATACTAAGAGTAGTTGGCTATACTATCAGGTTTCCTATGTACAATACATATAATCGAAAAGTACATCACTGTTGGAAGCACACAGTTTCTCTTCAGTATACATATGATCGGTTCCGCTCTCGCTAGAGTATCGCCAAGCCGTGCAAATCTCTCGGATTCATTAACTCAGTAGCAATAGTCGCCATTTAATAGGATCAGAGGAACAAAACAAGCGTGCCGATATCCATTGATCCTTATTTATCTTCTTTCCAGCAGGCAGGTCCCAAATGTCCAGAGGTTTATCTACAGTGTCTATGGGTAGTTGTAGGGCGCAATGTTTTCCATTCTCCCAGGAAGCTGTGGGAAAAGAATCTGAATCATGATTTCATGACAAAAATGGTAAGACTATCTTGGATTATTAACACAGTGGCGAAAAAGACAACCCAGAATACGAAACTTAAGATTTTTTTTTTCTCTAGGATTCAGAGAAAAAAATAAAATCATTCTAAAGTGAAGTGTGAAGTGAAGAGAAATTTATTATTTAGATACTATTTAACGCCATGCTGACTCTGTATTCGATACAAAAGGGAAATTTTGTGGTTGAAACAAAGTGTGGCTGGCAGTCACATGAAACATACATAAAATGTAACTGTTGCAAAATTACAAAAACCACAAGCGTTTCAATAATATTTAATGTACAGCAGCTGTGTTACTAACTACAGTAATTACTTTACTCGGCTGCCAGTGAAGACAAAAATGTGCGAGCCAAGAAAGGAATACTTCGTGTGCCAACTTACCCTCTAATTGTTTTTGGGGTGTGAGATTAAAACTGTCACCATAACTTAATTATATTCATCTCAAATGAATATAATTAAGTAGATGACAGAGATATAGGATTCCTGACAGAAGTTGGACATCAGGCTTGCTATCCGGTGATGATGAAACAAAGAAATCCCCGTAGTGAAATTTCACATTAAATGACTTAAGATGGCGAATATCAAGTTGTAGTAGGCGATAACATACACATTATATTTACTCCATATGCAATCTAGCAGTTTGGGTATCAACAGAACTCAACATGCCGTGAATGATACTATTTCAACGCTGTGCACTGGAAATGACAATCCTCACTCGCTTCCGCAAACTTACATTGGAAATGCTACCTCTCTCTCTCTCACACACACACACACGCACACCTGGGATGAGGAAAAAAAAGGGACAAGTGAAGTAATTGTTCGGTGTTAAATAATTATCCAAACTATTAATACTGATATAATAATATATGTAAAAGAGGAGCCACTTTACCAGGCAAGCAGTAGCACTTGTAACTACCGAGTCCATCTTCGCATACTCCGTGAACGCAAGGATTAGACAGACATTCGTTGATATTGGTCTCGCAATCCAGTCCGGTGAATCCCATAGGACACTCGCACCAATAATCCGTCTGATTACCGTGGCATGTACCATTGTTGTGGCAAGGCCTACGATCGCACAGATTAACCTCCTCCTCACATGAACGTCCGCGGAATCCTGCAATATTATATAAGATGATTACCTTGACTATAAAATTGTTTATTTTAAAATTTCACCTGTTTAACTGGGAACAATGAGAAATTGAGAGTCACTCTAATAAATCATTTTGTGTTATGAGAATGTTATAGCAATCTCATAACACATCATCGAATAAAAACCACAAATATATTTAGTACAGTACGCAATCGAATCGACTGTGTGCAAGAGAAAGAATGAAAAATATTTCAGAACAATCAAAGAATATTCGAAGGTTGGAAAAAACTCGTAACATCCTGAAATTCATAAATGATTCATTTTTACTTAAGATAACACGGAAGATTATCTTGAAACCGTTAAAGGGTGAATATAATTACAATAGAGGTTCCCGAATTGTTCCCAATAGCGCTCCATACAGAAGTTAATTTTCATACCGTTTGACATGATTATTAAAATGTTTAATAATTCATTTAATTAAAAATATATAAAAATACTATTATGATATCTCATTAAGTATTAATTTATAATCCAATGGATATGAGCATCCGAAAATAATTCGACTAAATAACTCAGCTCTTTGTAGGTCCACGGAAGTGACGTCTACTTCCATAGCAGTAGACTTCCCGAAGAAACACGATTTTAGGTTCGATTATAATCGCCGAGCAGAGAAAACTTATTCGAGGCCATTCTTAGGCTGGTTTCGCGTTGGTCGACCTTTGGCTTTAAGGACTTTCGGCCCAAAAACTGGGTATTTTTTAATCCGCATCTCAAAAAAAAAAAAAAAAAAAATGGAGGTAATAGATTACAGACAATAATACGAGAGTTATGGTTTTGTGTCACGGGATGGCGGCAGTTTGCGTTCACTGTAAAACCTTGATTCAGTGATAGCTTGAGCTTTTTCTGTTAAGCCTGAAGGATAACAGCTGCCTATCTAGGTTCAAAACCTAGGGCTAAAGGTCCCCCTGCTATTCCGTTTGAAGAATGTCCTACACAATAATAATACATTATTATCCCGGTCTGGTTGGCCGAGTGGTTAACGTATTCGCTCTCCAGCCAAGATGTTGCGGGTTGGAATCCCGCCGTGGGAATAGATGTTTGTGATTGTCTGTGAAAATATTAGTGGTGGAGAGTAGATGGCGTTGGTCTAGATGTTGCGGTTCGTTGTAGTCGGCGGATTGAGTGGTGGAGACGGAGAGTTGTAGTGTAGGTGCCCTCCCTCGATGAGGCCTTGGAGATGTCACGTAATAAATGTAATTAATATATGTAATACCAGAAGGAATCTGACGGCAATCCATGTAGAGTTTCTTTAAAAAAATGCCTTAGCGAATTTATCATTTTTTTGTAGTATTCATTTTAACGCTAAATCTCCACGTGTCAAGCAGTTTTAATTACACTTCATCAACTTAGTAGTACATTAATTACTAAACTTCTGGATTGTTAGAATATTAATGCACACTTGCTGCAAGATTCATAACGTTTACGCCCGATGGTTTTAACTTCAAGGTAGAACGAACAGCACGTAAAAGCGTACGGCATCCTGAAAAAAGGGAATTGCGGAATGTAGTTAGAATTCTTTCTCCTTACTCACTAATCCATTGTAAATAAATAAAATATATATTTACAGTGGATTCGTAAAAACTCCAGAATTAAGTTTTCAGAACTATTTTTCGGTATTTTTCTGATTTTTTGTTTTTTACATAAGTAAAATAAAGAAGTTGTTTCCTGTCGATTTCCGATATATTAATTGAAGGTCAGTTACTTCAAAGTGGTTTAAAGTGTTAGACAATTTTCCACTGCACATAACTGAACTTATTTAGCTGGAAAAGGAAAAGAAAAAATAATCCTAGTTCCCATTATATATATTTACTAATAAATACATTTTGTTTCTCCCGCATCCCACGAAGATATACAAATACCATAACACTCTAGCCTCATACTTTGCACTGCGCTATAGCGACAATTGTGTATGAACAGTTAAAGCTCTTAACAGCGGATAATTGCGAATTTATCAAAAAAAAAGTTGAGGGCCACTTTTATCGACACATACAAGTAGCGAAACAAACTATAAAACTGGTCATAAAGTTAACTGTGCACAAATGGAACGGTCGTAAAGTAGCGGTGAGATTACTAAAGAAATACTAAAAAGATTTAAACGAAACAGAAATGAAGAATTCCTCTGTTAAATGAAACTTGGAAAAGAAATTCAGATATTCGTTTCAAAGATAGAAATGCGTGCAAAATATATTAGGCCAAACGATTAAGATCTCTCGATACACTTAAAAGAACAGCCAGCATGCTCCTTAAAAAATAAATAAAAATATAAAATACAAGGCTAAAATATATTAATGTTCCTACTACCTGAGCAAACTATTCACTATGTACAATGTCTGACTAGAAGTTGTCCCTGTCTTTATTAATAAACTCGTGGCATGCTTGTGTATGAAAGAAACGCAAATCAAAGCTTATTATATGTAAGGGGCTAACGCATTGTGAATAAGATTCATGCCACGTTACCTTAAAACTGTTTCAAAATAAAATAACGTCTGAACATTTAATGAAATTAGTGCTTACCATGAGGACAAAGACACTGATAGGTAGTTCCACTCAAGCCTTCAGCAATGTCTACGCAGAATCCTCCGTGTTTGCAAGGGTTTCCATAGCAGCCGTCTATTTCCTCGCAGTATTTCCCTATGTATCCAGGGCAACAGTGGCACATGAACGAGCTCTGGAAGCAATCAAGCAAGTTGTTATTGGGACAAAAGCAGCGAGAAATAATTATATAAGTGTTCGCATTTAATTTTGTAGACTATGTGACGTATCATAGTAACAAGATATAAATTACACTAAATTGATTATAAAGTTTGAACCTGATATTTATCCGTTTTAGAAATAGCTGTTCTGGTTAATTATGATGAAAATTAGACAAGTTAAATACCGCTAATTTCCTCTTGCTTATTTTAACTTTAATTTTAGCGACATTAATTATCCACCAACTATGAAGATAAAGAGTAATTGGGAAAATTAAATGCGTGAGGAAATAAAAGTTGCTGTGTAAATAAATTCCGTATAATTCAATAGCGTGTTAAGGAAGAAATGCAAGCATTATGAGAACTGAACTCGCAATTCATTTCTTATAAATTACAGTAAAGAAGAATGTCTTAGTAATTAGATATCTGGAAGAGATAAGCGCGCACAATATCTTTTTCCTTTCAGCCGATCTTTAATGCGGCGAATTCCACAAATTCCCATTTGGATAAACTAGCATTTACTGTAAAGTAATGCATAAATGGTCCGGTTAATTGGAGAAATAGTCTTTAATAAAACTGATAAATTCAAGTGAACAGCAAAAAAAAAAAACATAAAAGCTTCGTAGTTAAGTTCTCATTACTCAGGATAAACGATGACAGTATACTTTACTCGTCTGTATTGTTCGCATGAGCCTATATAGCTAAGAGAGATGGATCGAAACTGGTGCATAATAGCGGCGACAAAGCCATTGAAATTCTACGTGTTTATGTGGTGGCGAACTGCTGAATTTTATCTTGAAAAGGTAAACGTCATCAATCGATATTTCAACTATTTTTGCATTTTTATTTTTAAACGTATAAATGTACATCAATGATTAAGCATTGTAATCTGGAGGTAAACTGCCAATAACGCAGCTACCTTAAAGAATAGCAGAATAATAATATTCAGAGCAGTAAACAACAGCTAACGCACTGCATTGCGAGAAATAAAAGAGAGAAAAACCTTTTAGCTAAATAACATCTGAGCAAAAAAATTATCGATGAACTCATTTGATAATCCAAAGTAATCAATCTCACAATACTCTTAATGGAATCCAAGCAACATTAAGAGACATATCAGCACCTCCTAACAGTGTATGTACTATGCGTAATGAGCAGATGGCTTAAATCAATCTTAATTCAACGAGAGACCAACATTCAAAGTGAGTTAATTAGATGTAATGCACTTTTCTCTTTTCTTTTCAGCAATTATCATTTGTAGGGATGTCTATTCGAATTTCACATTACATCGATCAAGGAAGAAGACTGGTCAACTAGTGATTGATTGTTGTTTGTTGGTTGGTTTTTCCAATATTAAAGTCTTTTTTAAATAGGTAACTAGTGCATGAAAAGACAAACTAACCAACGTTTACCAGTTATGAAATCAGTGACTTCGTATGGAATTCAATGAATAGTTTCAAGCCTTTTGGAGTGTTATTTTGGGAGTAAACAGACTCTGCCTGAGAAGGGTAGACGATATTTTCTCCTATATTTACTGCACATTCCCATGTTAAAAGGTTGTTCATTGTCTGCGATAACAAAACCGAGTCTGAGAATAGCTAATTGTCGATCTCAAAATAGTCGTAAATGATTTCCTGAAGAAAATTTATAATCCTCATAATTTCATAACCTTCTTATCTAAAGGAGATTTGATCCGTATATGTTAGATCAGTCATGATATTAGCAAAAACTGCAATGAAACAGCCATGAGGTGAGAGTACACCTTGTCTAACAACTGCATACGATCTCTCGTTAACCGGCTTGTCGATTTTAAGGAGAGTGAGAAACGCTGTTTTAATAACTATATCCGATGCAGTTGACTATTGCAAGTATACTGCATTACCTGCCAGATATACATGAATTTTCATATGCTTAAAGGTTGCTCAAAAATAAATAACGTGCGACTTCAATTTTTTTCTTCCCCTATGAAATATTTCTGTCCTAACTGATTTACTGCTATCGCATTGGGTTCGCATGTTTTATGATCACAAAAGCGATGACTTTGCATCCAATCAAGAATGATTCAAAATGTTGCAACTTCTGCTAGCACGGCAATCTAACTTCGGAATGCTCATTCCTCAGAGGCAAAACCTTTTACTTTTAGGCATAAGCTAATTATCAACAAAAGGACAATAAAGAGGGTCGAGTTCCTGGTCAAGTTTATTGCATTACTTTAATGGATATTTTAATTTTCTTTTATGCTTCAATCATCTGAAATCGTTCGTGTGACAAACATTCGGGTTATGTTGCTGAAGGATTTAATGCGAAACGAAGGAAAGAAGTGTGGTAATTTTTTCGCTTTATTTATTCCGCTTAGGATGAATAAGAAAGACTACATTAAAATATAAACACGACAGACAAACAACATTTTTATATTCTGGTTTATAACTTACACTAGCACGAGTCTATAATTACAAGCACTGGATTACGATTGCAGAATTACATTTCGTTATTCTTATGTACAGGTTTGAAGATTGCCCACAAGCTTTTAATTAAATCCGCCTCCAACTGCAGTAGCCTCGCCATGAATACATTTTGTATGTTCCTGACCCTTGTGTTCGAACACGACCGCGTTACTGTTTGACATCGTACAAGCTTCATCGGCGTTGGAATTTCATTAAATGCTGTTATATGAAGTATATAAGGCGATGCTTAAGCTGAGAACGATATCGATGTGCGCAGTCTTCCGTAAAAAATGACTACTATCTAAATGTTGAGAGTTTATTTTTCACTTAGTTAGACTATAATAAGTTTAGTTTAATCCTTTATCCTAGTGTGAACAAACAAACAAAGTTTGCGCCTGAAAGTATCTTCAGGACTGAGCTAAGGTGGTGCAACTCGTGGCAAAGGTGGAGAAAGCTATCATCACTCCTATCTCAGTATCTCCCATAATGCAAAGCACATCTCTTTGAGGATATGTGTAATACTATGCATTAAGGCAAGGGCCACTGCCCAGACCGGTTTCGACCTTTATTGAGGTCTCGTCAATGGGAGCCAGGCCCAGTAGTGGAAACACCAAGGCAGAAGCAATGAGAGGTCATCCCCACCTATAGAAGTTGCCAAAAGGTGTACAACCTTATTATTTAATAATAAGGTTGTACACCTTATTATTAAATAATTGTATAACCTTATACTTGGATAAAGGATTAAACTGAACTTATTATTGACTACCATTTAAAGCTTGCCATTTATTTTCTACTCAATAGTCTCTATTTTTCGGTGATCTATCTTGAGATTTATTTCCTTAATTTCTTCCTGGTGCCGATTCTTTGACAATCTATGAAATTTTGTTTAACGTAAAAGAGCAAATAATTGGGAAAACACACACAGTGCAAAATCGGGAATCTGGAGGTCGGTAACTTGTGTTCGTTCTAAAACTAGTGTTCCTTTTAGCAGATGAGGTACGCACTTGACTGAAATGTACTCTCGTGTACAGACTTCAAAACTCTATCATCCATCCTATGGAAATTTTATCCACCGGTTAATCGTCCATCATTTCAAACTACAACCAGCACTGCTTCGAGTTTCGTGATTTCTCGATGTATCGTGCACAGTGCAAATTCATTTTGGATTCGAGGCTGTTCCCCTTTTTTTTTTATTTAACGGAATCTAAAATTTATACGCATTAGAATCTCCGCATGGTATTTTCGATATGTCACATGTTTCATAGCAATTTAGCTGATTGAGAATAAAACTTTAATACCAACATGTTGCTCCGTAGTTTTAGGCATTGCAAAAGCCACGTGACGCGACCATAGATTACGTGCCGAAACCACACAGATGTGCACTGCGTTTATCATAAAGCGAGCGCTGTTGGCATTTAAGTATTCCTCTAATCCAAATTTTTTTATTTATTTATTATTTTTTTTATAACGGACCTCGTATGTCTGAACACTACAACAACAATCAGAATGTGAATATTATATATCAACAATGCTGCCATATTACCATTAGCAGTCAGCTACAAGGAATACCGAATTTGGGCTTCATATTTCTGCTGCGACTGATATCGAAACTTTTCTTAAGAAACTTAAATGAATATCCCTGTCCTACAGAGTAGGACGCAAAGGCCTAAATGCACACATATTGAATTCGATATATATTTTGTAATAAAATATCAAAATCATTATTTTCACAATTGATACCCAAAATTACTGAAATTTGAGATTAACGCTTGTAAGGTAGGAGAAAGAGCTATTCTCCAAATATTCAGTGTCTACTGCATAACACGTGACAATTTAGTGTGAACTCAATAACTTATTTTGCAGTTGTTATACGCAGGTTGGTCGCCTAGCAGCAACAATACTGAGAAGCACGAGGCCAGAAAATGAAGAGAAAAAAGCCATCCGAGGAATGCATTCATTTCTTAGTATAAAACTTTATTAGGACTTTTTCTCTCAATAAGGAATATTAATCTTGGATATAAGGTTACTTCTATCTTAACAGAAAAATCGTCCATAAAATACAATAAACTAAAATATACATAAAACGCAGAAAACTGTAATTGACATAAACCTGGGAGTTAGTGAATACTTTCAATAAAAAATTGATTATAAATATTATCTTCGTGATTGTGTTGCCTAGTTAAATAGTTGTAGCAATAATCAGATCTTTTGACTGGAATTCTCGTATATTTGGCTTTGAATATGATATACAATTTTAGGACTGAATGCTAGAAACATATCTTATTCTTGCTACCGCTGTTTATATTCAAATTTCTCTTCGAAAATCAAATTAATTGATCTGCGGTATGTGCGATAACTTACTATTATGATGCTACAACACTGCGACCATTGGTTTCATAGAAATTCAATATCAGTTATTTCCAACTTAGGTTTAATTTTAAAGAAATTGTCAGTTCTACTGGTTGTCTGTCTGCAAACTGTAATCATTTTAGAATTTAATGTACTGCATTACTGTGTATGTTGTCTGCTCACTTAGTAAACAGCTAAGGTTAAATCTGGGGTTTCGATATAGAAAAATGACAACTTAATGCTTCGCTATGACATTGAAAAGTAGTGAGAAAATATTTTTCTGTATAGAAGGCAAGAAAAAATTATTTAAGTATCATACCATACCAGTGTGTAATAAAAATTGGCATTTCATTCTGTTTATTCGGTGGAAACATATCAACACTACTGACTCGGTCAACAGCAGATTATGAGAAAAAACGAAAACAGACAGTAGTTGTAATGGACGTGGAGAGCTTACACGAGTTCTCCATCTTCCCAGCACTCTGATAAATCACAGAGTGCTGGGAAGAATAACAGGAGTCCAGGTGGGAGGAAAACCAAACAGGAGTTCACAGAAACGAAATCCTTCCATTAAAGTTCGCATTATGGCCGGTTGGGAAATCGATAAAGTGGCTTAAATTATTTTAAAGCATTATCTGCCATAGTAGGAAGTATACGAGAACTTAGCAAGTTTAATTTTGTAATTATTCGTGCATTAGACCAAAGGCGATGAAGAAATCGAATCCTGTACGATTCGATTTCTAATTAAAAATTAATTAAATTAAAAAATCAAATTGAAAGGAAAACAAAAGAAATGAATACACAATCGCGTTTACAGCAATTTAATCCAATTTCAATCGTTCTTGCATTTTATAATTCTTTAATGACAAAAATACAATCTAAAGAAAATATAACTTGATGTGGTACATGAGAATCGTTTCTTTCTTTTCGTGAACAGATGTGTAAGTAAGAAAAATCCATTTGAATCTTACCTTTCTTGAATTACCAACGCATATGCCTTTCTCAGAGCACAGGGTGATTCCTCGAGCTTTGATGCACTCTTGTTGACGAACAGTTACGTTTAGTTTCCACAAGTAGCGATGTTCTGTTTCTGAAGACACCGTATACACTGAAAGAAAATTTTCAGAGACATGAAGTGTAGCCAACAAGACAAATGTGTGAAAGTGCAAAACATCCAAGTTACTTTCGCTTGTCGACAAGTGACAGGCCCTTTATACTTGGAAGAATGGAAATCTGACGTTTCCAGTGTTAGATTTGTGGCGCATTTTCTTTTCTTCATTTATACATGAAAGATTTAGCAGATGAGTGTTGCAACTGAGATGAAAGGTTTGCCATATCTTTCTGAGTGACGTCCACTTCCATAAATGGGGACACTTATGGAAGATCTTGGAGTGTCAAGGGGATGTCTGAAAGATGTTGGCGTGCAAACAACCGAAAAACGCGATCTATCAAGCACACTGGGACAGAACGGCGTCAAACATGTCTGTCGTTGTTACTTATAAACCAGTGATGAAATAATGGACAGAAGAGGGGAAATAGTATTGATTAAATTCTACTTTTGTAGTTTATAAAAATCGTTAAGCTTATTAACATGTTTTAGTCCTTCAAGGTGTCATTTCGACCTCCAAAGCATACGAGTTACCTGGAAACCTGCCGAAATTATTTAATTTCTAAATATCACTTAAACAAGTCGAAGTTATCTACAGACACTGAAAGATTATCGCTGATCATCTGTTTTAGAACACATTTAGAATTAGCTCATGGGTTCAGTAAAAATAATCTTTGGAGAAACTGACAGTGTTCGTAGGAATATGTGAATTGTCGTTTAGGTCTTATAACATATTCCTTATAAATATAAGGCATAAGTGAAGGGAGTGGCTGATTTAGATAAAGACCCAAGAGAAATTAATATTGGAAGTAGGAAAATATTTCAGATATGCAGAAGGTACAACCCTCATAGAAGAAACTAAGAAAGATCTGAAACAGCTGATTCTGACATGTAAGGATGGGAACAGCAAAAAACGGGCTTTATTTAAATGTCAGTAAAACAAGTGATGGCTTCTGACAACATGGATGAATGTGTGACCGGGAGCGCTTAAATAGAGGTGTCTGAAATTTGTGGTTTATTGGAGTCAAGAATGAGAAATCAGTCAATGTGAAGACGAAATTAAAGATGGATAACTGTGTGGGGGAAGGCTATGTTAAACTTGGCAAAATGAAAGATAGTTATGTTAGTAGGCATGAAGAGGTTAGAATTGTTAAAACTATTATCTTTCCTAGTGTTAAAGATGGATCATCAAAATGAAAGGCAAAAAGCGGTTTCATTTAAATTATGGACGTGGAGGAGACCTAAGAATCCAATGGGCAGCAAGAATGACAAGAACAAAAACTTCTTATTCTCTAATACAAGGTTTTGGAGATCATAACGAAAGAAGGCTTCTTGGCGCGTTGATTTCTAAGCAGAAGTTAATGTACCGAGTGATTATAAAATAACGTCAAGTGTTCAGAGCGCTCTAGCGAATAATGTATTGGACGAAACACACCAATATTCGTTAGACATACACAGTGGAACATGGGGATTCGATTTAACGAAAACAAAATAGTACCAAAACTCGCCAACAGGGGAAATTTTGGAGCTGTTTAGCGAGTAAAATGCATCAATTTGCATTATCGCGTTTCTTGTGAGCGATCATGCAATAAAAGGAAAGCCTGTGAGATTTCTTATCATTCGTAGACGAACTGCTTTTAGATGCCTCTTACCTTACGTGAGCGTGCTTTGTTAGTCAAAGTCTATTATCAGCGGAACAATAATTCCAGTGCTTGTCTTCGTGATTTTCGGCGTATGAAAAATTTACGAAAAGGACCGATTAGCGTAACAAACTTACGAAAACTGATTCGGCGATTTGAAACTACTGTAACTCTAGCAGTGCAGGTAGGCAGGGGACGCAAACCAATCAATCACCAACAAATTGAACAAGTTGCAACTGCAGAGTACCAGCAGCGCACGAGCAATATCCCAAGGCAAACGGATATCGCATACACAACAGTGTGGAAAATCCTACATCAAATGTTAAGTTGTACCCCTATAAAATCAGTCATGTTCAAGAATTGCGCCCTGGTTTTTGACCACACGAATCGACTTATCTTTGAGATTCTCAGCACGCATGGAAGTGCATGATTTTATGGAGTGACGAAGCGCACTTTTATTTGAACGGCGATATTAACACACGCAACTGTCATTTGGGCTGCAACTAATCCGCACGTGTGTCTGCAGATGCCTATCCACTCGCCCAAAGTCAGTGTGGTGCGGATTTACGGCATCTTTTATCATCGTTCCATACTTTTACGAGGAAAATCTTCAAAATGGACCAGTGACCTGTTCCGTCAATGCTAACAGGTATGCCAATATGCTACAGAACTTTGTGGTTCCACAACTGCAGCAAAGAGGATGTCTCGATTCGACCATCTTCATGCAGGATGGTGCATCACCCCACATCGGACTTCAGGTACAGCATGTTTTGCGACAATATTTCTCTGACAGAAGAATCATTAGTTGTGCATTTTCAATGCCATGGCCACCGAGATCGCTTGATCTCAATCCTTGTGACTTTTGGCTGTGGGGATTTCTTAAAAGCATTGTGTATCAAGTACATGTACCCGATATTCCAACTTTGAAAGATCGAATAACGTTACACGTGTGACAAATCAATTCCGATATGTTGCGAGCCACTGTGGAAAATGTCGTGCACCATATGAAGTTCCTGGAACATCAAAATGGTGGTCATATTGAACCTCATTTGTAATTAACAATAAACATGAAATTGATGTGTGCTGTCTCTAATTTGCCATTTAGTCATTCATTAGTCACACCTACTAAAATTAATTTGGCAGCGCCAAACTTTCCCCTGTTGGCGACTTTTGGTACTATTTTTTTTCGTTAAATCGAATCCCCATATTCCACTGTGTCTACCGAATATTGGTGTGTTCTGTCCAATACATTACTCACTAGAGGGCTTTGAACACTTGACGTTATTTTACCGGTATATTAATTCTATATGTTCACAGTTATTATATTTTATAATTACCCGGTATATTAATTCTATATGTTCACAGTTAATATATGTTAACTTTGTATGCATGAAAAAGTGGATGAATCATTTTAGAAAAAGCAGTTATGGTGGGGAAGGTTAAGGACATGAGGACGGTAAAAGGATTCGATGGATAACGTAAATGAACTTACCAACATAAAATTTCAACTGCTGATAGAAGAAACAAGAGACCGAGTGACATGGAGAACCCTATGTTTACAATGGGTCCCATCTCAATTCATAGTCGAAAATCAGTGACATTATAAAAATACAGTAGGCTCATCATAGTACAGAGTTTCATGCATTCAATAAAATTTAGTTACGTAAGAACTAAAATACAATTCCGACTTTTAGTAAGCATATTTCTAAATATTCTTCGCTATAAACTGACAAAACCTTTTTTCGGTCTCATAGGTTCATACGTTTTTGTTTTCCCCCCCCTAGGAAAATCGGTTTTTTCATTCCGCTTAATTTATATTAACAAGACGAGTTTTTATCCACTGATGTGACACGAAAGCAAATGTAATCAAACTTGTTTGTGGCATACGATAAAGAGGGGCTCATACACCGGAATGACTGTGCAGTGTTTTGATAGGTTTCTTCATCTTTATCAGTTTTTGATACTAATTGTTGGTAGATAATATGCAAATATCAAAACAGGTAGGCAACCTTCTCACAGGAAAGTTTCTGCTTACGCTACCGTCACAGGTGAAAGTAGATATCACTCACCTTAATTCTTCACTTACTTCCTAAGCAACCAACGTTTCTAACATGCAAATATTTATACCAATGGGAAGGACAACAGCGCTATTTGGAATGTCTACAACAATTCCCACGTTTTATTTAACAATTTAGTATGAAAACTGTGAATGATTGTCGAATAAATAATGAATGATTTTATATTTTCAGCTGACTACTTTCCACATTTTTCTGGACTTGTGTCAACAACAGCAAAGAACAATGCTCTGAAGATTAAGCAACGTAGTGCATCAAGTGCCTGTTTCTTGTGATATGAAACAAATGACTCCGCAACAGCGCTATTTTATGCTTAAATTCGTTGGTTTTATAGAAATATTTTATCTTAGTGTACACTTTAAAGACGCCTTTTAGGCCATTTCCATGACATAACAAGACTTACTTTCGACCAGCGAACTGCAACATTAATTGGTGTTCTCTTTTTGAACACTTAAGGAAATATTTCGCAGTATGAAAATTTCATTAACTGGCGTGCTGTTTGCTGCTATACATAAATAGAAGACACAAAGCAGCGCATCTTATCTCTTCGAAGAGATGCTTCCCATATGTAACAGTGGCAATAAAACGTTTTATGTAATTTACATCAACTATCACTGAAGGAGTCCTCTCATAGACGGAGAGAAGTTTCTTTATCTGATGGTAATTTAAATTGTTCGGCGTGAATGTATCCTAAAGAGGAGGCTCGCAATAAAGTGCTTTAAATGATTCGCGATTAAAGTTAATGAGTGAACAAGATACTTGACACCAGCTACGCCAAAAACTGCGCACCTTCACTAATCAGCAAGGTTTATTCTCTCTTTTAAGAAATGGCTTATCTCTTTTTTTTTTACTCTTAACACGTCTCTCGCAACAAGAATATTTAATTACGCATTCTTGTAACGCGCTTTTTGATAATCGGCATCACTGATCTTCTACTTACTTTATTGCTTCACTATGAAGAACGGTTCTCGCGTTAATGACTTGTTTTCTTTTACGTCTTCGCCTCGAAGACAAAAAAAAAAAAAAAAAGAAAGTTCTGTGAATATGAAAACAAAGCAGCTAAGCCCGTTTATGGTAATAGGAGCTAAAATCAGAATTTATTTTATAAAAATTTAATTGTAATTTAAAATGGAATGAGTTCTATTGAACGCACGTTATTAACTGTTAATTTCCTCTATTAAGACACGTTCTTTATCTATATGTGTGTGTGTGTTCGTCCGTCCTATGGCTTAGTGGAAGTAGATGTAGCAATCATGAGAACGACGGAAAAAATTACTGGTATTTGATGAGAAATTAGGAAAATCAAAGTGTCATATTGAATTATTTACACGCAATAATGCAATAAATAAGCTGATATTGATTATTTTGTAAAAGTGGAATATTAGAGTTCTGATAAACACCTAGAACAAAAAGGATATCAAAGCAACTGATATAACCACAAGAACAGTGTAGTAGCAGAGTTATGAAGGTAACTTATGTTCTTATATCCTCGTATGTTCTTTCTTGTGGTTATATCAGTTGCTTTAATATCACTTTTGTCTAGGTGTTTATCAGAACTTCCCAGACCTCCTCCTCCCCCCGCTCGTATAGTCATCAATACAGTATTAAAATTTCAATCACTTGGAAATATACTTTCGAAAAAAAAAAAAAGTAGTAGTATTGGGTTTTTCAGATTTCTCAACAGTGCTTTTGTTTTAATATTTAGCATAAAAATTAACTTTCACCGCAGCCTTAAGCGTGTCATTCATTTTTCTTTGACAGTATAAGCACAAGCAACATAATACACATCATGACAAACCAAATGTTGTAAAGTACATATTAAGGTGAATAAAAAAAATATTCAAATGATTCATACCTCGTTCTTCCGTGGCGAGCAATAAACGATTCATGTTGTCTCGAACTTGAGAGACCTATCTTAAGGTACTCTAGAAAGCAGAACTTCTCAGTTTTATCGCATAAGTGATTGACGCCGCAAGAGGTTAATATACAATTGCATGCAATTCGGTTTCTGTTTTAAGGTAGATAAAAGCTCTCCATCTTGCTTTTGGAACCACTGACACTCATTTTATCCGTGTTTTACTTTATTAATATTTGCATGAATAAGTTTGTAATGCAGCTGATTGTAATATTCTGAACGAAATGATCAAATTGATGAGTAACACAGGAGATAACATTTCAAATTTTTAAAGGTTGTTTCCATTAATGTTTTAAACTTCGCCAAATATGTGCAGTAAATTTGAACTCTGTTTCCCAATCCACTTGATCCAAAATATTTCTTTACACAACTACCTGAAATTTATTTTCATTTCTTTCTCTCTCTCTGGATTTAGAAAGTCATTTTGAAAATGTTGATTTTTGCATTTTCTTTAGTTCGCATTCCCTCGTTGTATCTGGATCGTGATCTTAATGTTCATAAATTCAAATGGTCTCTTTCCCAGTAGTACAAAAATGATAGAGGAATAGTGAAATATTTGATATCAGTATCGATTTAACAAAAATAGCTCTTTACCGCTTCATCAGAAAATCTCCTAATCTAATAATAGATGTGAGCGCTTTTCCAATCATACCATTCCACTGTGATTTGTCGTAGATATACTCATCTTCCTGTGATCTGATATTCAGCAAAATAATGATCTGATCTTTTATTCTGCTTTCTTATTGGTTGCATTAAAGCCTTCTAATATTTGTCCTGATCGCATCGCCGATGCAATTCTCACAGGATTTAAATCCGTTCACACAGCATACTCTCCTTTTCTAAGATGTTTGCTTCAAAATGCGACTCAGTATAAGAATAAAGCTTATTACAATTACTTTATAGCAACACATACATTTTTAAAATGTCGAAATCGGCTTTAGTAATTTGCTTTTTTGTCCCTTGTATAAGCATATCATAAGCCGCAACTTGGCTCTTCCTTAAGTTTATTTCAACGCAATATTACCTAAAAAAGCGCAACCTTCGCAACTTTTTTCCTCTGTCCTGTAAAATATTCCATTAACATCAGTCACATTTATCGTTAATCTCTGTTTTGCTGTTTTTATACAGAGTTCAGAAGAATTCAAAGACACATTAGCAACCAAGCTGAATCATAAAGACACTACTCCAAATATTTTCCAAGGTGTATTCCAGAATTAAATTCAAGATACATTTACAATATCTGCTTTAATGCAATCTTTTTTGCATCGAGGCAAAACTGTTGCATTCCGATGAATGGCGCAGTATTTATCCTTCGGTTGCAAATATTTGGGTTTGAATTCCGTATAACTATTATAACGAATTTCAACGGTAAAGCAAGTTAACTGGTCCTAATTCAAGATGGCAGTTTTCTCTTTCAAAAACTCGCGGTTTCTATCTTACAATCAGGCCAGAGCAAACAAAGTTAACACTGATAACTCACTGGCATCGTGGCACAAACTGAATTAAGCCAATCCTGCTATAACATATTAGGCTCGATCCTAGATATCCACAGTATTCGATGTCCAGTTGGTTCAATACTGAAAAATGCTGTCTGCTTATAAGTCACCACCCATCAAAACGAGTGATTATTGGACAGTGCCAGGACTGGATTGTATGATGAAGGAGAAGCACCATCTACAGTTCCTCATTTTTTCCCCCCGACTTAATTGGTGGATACAGTATGGCAGTAAAGTGCTGGAGTAGCACCCGTTTGCGACAGCTCATGCTTGCGAGGAATCGTAAGTCTGACTAGTGAAGTATTATTTCTCGAATTAGAAGATTATGTTAATTCATTTTAAATAAAAGCATCTCTTCAGCAGCATTCCTAAATAAATAAAAAAAAACGACTCGCAAAAAGCTGTACTCCAAGAGTTTATAATTATGAGCTTGTATCCAGAGCTTATAATTATATCTAACATAAATTTAATATAAAATGTAATAAAGTGGCCACTTAAATAGAATGAATGAGGAAGGGTTATTAAAAAGGTGTTTGATGCCAAGATGGCAACAGAAGTACGAAATATTAGATACGACAATATTCGAGTGGTGACAAGTAATAGATTAATTTGGAGGAAAATTGTAGATAGGAGATTAATAATAATGTAAGCAAATCATGTAGTGGTGTCATGATAGCCCGAACACCACTTGAGGGTACATATCAGGAGATTGATGATTAAATAAAGTAAAATTCCGAATCTCTCAAATTACATTGTAGATTGTGAAAGGCCACCTTGGGCTTGTATCTTCGAGAGACTAATCAGAAATCGGCGAATCCGTAACACCCATACAATCATAAAATTGCGACCGACTATTTCTTAAGTAGTTTTAATCGACTAAGTTATATTTACAAACGTCTGTAAATATATCTTAGTTAATAAAGTGGCGTCTCAAATAATCATCCCTGAGTCTGGGCACTTTCATTAATACTAAAAGAACGTGACATTTTCCAGGTGTCTGTTGAAAACAGCGCCACAATCATGCTAAAAATAATTACATCCGGGATTTTGTTCATGACATCAAATAAAATTTATATGATAAAAGAGACATGCAAACTATTAGTTACTGATATTTTCATGGATGATCACGACCTTTAACTTACGTATTAGATCCTACTGTGGTAAGAATATTTGTGCATGTTTTTAGGAGTTTTATTACCACCATTTGTCTACAGATAACCTCAAACAGCTGAAAGCTAACATATTGATCACTGAAACTAATCTGGGAGCTTCAAGTTCCCAGATTATCTCTTAACCAATTCACGGTACTAATGTGCCATAATGTACAACCGTCGCAAGTGAAAATGTCAATAAAAATTTTTCTACAAGACCAAGGGGAAGTAAATAATCTATTCGGTATCAGTACCACTTAAGTACGGAAACGTTTCTTAAAAAGTGTATTTTTTTTACTACCTAGTCATTAAAACATTTGATAACACGCCAAGGTACGACGACCTCTATGCATCTGCGTTGTGAGATAACCATGTCACATAATATAAGTTTTCCTATTACCTGGAAAACGTTTATTTTTATTATTATTTTTTTATCTCATAGATATATTCTCCTTGTGAACAACCACTAACTCTGCCCAATTTTCAGTTTGTTCGATATCTCACCAAAATTTTTCCCCTTTATATATATAAAAAAATGTAAATATCTCTGCTACCTAAACTCATTAAGGATATTCTGATTCTCAGCCCACCACCCTACTCATCGCACTGCCTTTGTTCTTTTCATTCTCTCTCCTGTTCAATATTTGGAGCAAACTCCGTTTTTATGTTGCATTTCCTACGCAATAACTGCACATTTGTAAATCCAATAAATTAAGTACTTCGTTTCTTTTCAACCGTTTTTTCTGACTCCAGGTATTATTACTATCAATTTGATAACCTTTCGTGATTAAATCACCTTAAAATCTATTAATGAACCTCATGCTTGAATCAAACTAAAAGTGCAATACTCCCAGGACGTGTTCATATTACACATGCAAATATATGCACCCCGTCAGTTCATATGCAGTAAGCTCTTCTCTCTTTTCCAACACCTGACGCATGTCCATTAGTGGTATTATATGTCCAGTACATCTGGAGTCTGTCCGACTATAAACTGATATTCAATACACTTTATTGCTCTTTTCGCTAGCAGCATTTGGCAGTAATGAAGCTGTATTCGCATCGTAAACATTTAACGGCGGACACTTCCGGTGCACTAAACGTGAGAGCCAATCATCTCTTAGGAAAGCTGTGATCCTACTAAACAACACCCAACACGAACTGCATAATGGGTGCAAATATTTCATCGATATATTGGATTTCATGTTGTTACATAATGTGGCCTTTGAATGACAATACTTTGCTGTTCATGCTCGGCTTACAGCAGTGGAAATCCTATTACATCCCGAAACTCTGAGAAAATGTATCGTTAATGGCTTTACACAAACGTGAAATTACATCTATTAAATCAGAGTTTCTCAAAGTCAGTAGCAATAATAGTTAATGACTTCATAGGCGCCATTTATAGAAAAAAGATATTATGGGTTACTAATTATATGAAGAGCCAAAGGCTTCAATTCAGCGACATGAGCTTATTTAAGTTAAGGGATATTACATCCCATATTGTTTCTTAGCCGAATAAGAAACTCAAAGAGTTTCATGCCAAATATGGAAACTATATAAAGTTCGGCGATTCCTAGCGTAGGCAAATACCTGGATAGTGCAGCACCTGACCCATTTGGTAGTGCAAACTGAGGCAACTCATAGTAAGGGTAGAGCAAGCTCCGATCACTATTCTTCGTATTTTACTCATAATGTGAATTAGCTCCTAGGATCTGTATTATTGTTCTACATTATGAGAGAAGGTCACTACCCAGACCGGTTTCAACCTTTATTGAGGTCTCATCAGTGAGTAAGAATGGGAGTTCATGTCTCTCATCATCGGCCTTTGGAGTATAAAGAGTGCGGAGGGTCAGCAGGTAGTAAGAGGAGAAGAGAGCGAAGGGTAGAGTATGATAGTAAGAGATAATAAAGAGGCCTCAGTCAACCTGTTTAGCTATGTAACCAAGAGGTTGTGGCTAAAGGGTCCGTACATGTCATCTCTTCTCACCTGTTCTGAAAAAAAAAAAAAAATTTAAACGTACTTTACTTTACCACATAGCTTAAACTAGATTTAACCAGGTGTCTGAAGATGTCATCTCTTAACACCTATTGCTCTATATAAAAAAAACGTGACTTAAATTAAATTAAACCAGGTGTCTGCAGATGTCTCCTGTTCCTACAAGAAAGAAAAATTGAAAACATTTTAAACTTAAATTATATAGGATTGCATTTTGGAACTTAACTGATTAGCTTAGTGCCGAATTAAAGGGATCCATTGTTTTGAAGGGCGACTGAGGGGAGAAAAAAACCTGAGAACGGAGATTTGGGGGAAGAACCTGGCCCGAGTGATGCAGCTCACGAGGAGCCGCACTGCCTCGACGTAAGCCTTCGCTGCCCTGGTTCTCAGGCCGACCCCCTCCTGTTTGTTGAACTGTAAGACCTGTGGATTACCTTATAGGAAGAGACAGGTTTTATTTGCCTCTGTATAAGGAAACATATTATGGGTGGTTTGCACCATTTGTTTACAAATTTGTAATCTCCTAGGAGATGCCTTTCTTGGGCTAGAAACTTTGGCAGATAGATATAGAGCCCGCTTACGACTCTTGCGTAGATTACGCTTTCGTCCCGTATCTGGGACTTTTTCCGCACTTTCCAGATGTGATACTTGATCACGTTGATCAGAAAAATTATGAATGTTTGGATTTTTCTGACCGGAGGCGGGAATTGCGGATGTACGACCTCCTCCAGTGTCAGCATCGGGATTCCCAACACTGTACTTAGTCTTTGCCAGACACGTTGGGCGGGGGGACAAAAGTAAAAGAAGTGTCCTACCGTTTGAATGCTCTGGCAGACGTCACAGAAGGGGGTCGCACAGACTTGGTCTATAGCGGGACTTGATCAGTTTCACAGGGAGTTGTCCGTAGGCTATTCGCCATGCTAAATCCCTGTGAAACGGCTGTCCCCAGCTATTCCTGATGTTTTGGAATAGGATTTCCATATTTGTATCTAAATTTGGATTATCACATCTGGAAAGTTGGAAAAATTCCCAGTATACTGCTTGTGATTTTAATTTATCTATTCCCTCTGTTTTAAATTTTTTGATGTGTTTACTAAGTGAATAATACCATTTAGGCACAACTTCCGCGCAGGGGCCAGCATGACCCGTGATCCCGAAGTAGGGAAGGAAATATTTAATTACGTTGCCTGAAATATGGTTAGACTTTAAAGCCTTCCGTATGGTTTTAAGAGTATTTGCGTAAAATAAACGTTTTAAACTGGGAAGTGAGTATCCCCTTGACTGCTTTTTAATTTTAGATAGTCTTTCCTGACTTCGTGTTTACTATTATTCCAGAAAAATTCTATCAATGGTTTGTAAAGCTGATTTTCTTCTATTCCCTTAACATCAGTAATATTAATTGTATGCATGTACATTGGCGTAATAATGGTTTTGATAATTATTGCTTTTCCGTAAAATGAGAAATAGTTGGGTTTAAACGGTTTTAGTTTTTCCGCGCAGGTTTCCAGTAGTTTTGAGACAGGCAGTACTGGAGTCGTGGGGAATGGAACGCCAAGTAACGTAAGAGACTGAGTTTGCGGTGTTAAACCATAGGAAAGGCACGTATTATGGAATTAAAATTAAAAAAAAAAAAAAAACACGTATTAACCACAGTGAAAATTATTTAATTGTAAATATTTCATCATAAGTATTGAAATATTTACAATTAAATAATTTTCACTGTGGTTAATACGTTTCTTTTAATTATGATCGCGCCACAGGTTTCGTTATTAAAAAACGTATTATGGAAATCTCCAAAAATTTTAATTTTTGGGGGGTTTACGCGGAGACCACTGATCATGCTAAATTTTTGCAAAATGCCGAAATATATATAGATGGACTCAGAGTCACTGAGCGTAGCCACAAAATCATCGGCATATGCTACAATTTTGCGCTATATGGAAACTGGTGGTAACAGGATTCCTTTGATTGCGGGGGTATTATCAATTTTCCGGATAAGGGGTTCCAGCGCTAATGAAAAAAGGAGAGGGCTTAGCGGGCAACCCTGCCTTACCCCTTTTTTTTTTTTTTATAAGAATTGGATTCAAGATGAACCCGTTAATAGATATTTGGGTAGAGGCTTCTGGGCCCTTTCGCGCCCACGCGAAAGGGCCCAAAATTTTTTTGCCAGGTTTCATAGTCCCAGCTGATGTCTTTCCATTCATTACAGAAGAGCTGTTGCCTGTTGCTAAATAGACTAGGAAAGGTGGGGGGAGTCTCCAAGGGTCTCTGGCTGTTTCCACAGCTTCTGGGAGTTTTATTTTTAGTACCACCATTTTGTGGTCGGATAGCATACCGCTCACTGCAGTGTGTCGTATCTCTTGAACATACGGCTCTAACTTTTGGGATAAGTAAAATCTGTCAAGTCTTGTCGCTATCCGGCTGCGGCACCACGTTGTTTCGACTTTGAGAGGGTTTTGCCGCCTCCAAACATCGACAAGATCCAAATTTACGCAACACCGTTTTAGTGCGGAAAACCCACCAGTGCCGTTATTGCTGTTCCCTCCTGTTTTATTGTAGCGGGTGTCTTCTACACAGTTCCAGTCACCCGCTATGATTAGTTGTTCTACTCCCAGAAGGTATTGTTCAAGAGCGGAAAAGAAACCATCTCGTTGGCGATGGCAATTCGGGGCATAGACTGTAAGAAACCGGGTAGTGCTGCCACTGTACTTCCAGTCCACGGACACTCGACGTCCTATAGCGTCTTTCTGGACGTTGAAAAAACCTCCCACGATGGGGGAGATGAATTATTATCCCCACCCCTCGCGAGTGAACATCCCCGAAACACCAGTAGCTGGTGACCGGGTAGCTTCTAGAAAAGTTCTCCACGTCCCAGTGTTTAAAGAAGTGAGTTTCCTGCAGGAAAAAGGATGTTAATATTCAGGACGAATATTAGAAATTCAGAAACTTCAGGAGACAATCATGCAGCAGGGCTGGAACTGGAAGCTCTCTTTCACGGTCGCGGGAAACTGGCAGACTGAAACTCGAAGGTGAAAGCGAGTAGGTAGACCTAGTTAATACGAACTTTGAACGTAATTGGTTGATGGACTGAGTCCTTGACTCTTTATCCCTTCATCCGGATTTTAGATTGTGGGTGATGAGATTATTGTGGGTAATTTACCCGCTCATTGTGAGCATTGAAATTGTATCAGTTTTCTCTTGCGATGGAGGATTTCGGGTTTTTATGTTTGAAACGATCTGAGGGGTTGTAGTCCGCTGCCTGTCGAACTAGCTGATTTGGGTGATTATCCGTGATTGTGAAGAATTTCTCCGCAATGCTTGTCATGTATGTCTTAATATCTGGAAGATTGGCTTCTTGATGTAACTGGATGTTTCTGATGAACCATGGGGCATTAAATGCCATTCTTAGGCATTTATTCTGTATTATCTGAAGTCTGTTGATGTTACTTTTAGTCGTATTACCCTAGGTTGGAGAGGCGTAAGTTAGTTGCGGTCTAATTACCGATTTGAAAAGGAGGATTTTGTGGCTTATGCTTAGGAAGCTGTCCTATTCAAAAGTGGATATAGCTGTGCTATGGTCTCACTTGCCTTAGTGGCGACACTATCCATATATGACTTGAAGCTTAGACGTCTATCAAGATGAACTGCCAGATATTTGGTAGAATTGCGAAAAGGGATGATTTTACCAAACATTTGTATGCTTGTATTCGGTTCTGCTTTACGTCTGGTGAAAAGTACTGCAGAGCTTTTGTTTGGATTAATTGCGATACGCCACTTGGTGTACCAATCCTCCAATTCATTGACTGCTCTCTGCAACTTGATTGTGGCCAGGTGTGGACGGAGGGGTTTGGCTATAATGATTGTGTCTTCGGCATATAGAGCGGTGATAGCTGGGGACAGTTTGGGAGATCTGCCATGTATATGGAGAAGAGTAGGGGAGATAGCAGAGAGCCTTGAGGGCCTCCGGCCGTGATTCTCCTCACTGTGGATCTGATACCGTTGAGTTTTATTTTAAATTTTCTGTTATTTAGATATGATTTGATAAGTAGAACTAGTAGTAATGGAATACCAACTTCGTGTAGTTTAAAAATTAGTCCGTGATGCTACACTCTATCAAATGCCTGAGTGATGTCCAGGAAAACTGCGCCAGGGTGTTGGTGCCATTCATATCCTTGGGTTATATGTTCGATAACTCTGTAAATTTGTAGCGTTATGGAGTGATATTTCCTAAAGCCGAATTGAATCTTGAATGACATGGTTGATATCTGTTGCCTCTTGAACCCGGGTGAGAATAGCATGTTCGGCTATCTTACCTATGCATGAAAGAAGGTTGTTTGGTCTGTAATTTTCAGCAAACTGTGTAATTTTTCCAGGTTTGGAAATTAGGAAAACGTCGGCAATTTTCCATCGCTCTGGGAAATAATTTAGCCGGAGGATGGCATGAATGATGGCTACCAGATGCATAACCCCTTTGCGGGGAAGTAACTTGAGTACCATGTTTGTTATTCCATCTGTACCCGGAGCCTTTTTATTTAGTTTTCATTAAATTTCATATATTTCTGTTGGTGACACGGATTTGTTATCGGATTGGAGGCATTTTGAGTTATTCTACGTACTTGGGTGTGAATGTTACTTATAAAATTTATCTCTGTATTTCTATAATTGGGGCTGCATTGTTTTTCTAAACTGTCAGCAAATGCTTCAGCTTTTTCCTCGTCGTAGACATTAGATTCACCTTGGATTGGAGGAAATATAAAACGCTTTTCAACGGAGTGATTTCATCATTTTCCATACTGATTAATCCTCTGTGTTTAATTGGTGAATTTTGTTATTCCAGAGTTGGTTACGGTGGTCCTTCAGGGCATATCGAACCTCGTTTGTTGCTCTATTGACTGCTTGTTTATCCGCTGGGTCCATTGTTCTCTGATATTGTCTTCTTAATCTGTTTTTCCTCTTGGATAAGACGTTTTATATCCTCTGGGAGTTTATTTGATGGCGTACGTTTGGTTATATTTCTTACCTGTGTTATAGCTGTCAGTAATTGTTTTTCAAGAGTTTTCACTGCTTTTTCTACATCTTCGGCAGTATTGGACCAAAGTTTTCCTGGAAGGCTGAGGGCAGTTGTTTTCAATTTATAAATGTGGTGGTGTTTTCCGTTAAATCTTGTATGGTGCCTAGTTGTAATATGATGGGGTTATGATCAGAACTTAAGTCGTTGATTGCTTGTATCTGATAGCTGTGCGCAATGTTTTTTAATATAGCTATATCTAGTACATCAGGACGTCCGGTTGCTCCGTAATGTGTGGGTTCAGTGGGTCCTATTACTGTTATATTTCTTGACGTATTGTAAGAGATGAGTATTCTTCCGTTAATATTCGAGTTTCTGCTGTTCCAGACTGAATGTTTGGCATTAAAATATCCGGCTATAATCACTGCCCTGCCTGTATTTAGTATCACATCAATAGTTAATACCAAGTTTGTAGCGAACAGAACTTACATCCCTTATATGAGAATTGCCAAGAAGGTGTCCTAATAAATTACTAATTATATGAAGAGCAAAAGGCTTCAATTCGGCGACTTTAACTTATTTAAGTTAAGGCATGTTTCATCTCAAAGAGTTTCATGCCGAATATAGAAACTATATAAAGTTCGGCAATTCCAAGCGTAAGCAAATACCTGGATAGTGCAGCACCTGACCCATTCGGTAGTGCAAACTGAGGCAACTCATGGGATGTAATATCCCTTAACTTAAATAAGTTCATGTCGCCGAATCGCAGCCTTTGGCTCTTCATATAATTAGTAATTTATTAGGATACCTTCTTGGCAATTCTCATAGAAGTTGTAAGTTCACATTATGGGTAAATACCAAGAATTAGTGATCGGATCTTGCTCCACCCTTACTATGAGCTGCGTCAGAAAACAAACCTATGTTCTCATAGGTTTGTTTTCACCCGGAAACGGGGGTTTCTCGTCCCTCAGAATAGGCAACCCGGGCCATGAATAAGTAATCTACAGTCATAAAATATATAAATTTGAGAGGACTCAAGCAGTTCTAAGGGACGGTTTAAGAAAGGGTGAATCCCACAAGAATAAATGTCTTACTTTGGGTTCGAGACTTATCCGGAGATAAGTACTGTTAGTAGATTTACTGAGGTTCTCTTTTATTTTACTTTATTTTCGAGAAGGAATGGGAGATCCCCAGAGCATTGTAAAAATGAGGTATTTCTCTGAATTCCTGCAAACACACAACGGCCGAACCAACTGCAAATTGGTTTTAATAAGCCACAGCCCCTCCAGACATTGGCAACAAACAGATTCTTCCACAGATTTAACCCAGTAAACAGCCAAGGACAGTGCCGGAGTCAGGTTCTCCCGAAAGTGATTCTTCCGCTGTACAGATTCTGCAATATCCTAAGTCTATGTTAGTGCTTACCACTGGTTAAATTCTGCTGGGGCACGGCTTTGGAAACTTTTTATGCACCGGGCCCAAACCGAGAATATTTTTCTGTTTTAATACGTTCTCCCTTAACGGTAGTTATACCTACATTATTGTGCTATCCAACATTTCATATAAATGTTCATATAAAGTCAGCACGAACAGTCGCCTGATTACGAACTTGTGATGAAAGGAACAGCCAGGTTTGGAGCTTCCTGTAATGAGCTATCTTGCGGCTATTGACGAGAAACATTATTGCAGCATAGTGTAGCGGGAATGGGACAGATGCGTAGCAATATTTTTTCTTTTCTGGTGGGCAACATTGTCATCAACAGTGAGTAATCAACGATAGAACAGTAGATTAGCAGTTGTTTATCAGAGCTCGTGATTATGAGAAGCACAAAGAAAAGCGTTAATATTTTTGTGTCTATGTACGCCTACTATTTCAATTATGGATAAGTACATTGGTGCCTTCTTTAAACGGAAAAATAGCTCTGATGGCAGTGATAATAAAAAACGAGTTTGTAATGATAATTTGGGTGTAGTTTCTGAAGAGGAAGTCTCTAAAGAATCCACAAAAACACAGCATTCCCATCAATTGCAATGAGATATTATGTTCAACGAAAGGAAAGATCTGTATTTATATTTAACGTTTCTGGTGATGTGGAAGAGAAGGCCTGATGGCTTTAACTCCACCAGAATAAATAAATAAATAAATAAAATAAAATGCTGCGACACTTTAGCAATAGCCCAAATTTATAGTCCTTAGTTTTAAGGAGCTTATTCCTTTAGAATTTAACCACTGGAAAGAGATAAATATAGGAAGACGTAGAAAGTGAATGTAAATTTTACAGTTCTTACGACGCTGAAAAAGGCTTTTAGCCTTTAACGTGAAGAAAAGGAAAAGAAGAAAATGAACCTATTCCAGTTATATTAAATTATATATTTAGATCATATAAAAGTGTAGGTATCATACATTCACTTTCTGTGAGTAGCTTAAAAATAGCAAATAGTTTCGTAAGGAAACATATCCAAATCGAATATGTTTTTTTCTTAACTTAATATTATAGAATTGATTTTTTTAAATCAGTTGGAAAATGATACATGCATAACTTGGTTTGTCTTAACAAATTAATCGGTTACTATCTAAGGAAAAATATTGCCTAATTTATTTATGTAAAACAATTTAAATAATAAGTTTTCTAATGTGACTCTTGACGACGAACTCGATGCTGCACCCAGCATTAAAATAGGGACAAACCATAATATAAGGAGGGTTCCTTCCATTATCCTGCGATTTCACAAACAATGGACGACAGTGGCGAACAGCACTCATAAGCCATATTCTGCATAAAAAATTATCCTCTTGAAGCTGAACAACTTTGGAGTATATTTGTACTCGTAAACATCGTAAAATCATATAGTTTTAAATAAATTAGACTACAGGTTTTTTTGCTTTATATTATATTACTTCTACACGTGCTTTGCCTGCGCAAAAATATTTAGTTGTGGTGTTCTAACATATTTTGATAGGATAACAAACAAAGTTTAATGAAAAACTGATCAGCCAGGAGAATGCGAATTGCATAACAAGAATAATACGTATTAGTCCTGGTTAAGCAATTTTTTCGCATTTTCTACGCACTTCTTGGATTACATCTGAAATGATACTTTTTTTATTCCCACAACCACCCAAAACCCGATAATCTGCATGTTTCTAGTGACTCCAGTTCACGGACTAGTCTCGAGTACCACATCCAACAGCCACTCCCCGTCCTCGATTCTATACATCAGCGGCTCCACATACCTCCTGTCAAGCTAATGCTATCCGTGACAGTCATAGCAATGCAGACCATAAACCTGCATTAAGTCTGCAGCACAAAGCGGGAAACCCATAAACATTTAAAAGGTCACGTGTCCACCTAGAATGCAAAGCTTCTGCCCTCTGTACTGTGGAGTCTGGATTTCACTCTCAATGAATATTGGAATATTTCCATCCCACTTCAATGAGCTCACTTGGATATATCAGCAGATCTGTACCATATTCAAGCCTTCGCATCAATTTATAGGAAAATATACCATGTGACGTCAATCTCGTAATTATGATGGTCCGCGATTTCACAATAGATATCATTGTGAAGTGTGCAGACTGGCTCACTGAGATTTTGATTCATTGTATATTAAGCGCCTTACTAGAACCACGCCCCTGACGTGAGGAACCTTTAACTGGTCTCTTTCGACTAAAGATGAGTTAGACGGTGGTAGGAGGTTTGTTTTCACCCAGAAATGGGGGTTTCTCGTCCCTCAGAACAGGCAAACCGGCACGTGAACAAGTGATCTACAGTCATAAAATATATAAATTTGAGAGGACTCAAGCCGTTATAAGGGATGGTTTAAGAAAGGGGGAATCCCACAAGAATAAATAAGTGTCTTACTTTGGGTTCGAGACTTATCCGGAGATAAGTACTGTTAGTAGATTTACTCAGGTTCTCTTTTATTTTACTTTATTTTGGAGAAGGAATGGAAGATCCCTAGAGCATTGTAAAAATGAGGTATTTCTCTAAATTCCTGCAAATGAAACGGCCGAACCAACTGCAGATTGGCTTCAGTAAGCGAAAACCCCTCCAGACATTGGCAACAAACAGATTTTTCCACAGATTTAACCCAGTAAACAGCCAAAGACAGTGACAGAGTCAGGTTTTCCGGAAAGTGATTCTTTCGCTGTACAGATTCTGCAATATCCTAAGTCTATGTTAGTGCTTACCACTGGTTAAATTCTGCCGGGGCATGGCTTTGAAAACGTTTTATGCACCGGACCCGGAATACTTTTCTCCCTTTACGGTAGTTATGCCTACATTATTGTGTTATTATCCAACAAATGTTCACAGTCCAGATCTCCCCCGCACCGGTTTCCACCCTCATTGGGGTCTCATCAGTGAGTAGGTAGACTTAGTTAATACCAAGAGAACAGAGAACATGGAAAGCACAGCTCCTAGGAGCTAAGGTCGCATTATGGGTAAATACCAAGAACAGTGATCGGAGCTTGTTCCACACCCTCACTATGAGTTGCCTCAGTTTGCACTACCAAATGGGTCAGGTGCTGCACTCTCCAGGTATTTGCTTACGCTTGGAATCGCCGAACTTTATATAGTTTCTATATTCGGCATGAAACTTTGAGTTTCTTATTGGGCTAAGAAACAATATGGGATGTAATATCCCTTAACGTAAATAAGATATTATGGGGTTAATATAGTTTATTGGTAAAAGTACCATTTAGGCAATCCCCTTTAATCTGAATACAAAGCAAATGATTCTTCAATGCCATGAATACAAGTGGTTCTAACCAGAATCTTGGCTGGAGATATCAGCTTCAATAGTCCCAAGATTAATACAAAGATGTGGCTGTATATTAACAAGGTAGCTTCACTTAAAAAAAAAAAATATTAGCAAGTGTAGAGCACAAACTCGTACATGAAAAAGGAATAAATAATAACGAGATAAAGAATGGCAAAAGGTACTTCAGCTCTTTGTTCGAAAGGGGTTAATATTCAGAATTAACGCTCAACCAGAATGATGTTAGAGTACTTTGTTCGCATATTACCCACGATTAACGTATATAATGCCTTAATCAGGCCTTATAATGCCACTATTTACACTCCTACAGGAGTGTAAATAATGGATGTGTGTTGGCATTAATTAATTGACTTTTGACTTGTTTTCTCTCTACTCAATTTACCCATTCATAATACTCTATTTAAAAGATATGTACTTCAGTTTTTCTAGAAAATTCCGAAAAAATCAAAAAAGATTTACAGGTAAGATTTATGCTTTCTTTTCGCCAGCTTAGGTCTTATTAAACTGTCGTATTATTTTCGAGTAGATGACTTTTAGCTACAATTTGTGAGCCAGAAATATTTCCCATTTAACTGTTTTGCAATTTTCATTTCATGTGAATTTTTCTGATTTATTTTGGCAGCAAACCACATAAAACCTCCACGCCACCAAATGGGGGAAAACGGTATTCAACCGTAATTCTTACTTGTGAAAACTGTTTGAATATTACGAAATAAAAACGACCTCTGACAAATCCTTTTATTATGTAATTTTTAAGTGGACCTTTATTCACATGAATAAGTGTGTATATTTCACGTTATGTATGCGTTAATGAGGTTGTTTAATTTGACAATCCAGTTAAACTACTTAATTTAGGACAGCTTAAAATCGAATTTCTCCAATAGGATGAATTAATTTCGTTCAACTCCTTTTCACAGGATTAACTTAATAATTTAACTATTGCTTTTTAATGTCGAATCATATCTTATGCTATCCTGACAGCAATTTGTTTCTATTAAATTTACTATACACAGTCCCCGAATTACTTAAGAGTTACATTCCAATAATTTTAGCGATATAATCCCTTCATACTGGTTAATCCCTAAGCGTATCGGTATGCCTGTATGCTGTGGTGCACTTAAAATTTATTTCTGCTAGTTTCATTCACAGAATGTACACACAAATTAAAGTTTATACGTAATTTTAACAAAGTGATATGATAAAGTATAAATAGAATGAGAAAACAATGTTTAATTTGGCCGTTCAGCCTTTCATAAGGGTTGGCTGAAGAGTGGCTTCTTTCTTCTCTTAGTAAAGCTCTCGTAACACAGTCTAAAAGCGACATCTGTTTCTCTCTGGACTACCTGGCATTAGGATCCGTATCAGTGGCGACCGGTGAAAATTTCAAGTTGGGGTGCTGCATATATAAGATAATTTTTTTTTTCCTAATCGGTAACCAATTTATTAATAAATTGCTTTATTAAAAATATTTCACCGTCAGCACGAATAAACACCAATAATAAAAGTTTCGTATCTCACAGAAATAACTCACGCAAGCATACGATACACCGCCCAAACAAGCAGTGTCGGAATGATTTTTAACGTGCAATCACAAGCGCAAACGAATTCGATGAGTCTGACTGCGATTTGTCGAACGTGATAATTCCGGCACTGCGTTAGATCGCAGTGCATTTGTTTCGTAATCTAAAGCGACCAATTCCAAATATTAACTATTCAATCACTGTCGAAACATAAACTGTAACCTTTAACATGTATTGCATTTTAGAATGTTGTAAGCATTGTTATTATTTATAAACACAAACAAAATTTAAAATTTTCATTTTTTCCTTGGGTGGGGGCGGTGCTGCAGTGCTTATGTACGGGCCGCCGCTGATTCGTATCCAATTTTATGTTCACCTTCACATTGATGTTAAAAATGTCATTACTGGAGAGATCCCGCAATTTTTCAGGAAAAAGAATGACGGAATCCTCACGTTACGAAGTGTTACGGGCTCACCTGTCTGGGGTGAATACGTTTTTAATCCTAGGCGCAACCAAAAATCAACTTTAAAAAAAAATCTAAATATGCGTAGGTCAAATTATGTACTCAGTACAGAATTTTTTAAAAGATAATTATCAGTTAAGTAGAATTTTTTTCTTTCTAAATTTTATATCTAAATCAAACTTGGTGCTTTTATACATGTGTTTGCTTTTTCCCCACTTCTGTTTTTTCCTCCAGCCATGATTGCGATTGTACTCCACCGCAGCACACACACAAACTAAAGTGCACGAATACAAATACACAGCACGTGTGTGTTCAATAATAAGGGAACACATTAACTGCACAGGATATCTGTTTATTACTTAGAACAGTTTTATACTTTTTTTTTTAATTGCCCTGAAAGGGCAATGAAAATTTGAATAAATTTGCAAAAGTGAATTCGTAATTCAGGGACTGCCCGTATTTGACAAAACTGAGCCCCCTTCGTGATGAAAAGTAACGGTCATAATTATATTAATTACATAATTATTATTAGATAACAATATTAGACCATATTTGAAATATTTTTGTTATTGCATATATTTTATGCAGATAATGCATAACTTTATATTTTGGCTTTCATTTTGTTCCACTTGGAGTATAGTATCTAGAGTTTCTCTTGATTTGAAAGACTTCCGTTCAAATTGATAAACATAATTTACGCTAAAAATTCACAAATTGACCAGCGTGATGCTTATTACACTTCGAAACAAAATTTATTTCCATGAGTGAGCCCAGCGATGCTTTAATCACTGCGATAATTCAGAAATCTCCGCAGTGCTTTGTCGAGTGGGCCGGAAGATCATTTTTTTGGAAAATAGTCTCAATTAGGAGAAAATCCCCAGTTGTAAAAATGTCGGAATTATATGAAAGCATTCTATGCGCTGATTCTTTATTAAGTTTATAATGAAAATGCAGTGTAGTTCGCTAATTCTCTGCCTTGCTGGTAAGTGGGTCCAATCAGATTCACAAGATTGCTAGTCGCGTGATACCCGCTAATTAAGCACATTAATGACATTCGAGTACTTCGAAATAATTAGTTCCTATTAAATATATCTACATCCCAGTGATTATTGCACTATTTGTAAACCTATTGTATATTATTACATGGATGAACTTAGGCCAAAATAATCTGTGAATTCTACCCTAGACTCAACATGGAATTTTTCAAGCTATATCAGGCCTCTTTTAATAAGCAGACTAAAGGTATTAATCGTATTGGGCAATGAATTTCAACTACCACAAGAGACATGTGTCATTGTTTTCGACAATCTGCAGTTTTGTGTCAGGCCTTGGTCTCAGACACAAATACTAAGTTGCCAGTGATCTGTCAACTGCGATTTGTATGACAGCCTACAATCAGTAAAAGAATTTTGCTTTGCGAAATCTTAAGGGAAATTTCTATTGTGCTAATATTATCAATGATTCTGCATTCTTATATCATATGCAAATATTACAGTCATAAATCAAGTTAAAACGTCTGAATTATGAAATATAAAGATAAGTGATTGTAAGGCTGATTAGTTTAAGATATGTATGACAATGTCGTATTATATTGGTGGGATTAGGCTAGAAGAAACTGATGAGGCTAGGGATCTTGGAGTGTTAATAGATAGGAAGTTGAAGTTTAGGGGTCATGTGGCAAAGATTGCAAATACAACTCAAAAGATAATTGCAAAGCTGAAATGAACGTTCACATGTAAAGATAAGGATGTTATTTTGCCTCTTTACAAGACCTTGATAAGACCTCACTTGGACTATTGTGCGCAGGTCTGGTCTCCTGGATTACGTTGTGATTCTTGGAGAGACTACAAAGGCGAGTGTTAAAAATGATATAAGGATGGTGGAATACTGATTATGAAGACAGATTGAGAATTTGTAGACTGTAGACACTAGCTAACAAGAGAAAGAGGGATGATATGATTGAGACTTACAAACTGTTGAAAGGGATTTCAATTGATGGGATTTTTCAATTTGTGGAGGGTTGAGAAAGGACGAGAGGGCATCCTTGGAAACTGAGAATGAAGGCCGCCAAGAAGGGTATAAGAGCTAGATTTTTCTCTCAGAGGGTGGTGCGTGATTGGAATGGATTTCCATTGGATGTTGTGAGTGCAAGCAGTGTGAATGAATTCAATAATAAGTATGATAGCTGGTTTGTTTAGTATGTGGCCTCTCTCGATGAGTCTCTGACTCCCTGGAGGACTCTCGTAATAATAATATTCAGAAATATTTAAGATTCTCACTAGAAAGGTTAAACCTTAGAGCAGAAATGCGACGAATATCAATTGCTATAATGAAAATGCTGTGAGTAGGAAAGGGAAAGGAATGATGAAATGGAAGATCAATTCGTGAATCAAATGTAAAATCATAGCTGCTCTTAATAAAATTTTAACTAAGAAAATCTTAATACATCACATTTTAATTAGAGCTTTATCATCACATGAAATAATTCACCAATTAACATGAATTATATAGAATATTGAAATAATTTCTGAGTGCATAGGCTTCGGGTGATTATATAAATATATATTGGATCACAGGATAATCAGCAACACCTCTAGCCAATGATTTCTAAGGAAGCTAGAGAACGAAATTTATAACTTACTTTTACATAAATACATATGTCACCAGCTGAGACTTCCCCGGAAAAAGATATTTAAACACAATAACATTAAGGAGAAAAAAGATAGTACTTTTTTAATGAGTTTGATTTTTATAACAAAAGATGACAATGTTTGTCGATTAGAGAGGAAATTTACTTACAATGCACTTCTCGTGATACTTATCAGAACTTCAGATTCGGGCATATAAATTCAATATAATTACGCGTATTGGCGCTTATTTTAACGTGTTTATTTCTTCTTTTATCTGGCAAAGTACATCAATTAATTAAATATAATAGATCAATTTGTCTGCCGTAATGTCTCAAAAAATTCCTAAATTAACCATTTATTAATGCATAGCAATTCTAAACAGATGTCTTCGAACAAAGATGTCTCAGGAACACAAAACGGAAAGAATAAATAAGTCACTTAGTTCCTGTTAATAGAAATAAAGCCGCTCAGTGAACGCTGTGTAGTTCAAATTGAAAATTTTAATCGTTTCATCAAAAAAGTAGACAAAATGGATGCAAATTGCATCCATTTTACCGAATAGTGTTAACATTCACAGCATTTAACTGCCAAGAATGGAAAATTATATGGAATATGATTCATATGTTCGTTAAATATACTCTCCGAGTATTCGAAACCTGCTTTTTAGGTTTTTAATGGCGGCTAGATAAAGACTAGCATAATTTTAACGATGGTTGAGATCTTTACTCCACTGCAAATTCAAACTGATCTAGACTGGATACGTACCTTTAAATAAATGGAAGCCAGGCTTTAGCAGCTCTGGGTCTATAGTAACATTTCTGCCCTCTGCACTTCTGATCCTCCTCTCGGGCCCAAGACTACTAGAGGAACAAACATGGGCATCTCCAAGTGGCATGCGATTAACATACAGATGGACAGAACTCTCGTTCTTTTCCTCATCTCCAACCTTTGGGAAGTCAGCAAACAATCTAAAATAATGAAAAAATGTATAAGAAAGCTGTGTATTGTTTCAGAACAAATATTTTTTTTGAAGGTGTATTCAATCCGAATTACTTCGGTTAACGACTTAAGATATCTGTGTAAATAACCATCTGATTGTAACATGTAACTATTGAAATTACGAGTAGTATAGTCAGAATTATTTGATGACGGAAGGTGAAATAGAAGACATCGGAATGGTTTATTTATTCCTGGCCTAGGATTTTTATTTCAACAATGATGATTTACTGCTTCATTACAAACATGCAGACAGATTGTTTTCCATAAATAAAATGATCTAAGTCAGTCACACCTTTTTAGTTACTGGTTTTCATTTCGGATGTTTTCCCTCCTCTAAAGCATATTTATAACAGCTGTTAAACAAGCTCTCTTTTACACTCAGTATGATGTTGTAATCCTGCAAGACAACTGATTAGTCAAGGTCATATTCATTTAAATAACAATGAGGATTTATGATGAAAGTTACGCGTGCATTCAGCAGTGTAACCAATCGAAAATAGTTTAAAGGGAAACTTCCCATTGCACAGATGTGCATCATACTTCTCACACCTGTATATCGATCTGAAAATTTGATCTTGTCTCCTTTAATTTGAACGACAAAAGTTTAAAAGCAGCCATGTGCATACTTAACCGGGCCTTCTCTTTGACAATATCTATTAACGATCATAACAGCCGATTCGTTGAAACAGGGGATCGGAAACTAATTAACAGAGAATTGATCTCTCTAGAAGAGATTGGGGGCTAATAATGGATATCTTATTGATCATTCGGTTTTGTCTGTAGGCGCAAGAAAAAAGTGTTATAAGGAAAACAGTGACTGAAAGGGATTCTACTTCATTCCGTTATGAGGAAGAGATAGAAGAAAAGTTAATTGTTCTCATGAACTCCCACCACTTGCTTCACCGCTATCTCCATGATGCTGAGGTTATTAGAATGTGAGAGCTTAGGAAGAACTGAAATTATAGTGTGTGTGTGTGCGTGTATGTGTGTGTGTGTGTGTGTGTGTATATATATATATATATATATATATATATATATATATGCAAAATGCATGTATGACGATTAATTGACTCGGTTGAAATACATATTGTAAAATAGAGTTGGATGATTTAAACCGAGAGTTAGGTAAAACAAAGGGGGTTTAATAGTAAAACACGACTAGTTTCGGCTTATAACAGCCTTCATCAGGTGACATTATAAAAGAAAATGATGTAATGTCACCTGATGAAGGCTGTTATAAGCCGAAACTAGTCGTGTTTTACTATTAAACCCACTTTTTTTTACCTAACTCTCGGTTTAAGTCATTCAACTCTATTTTACAATATATATATATATATAAAATTAATTTAACTGACACTAGAACCCGAGAAAGTATAACAAAAACCTTTAATAAATCACGGCTAGTTTCATCGGTGCTCCGACTTCTTCACATGAGAAAGAAAAAACAAGATTTATAAAAATAACAAGGTAAAAAACATGGACTTTCCAGCTTAATAAAAAGTAGAATAGTAACAGTCATATTTGAATAGGTGACCGCGTGTTACCGTTGGCATGAGTTGAATGTGTGCGACAGCTAATTTTAGAGCGCCAGTATTGGATTACTGCGCTATGGGAATCAGGCAAATTGTAGTTTAGATTGTTGTCCAAGTGTGAAGGGTCCAGAACTATTTCTTTTGATTCGATAATTCTTCTTTCAAATTCATCCTTGCATATATATAAATTAGTAGTGCATTCCCAATCAACTTAGTGTGGCCGTTCTTCAAGGTTAGAGTTTGCCGAGAAGAGGACATGACTGGAAAGGGCGCTCGCTGTGTTCTACTGTAAGAGATGTCACGTCTATGTTCCTCAAGACGAAGTGAAACAGATTTATCTGTCTGGCCAAAATAAGGTCGACCACAGTCGCACAAAACTTTATAAACACCAGGAAAATGCAGTTGGTTGTGTTTTGGTTTTGGTCGACTCAGAAAAGAACGAAGTTTTGGCAGAGTAGTATAGTCGGTCTTTATGTTGAATTTCTTCAAAATCCTGGATAGTTTTGGGGTAAGAGAGCTGATAAATGGTAACTGTATATGAGTGATAGGGTTGGAATCATCTTCTTGTCGAGGATGTTGGCGTGGTCTCAAACGTTTAGTGATGTTACGAGACGAATATCCATTATTTAAGGTGTTTTTCAGGAAGTTAAGCTCTGTTTGAAGGTCTTTTTCTGTGGAAGTGAGACATCTTGCTTGATGGGTAAGGGTGGAGATGATGCCCAATTTCTGAGGAGGGAAGTGATGAGAAGAGCAATATAATCGTTTATCAGTGTGGATGGTTTTTCGAAAAATTGAAAATTGAAGACAGTCAGGTAATCTGCTGATCTTTAAATCCAAGAAGGGGAGAATGCCGTTAATCACTAGTTCTGATGTGCATTTAATGTTCTGATGTTGATTATTTAAATGGTTTAGGAAGTTTTGCAGTTCCTCTAAACTATGTCCCCAGATAAGGAAGACGTTATCAATGTAGCGTAACCACAGTTTAGGTTTTTAAGCAGCTGAAGAAATAGCTTCATCTTCAAAATCTTCTAGAAAAATGTTAGCTAAGACTGGGGATAGAGGGCTGCCCATAACTAACTCGCTAGTTTGTTTGTATAGTTTATCTTCATAGCAGAAATAGCCGGAATTGATGCAGTGTGTTAGAAGAGCAAACATCTTTTTTAGAAACCTTGTCCTTAAGAAGACCCAGAACTTCATCTGTAGGTACATTCGTAAACAGAGACACCATGTCAAAACTCACCATTCTATAAGCGTCTATAAGATTCAAATTTTTTTATTTTTGAGATGAAATCTTCAGAGTTTTTGATGAAGGAGGAGGAATTGCCAACTAAATGATTTAAAGAAGCTGCAAGATATTTAGACAGATTGTACGTAGGTGAGTCAATACCTTCCACAATAGATCTTAAAGGAGTGTCAGCCTTATGGATCTTAGGCAAGCCGTACAACCGAGGAATGAGGGGATGGAGAGAGCGGAGAGATAGTCTTGTGTGTCCAAGAAGTTCATTAGTTGATTTCAGAATACTGTTTGTACGGTTATGAAGTTCTCTTGTGGGATCACTTTCTAGAATAGAATACGTATTAGAACTTAATAAGTTGTTAATCTTTGAACGGTAGTCAGTTTTGTCTAAGATTACAGTTGCATTCCCTTTATCAGCATGTAAGATAATAATGTCATCGTTGTTACAAAGTTGGTGTATTGCTTTCCTTTCTGTAGGAGATAGATTATCTGTAGGACGACGACTGTTGCTTATGGTAAAGATGGCATCGATCCTAAGTAGATTCGCAGTTTGTTTTGGTAATTGCGCAGCTGCCTTTTCAACTTTTGTAAGAGAGTTCTTTAGGAATGAAGGTTGGAGAAGGAATGAAGGTTGGAGAAGGAACGAAGTTAAGGCCCTTTGAGAGCACACTAAGTTCTGCAGGAGAAAGTGTGAGAGAGGATTTGTTAATCACAACATTTTTTAAATTTTGTGAATTGATATGGGGTTGGCGAGTTTGCTTCTGTTTAAGTTGGTTGAATTTTCTGATAAGAATTAATTTGTTGGAGAGTTGCGATCTATAAGCACGGAGAGAGCTCATGTTTTTAATATCAATCCAGGACCTGTTATCTAAAGATGAACTTAAGTTATTTTCAAAAGAATCTCTTTTGCAGAACAAAGAAGCTAATGTGGACTTGATATCTGCGATTCTTTCATATAATAAATCAAGTTTAGCCTTGCGATAGATATTATGAGCACGTTTAGTGCGAATCGATTCTTTGAAATCTAAAAACTTTGGGATGACAGAGTGAAATATGTATATTTTCAGAAAAACTAACCTATTAATAAAAAGTCCAATTTTTACCGGAGTTTTTTCATAATCCTTGATAAGATTATTAACCTCGTCAGAAGGTAGATAAATATTATTGAAATTAGGATTTACTCGGGATGTATACATTTATAAAATTAATTTAACTGACCCCCATATATATATATATATATATATATATATATATATATATATATATATATATATATATATATATATATATGGGGGTCAGTCCTTAACCTTGATTTCTTTTAAACTAGTTGACTATTTAGAGTAGAAACTACAAAAATGGCAAAATCCGCCCCTTTCAGAGAATTTTTATTGCAAAATTAATTTTTCAGGTATACAAATAGCTTGACTTATTTAACACATCAAAATTAACATATTCTCAATAATGGCTTTAATGAATGAATCTCACAAACAAGTCAGAATTATTTCAGTTTTAGTAATGATTTAATTTATCAGTGGGCTAATAACCCTTGCTAGCATAGGAGGAGGAAGACCGGTTGGTTGTTTATATTAGCCAGAAGTAAACGAGGCTCATGGGGGAGGGGATGCATTGCATTTTTCTCTGTATCCTCACCTCTCTATCAGGAGTATGCCAGGCGTCTAAAATAAGCTGAGAAGTATATTGGATCCTTATACTTCAATTATCATCGTACTTCATCAACGAAGCACGGTGATAATTGTAATGGACTATCGTCTACATTTTCTACGGTAGCGCTGACAGAAAATATACAAAAATAACGGATAGTGCTCGAATTACAAGCAAGCTGCAGAAGAGTGTGTAATTCTTTTACTGAATGTGTTAACAGGAAACAAAACTGGCAGAATACATTTAGTAGAATTTGCAGCTTAGCCTGGCTGGCAGAGTGGTTAGCGTGTCTGCTCTCCAGCCAAGAGGCTGCGGGTTCGAATCCCGCCGTGGGCATGGATGTTTGTGATTGTCTGTGGAAATACCAGTGGTGGTGATCGGCGGTAGATGGCGTTGATGTAGTTGAGGTCAGTTAGTGGATTGTGAGTAGTGGAAGCAGAGTCGTAGAGTGGATATCCTCCCTCGATGAGTGTTTGGACTTCCTGGAGGGGACAAATAATAATAATAATATAGGAGTTGATGTAAATCTTGAATTTAGCCTATTGCCTCTCTACACGACTTAATTCTAATGGTAAAAGAGAGATAAATATATAGAATATTTCACACAGTTTACATATTCTTGTCATTCTAATACAGGAAATATTAAAATTTGACTGAAACATCCTTCTTAATATACAAGAAGGATGTTTCGCTCAGATTAATACGCAATGGAATTGCGTATTAATCTGAGTGTTTTAATAAACCTGAGTGAATAAGAATGAAAACTGGTGGTAATCCTTGCCCGTTGTAAGATATACTGTATATAAATTTATTTTATAATGATGATGCAGACTTCCTATGTTGACGATTACAGACATAATAAAACAAAACGATGTAAGGGACAAAGTGCTCTAGTTTTCATTAAATATATTTTTAGCTTCGAAGTTTGCAACATTTGTCCAGTTAAACCCTTCTATTGGATAAACGTAGTATATTAATGATAATTAACGTAAAACTTTAAAGATGAAGCCGGGCCTTGATGATTCTTGTCTTAAGAGCGGTCAGTGACTTTTCAGTGCTGAGCCTCCGAGTTACTGCTGCGATCATTGATGCTTATCTCCTCTTATTCCACAATGCAGTGAATCTTGAAACACTTCAGTTAAATTTCAGATCCCAGAACACTATTTATAGAGTTACTGAGCGCTGCCCAATAACACTGAAGTCAAGGCAGATAAGCCTGGAAATTTTGGCTCTTGAAAGAGGATATTTGCTCGGTGTTTAGTGAAAAGACGCTTTTCTTCTTAAATTGGAGCAGAATGCAGTTGAGCTTGTTCCGATATTGAAAGTCAAAATTCATAAAAGAAGCGCCAAAGGCACGCGACCGACAATACAGGTTGCTTACCCAACCATTCATCGTTCTTCCTTTATATTTCGATGTAGATTGAATCCATGCGTCCCCTTATCCGCCTGTCTACTGATTAATGGTGTCTGTTGTTGCGGAAATCGGTTTCTGCATCTCCCTACGAGATTTCTGTGTTCTGCCGCCTTAGCTTCGATGTACTTTAGCGACACGGGGGGAGATCGTTCGATCACGGAAGACGTTTGTCCTTGCACAAGTACGACGAAAGAGTGGCAGGTCGGCAGTAATCTCTGTAACGATCTGTAATTTCAGAGACAAGTTCTGCTGTCTAGACAGCAGCAAACACAATATTCCTTCCAGGATGGAGTGCCACTGTTTATTTGATCTAAGACAGAAACAAAAGGTGCCTTCAGCAAAGTAAGCAAGCATAGACAGAATTTCTCCGTTCTGTATTAAATGCACCTTCTCATTTATTTTCTCTTCTACAGTGTGACAACGTGTACAAATGTTTCAATTCTGTTCGATTGCTCCCAACGTAGCCATATCTGCTGGGTATGAAAGGGCGATCTTGAACTAGGATTTCAACAAGTCATCTGTAATGGGTCTAATATAAAGCGATTTCTGGAAGCACAAACTTACGGAGCATTAAACGCGGTATTGCAGTTTAATGAATTAATAATAGCAAGCATTCCCGTTTCAGTATTAATGTGTGTGCAGAAATAAGAGGAAACATCTATTTTCAGTTTTGGAATTGTCGAGATCAAATGTAGTTATGTATTTTTAATCCCTAAACAAGCGTTGAATTGTGCAGATTACTACTACTTTGAATGATAGGAAAAGAATGAATTTATTTTTCAAATACCATGTCGTAAATATCACGAAGGGTATATTTTTAATCATCATAATATGAAGTAAAAATTCTTTCGTACGACTATCTTTCCTTTCTTAAGGTTCCCCTACTGCAGAATGGGAAAGATGAAACTGCCTGAAGGTAGAAACAGAGTGCAGTATTTGCTTTAGCAAAGGAAAACACTCCGTTGCATTTTCGTATCTCTAGTAACATCCTAAATTAAACATAAAATAAAAGAAATTATGTACATCAGATTGTACTTATAGAAATTAAAATTAAGGCAGCAGCAAGATTAATATATGCAATGTTTCACTGCAACGCTGAATTAAGAAATTGCTGATCTAAGATGTTTGAATTACTAAAAGCAATCTGAAACTGATGAAAATATTATTCTGAGAACTAATTTCATTAATTTGTTTTCTTTCCTGTATTTCTAATTTCATTAAATGTATTTTCCTAAGAAGGCTTTCTAGATTTATTAGAATTCTTAGGAAGAAATGTCAATAATAGTTGTAATCTATTACATCATGTTAGAAATAAAAAACTACCCTTCGTTGCTGGATTCCTAAAATATTATTAAACACTCTTTTAACATTTCCTAAAGAGTGAATTCTTTTTTATTCTATTTCTCCAATTCCAAACAATATATCCAAATTAAACTGTTTGTCTCTCAAAAACTTTCCACAGCCATTCATCTTGGTCAAATTTTTGAACTTAAATTCAAAATGGGTTATCTACAAATTTATTTTAAAAAATACTAAATAAATGTTAAGTTACTTTTAGTATAACTTTTACGCTTCTTTTGAAACTTTTAGAAAGAAAAATCAAAAAGTGAGGGGAAAAGAGCTCTATAGTCAATGGTATCAGTGATAAGTCATAACCAGGATAAAATTGGTAACGCAACGGTAAAAAAAGGTATAAAATGCTAAAGGTCTAATGTCACCCATAGCCCAAGTTTCCAAATGCTGAACGAAGGTTGGCAGATAATTTGGTGGCGTTAAGTCCATAGTTTCCGATTAAATAAACCAAAACAACTTACAAACCGTTTCTTCAGATGGGGAAGACCTTAAAAAAATTGGTGAGAATGTCCAGGGGTAATAATGTGTATAGCGGTCATCTAAACAGCATATGATTGCATTATATTTGATTGTATAAATTCGGTTTACCTAATAACTGCTATTTAAATATTATTTTCAGTAATTTCCAGTATAATATGTTTCATACAATATGGCAATGTTCATTCGATGCAAAATAAGCCAGCAAATGGCTTATTTCCTAAATCAAAATCTCGCTTCCTTGTCTTCACGCTTTAGAATGCTCATGTTGGTAACAATATTTCTAGTGATACGGAACAGGAGACCACAATTTAAATCAGAAAGTATTTTCTGAAAATACCAAACGAAAAGCTGTTATCAAAGAGAATTGTGTTTATAAGCTGCAGAGTGAATACTTCAAGAAAATTCCAGGTCGAAACTTTTACTTCATTAGTTAAATAATTCGCGAGTTGTATTTTATTTGCACAATTTAAATAGTTTTAGAAACATAATGAACATATTAAACAATGTGTTATTAATATGCGAAGGAATATTATCTGAGGAACATTTAGAAGCACTTAGTAAATCAAATGAGTACATCAAATTTTGTTCTATGCAAATTCATAGAACAAAAAGTGAATGCTGAGGTTAAATCACGGGAGTTATTGCAATAAAGAATATAAATCTCTTCAATGTAAAACAGTTGAAAGCATTAAAACATCTAACCTAACTGGAAGCGATCTACTGCATAGGCAGTATCTATTTTCATAGGCGGTATTTTTTATACCGCCTATGAAAGTTTGTAACCCTATGCGACATTATTACCCTGGTTGGACAAAGATTTGTTTTTTTCCTATTTTATATACTTTTGTATGTTTACACAGTTCTGAAATCCTACTCTAAAGATCAAATTTGGAACTTTTTCAGGTCACTTCAGACTTCCAAATAAACGGGACTATGTCTCACAACAGGCGATAAAATTCATCTCTCACCTAAAAGACCATGACAAATATCCATGACAAAAAGCCCACGAGCAGTATGGATTTGAAGTAGGAGTTTGTTGGAGAGCGGATACGCTAACCACTCGGCCAACCGATGTAGCAATTTATTTTATAAAAACATGCTAGGATGTGAGCGCTAACGATCAAAACAGATGAAGTTGTATTTAATCTCTCTCTTTCTGTCTATCTGCAGAGTTCACAATACAAATTTAATTAATGTAGAACTAAATATGAAATTCAAACAGCTTCGAATAATGGATATGAAATCGAACTTTTTAGTAAGCAATTCGCAAGATTTAAAAAATATAGTAGAAAATATCAATTAATCTTCTCTATTCCCCTTTAAAAGGAAATGAAAAACAAAAATTAACCACCACTGTGGTAAATTCATGAAAAAGCACATTTTAGCAAAGTTATGGTGCATACTAACTAAAATGATTTTGTGCTGTGTTTATCGAAGTGATACTTCGATAAACTTATATCATGATATCGATGCAAAACTATTTGAGTTCAAACTGTAGGTATTGCTTTATTTTTCGCAAACGAAATTATAAGGAAATAACTGATCGTTTTTATTTCTGATTCATTTTAGTGCAAGAGTATTTGTCGTAGTGAGCAACACACTACAGCAAAGTTACCAGAGACGACTTACCCAATTTTAGCACAGCGTGACAAAAATATGCCTCCACCTTGCCCCTTTTGAAACTCATCTCATCGGGAAAATTACTTATTCCTTACATTTTCACGGACTACGGAGCACATTCGCTGAAGCTTCTAGATTATTACCTTTTCTTCTTTCTGTACTGCAGATATTTCCACCGACTGCGCATGGTTAGGTAGAATATGTCGCTACTCTTACCGGAGCGCTGTCCTTTCACCAAGATATTATACGAAAATTTAAAACGGGGTAATGGAAAATTGGAAAGAATTTTGGATAAAAAGGATTCTTCAAAGCACGTGCAGAACTTAATTGTCTGTGGAAAGTTGCGATTTCAAACTTACAGTGAAGCAATTCTGTCTAATATTAGCTTAGGATTTTTCTTTGCTGTGAGTTGGTAGAATAGAAGCAACTCCCTTAATGCACAAAGTTTGTCAAGTCCGTATGCCAGTAACGCGGCATGCACATGACGAGAAGCTTAAGCTCGCGTTCCGTAGTGGTGTTAATCGCGTCGACAAAGTACTCGTTGTTAATCCCCATATCAATGTTGCGATCTGCTTTTCTTTAACGAATGATGCATGGGTAACCTATGTTGAACACTCATCAATCCTTCAATAGTATATCAGTCCTCTGGGATATAAACATCAGGGGGAAAAAACGTCATAGTATAGAGTAAATCGTACGGGAAGAAAAGCCATTTCTTCTGATGTATTTTTTTTTTTCATCTGTAAGGAAAATTATAGAGGAAGAAATTACATTAATACAACATACTTAAGGCTAAATCCGTTTGACTAATAATGAACAAATCGATGCAGTGCATTCATAAGCTCAAACTTCTAAACATTCCAACAGTACCACTTTACTCGATCTTTTACTAGATAATAAGCTAGAAAAATAGGGTATAATATGGTGAAATGTTAATTTTCAATGTGCGCCATCCATTTCAACAGCCTTGGACTTTAGCGAAGAGATTTCTCTTAAGATAACTGGATTTCAAGGAAGAGTTTTGTGTAAGCATGTGTAATTCAAATATTAAACTACACTTTTAAAGACAAATTATCTCAGATTGGCTGAATATTTCCGCTTTATTTTTAAAAGTTATGACTCTCATTGGGTCGTATAGTGAATATGTTCATCTATCACTGGTGAAACAAGCCGAGGAATGTTATTGAATTAGTGTAGTGAGTCATTTTAATCCCATTAAATGATAAACTGCTCGGTATCACCCCAGGTTTAAAATACTATTCAAAAAATGTTAAAAAATTTTCAAAAATGATGATTCAGTATCATCATCAACTGCTCAACGATTTTGAAGATATCACAGTATTCTGTTAAATGTCATGAGAGAAACTGTACGAAATCATATATCAAAGGATAAACAAATATTCTTGATTTTGCTTAATAATCATACCTTCTGTAAAAAAATGGGAACAAACGACACTAAAAATCCATCAGTCTTTATTAACTTTAGGTATTAGAATTACGTCCTTAGCAATTAAGGCTATGAGTCTATCTACTATGCGTCTCTCCTTAAGTTTAACTGTTTTGTGGAATGAAAAATAATAATAATAAAACCGAGTAGCATGTAGAATAATTCGGCTACTCCTGTATAAGCGACATCAACTAAATCAACCTTCAGTTGAAGCGCCTTTATAAAGTTTTTGCGTCTTAAATGGAATACAAACCTGAATCTTCAAAATTAACTGCAAATATCACCATGTTCTCTCTCTAATGAAATATGAAGCGAAATCACTTGAGTCAAAGAGGGAGTTTAGATAGTAAAGATAACCTTTGGTTTTCTGTTTGTTGTTGGATTAGCGACAATCGTTTCTAGTTGCGTATAATGAAGAACACTTACAGGAATTTGGGCCATTATCGAAAATTTTCAGTACGAATTTCACTTAAGAAAGGAAACTTCCACTAATTATCGTGAAGTGATATTCAATATGTATTTCATATGCTATTAACAAAAAGTGTAATCCTGCATTCATCAAGACTGGAATTACTCAACACTAGTGACTCAGAATTCCAATAGCCACATCACACGAGTTCAATTCTGCGCTCATCTTTTCATTATTTGTTGCCTTGAACTTGTGCAGCGGGGTGACGAATGTTTATCACAAAGGCGTCCTTTGCGCGGGGATTGACTCCGAAGAGTCAATCCCCGCGCAAAGTTCTCGACAAACAAACATTCGTCTTGTTTGTCGAGGACAACAGCTATAAGTTCTCTTTTTCCATTAGTAAACGTCGCCTATCATTGAAGTAAGCCCATTTTTCTATACTGACAGCAACACAAAAACAATCAAGAGAGACTGAAGGCATCTACAAACACCATTTCTCCGCCCATGACGGATACATTTCTTTAGCCATAATCTTACAGCCTGACAACTTGACGTCGACACAGAGCTTGGCGCGATCATGGCAGCGAAATAGTTTACTGGGTCAGCAGAGACGTTGATGAACGTCTTATTGTCATGAAACGTATATAACGTTTCATGACAATAATGGAAAAAGGGAAGGAAGCAGCTCAGTTTTTGCTGTCATATTCTCTAGAAAACATGAAATTACTAGCCATTTGCTGTCGTTATTGAAAGAAAGTCAAAATTATCAAATTAATTTTAGACATTAATCGTTTTGCTATTTCAGAAATAACGTGGAATTTTCTACTGACGAAATTTATTATTTCACGGCTCTTTCATATATTAATTTTAGTCACTGCTATAAGTAATATAAGAGATAGTGCAAAAAGTTTTAAAATCATCATCTCACATATAATCTAAATAATTTTACAATAGATTATGCGAAAAAAAAAATAAACATTAGCATGTTGAAATCTTTTTTGAATTCCAGAGTTATCCGAAATTTACGGGTCTCAGTTTTTTCATTATTCAAGTCTTGAAGGAAATATAGCTCGACTTTTAAAATCGTCTATATAAATTTCACCAACCGCAGACTCATCTTGTGCTACATTTAAAAATGTTCCTTTCTTTGCGGCTTGAATCATGAAGCACGCGCATATACAAGGCTTGTTATTCTTCAAAACGAAGTCATGCTGGGCCCTAATCTCTCAGATATCTCACTACCAATTCACGTGGTATGGATTTATAAATTTCCTAATAAAACAAATATTTACTCCATGAAAAAAACCTTAAGTCGGCATTAGTATCTCCTCAATCAAAATTATTTCCTTGCATTTTTAATGGAGAACCCATCTACGAGAGGTTGGTCAACGTATAGTACCTAACACCATAGATGAACAAAAAAAAGGAACTTGTACACATTTGACTTGCAGAACTACTGATTAAAATTCTTGGCAAATAGATTAGGTGTGTGTGGGGGGGGGGGGGCTGTTTAAAATGTATTTCTTGTCATATAAAAAACAGTATAGTGTGCTATCATCAGCGGAATTATGTATTGGATTGGCAATGATATAGAAACAGCGCCTCCGCAATTGGAAGAACGACGGTACGTTGTGCCCTTCGATTAGAAAAGGCCTAAGTTCGATTCCCGTTATGACGGGAGGAATCTTTATATGGACAATTTTCAATTGAAGATGAGTTAGCCGATCTCATACGGAGGTAGCAGGGTTTTTTATTCCGAAAACTAGGGTTTTTCATCCCGCATACAGACACATCTGCCCTTTAGAACATTTTACACGCAATTTATAGACAAAAATACTAGCTGTGGTGGTTGTGGACAGTATATGGCGTTGATGTCGGTCATTGGTAGTACAAGTTCGGTGTAGTAGTGGAGACGGAGTGTTGTATAGTAGTTGTCCTCCCGCGATGAGTCCTCGGACTCCTTGGAGGTGTCACCAATAATAATAATAAATCGCTAATTTACTCAAGCTCACTGCCAGAGAGTGGGCAAAAGAATAGAGCCTAATAGGACCCCAGCATTATTGCATAGTCAGAAGATAAGAACCATCCATCTGCATCACACAAAGTGTGCATTCAGTCTGAAAGGAGGGATCTGAATTGAAAAGGCAGGAAGGAAGAGGCAGATCAAATCATATGAGCTTACTTCGGCTTTTGCACCAGACCCAACCTTAGAGATATCAAGGTAGCTATATTGGGATTGGCATTTGTTTTATGCCATTTGTGCAGAAGTTGGGCGACATATAAGCGAGCAGATCCTTTATTGATTGGCAGTCAAGTATTGACGATTCACAGCAATACTTTTGAGAGAACTGAGTTGTGAGAAATAGGACAGTAGTTTGAAGGTCAAGATTTGTCACCCTTCTTAGGAACAGGCTTTGTGGAGTCAGTTTCTGGACTGCAGAAATAGATACCGCTGGAATAAGAGGGCCTAAAAAGGCGACAGAGTGAAAGTCAGCTCTAGTACACAAAGCATTACGAATAATCGGAGGTATGCCCTATTCGGCCTGGAGACTTTATAGAATGCAATTTAGTCAAGATATTTCTGATCTCTTTCGGCGAAAAGTCAAACGGTACATTGAGTGATGTGTTTGGAATGGCTCTGAAACATTTACTAAGATCGCTTGTGCATGAATGTAGGCTTTTTCTGTTGGTGGTGATGCAATAGTGAAATAAGAGTTGGGCAGAAATTAAGGCCAACAGCTGTGGCTAGAAACCAAAAGACAGCCGCCATTTGTACGGGATTCAAGTTTCCTGCTTTTTGCTCTTTTGAAATCAGCTTTTGATGTAATAGTTTTCTTGCCGCTATTCCGAACTTTGGTATAAGCAGTAATTTGGGGGGGGGGGAGCATGAGTGCAAACCAGTTATGTTATATATTTGCTATTCTTTAGTTCAATTTACTCTTTTTTAATGTTCTTTTAGTATTCTTACACATAAATTAAACTTATATACTTATACTCTGATAACTATTTTGTTAATTGTATGTATCCTCCAGACGACTGGTTTTTGCTGAATGAAAAACTCGAATTTCTTGTTGGGAAAATCCCTGCCACTCCTTAAAAGACAGGCGTGCATATCTTCAGTTGAAAAGCCCTTCGTATTTAATGTCTTCGAATAGGATTTGAACTTAAATTTGAACTTAATCGGAATTCGAAATCAGGACTTTTGAACCGAAGAGCAAATGTCGCGGCATTTGTTCCATTGCCGATATCTGCACTCAGGAGATGACTCCAGTAACACTCAGATTTGTCAATAGAAGGAAAGGACAACAGAATAACAAAAGAACAGTGCTTTAGAAGTACTTTTGACGTGAAGAAGAAATAAGTGAATGTGTTTGCGAATCAACTCTTACCGGTCGATTCACGTCAGCTACAAAAATGTGTCCTAACAGAAAGCGCAGAGCGAGAGAGGGAGACCGAGAACATTTGTGTGAAGAGGTTAGATATATCACGACCAGTGGCACACCCAGGGAGAGGGACAAGGGGCGCTTCCCCCCCCCCCCCCCAACAAAAAAGAGAAAAAGTTAAAAAACACTAGAAAATTTTCCAAAATACTTTTCCTAATTAAAATTCATTTTTTATTTATGTTGTGTCATGTCTTCTATTTCTATACTACTTATGAATTAGGGATCACATAAGGTGAGAGAACCCTATAGCAGTGTTTCTCAAACTGTGGTCCGCGACGATGGGACAGGTGGTCCACAGGCTTAAATTAACCAAATATATTTTAATTAATAAGTAAGTAAAAATTATTAACATAAAATGAATACTTTAAAAAATATATATATTCTGCACTATTTTAATTTGTAGCGGCAGAATGTCGAGTAATAAAAGAGGGGTGAAGTGAAACACAATATGGTTTTATTGCTTCCAACTTCCCTTGCTGTTTTGTCAGATTATCCACATGACCACATTTCAACCAATTGCTTGTTGTTTATTGATTTTTATTGTTGAAGGTTTTCCACCTTCAAGCAAGGCTCAGTATATCTTCAGAAGTGCTATGTACTACTTAGACAAAATGTGTTGTGAGTTAACTCCAGTATTTATATATTTTTCGAAAATCGCACGAAAAGCAAGCTGACAATTGAGTTGAAATGCTAACTCTCTTCAACCGAATTCCAGTAATATGTGAAACTGTCATAACAGAATTCACTATATATCTTAGTTTTAACACTTTCAGTTGAATTTTATTGCTGCCGAGGAAACTCACACAATCTAATTAATAGCAATAGTTTTTAGTTAGATACTGTGTTTGCCGGCACTAATTTATTAATTAGTGTCGTTTTTATCCCAGTTGTCTCTAATTGTTCTATTTGTTGAGAAATATATTACACAGACTGCTTATACTTTATTCACTGACATAATAAAAGTACTTGTTTTTCTTGCCTCTGCAATATAGTGGCTATCGGGGGAGGGCGTGTTGTTTACCGCAGGAGCAAGTTACTATCGCCCTGCGCTGAACGTGTTTCAGCTGTTTTCATTTGCGAGGTATATGCGAAACTTTTTAATTTCTTTTTTCGAAAAGTAAAATCAGGGGTGAGAGTTATATACGATACGAGTAAGTATGGTATTTCAATTATGGATAATACATTGGTACCTTCTTTAAACGGAAAAATAGCTCGGATGACAGTGATAATACAAAACGAGTTTGTAATGACAGTTTGAGTGTAGTTTCTGAAGATAAAGAATTCTGTAACGAATCCACATCAGTTGCAATGCGATAATATTAATACGCTTAACGAAAGGAAAGATTTGCTGACTTGCTGGACACTCGACCATTGGATCGCATTCAAAGGTAAATACAATTGGTTAGTTTGTAGGAAAATTTTTCTGTTTTGTGACTTTTCTCCCTTTACGCCTAAATTATTGTGTTATTATTCGACAATTGTTTACAGTTTTGAATGTGTATATAAAGTCAATATCAACAATAGCCTGTTACGAACGCGTGATGAAAGGGACGGGGTTTGGAGCTCCCCGGATAGGATTCAAAAGGTAAATACAATTAGTTATTTCAGTGACGCAACCAGGGTGAGGGGGCCCTGCTCCCCCACCAAAAAAAAAAAAAAAAAAAAAAGTTAAAATACACTAAAAAAATTTCCAAAATACTTTTCCTAATTAAAATTCATTTTTTTTATTTTATTTATGTTGTGTCGCGTCGTCTATTTCTATAATACTTATGAATTAGCGGTCATGTAAGGTGAGAGTACCATATAGCAGTGTTTCTCAACGATGGGAAAGGTGGTCCACAGGCAGACTTAAATTAACCAAATAAATCTATATATTTTAATTATCCAAACAAAACAAATTAAAAATTATTTAAATAAAATAAAAATAGCGGCATTCTGCCACTACTTTAATTTGTAGCGACAGAATGACAAGTAATAAAAGAGGGGTGAAGTGAAACACAATATGGTTTTATTGCTTCCACTTTCCCTTGCTGTTTTGTCAGATTTGAAATGAACATGTGTTGTCCACATGACCACATTTCAACCAATTGCTTGTTGCTTATTGATTTTTATTGTTGAAGGTTTTCCTCCTTCAACCAAAACTCAATATATCTTAAGAAGTGCTAAGTACTACTTAGACAAAATGTGTTGCGAGTTAACTCCAGTATTTATATATTTTTAGGAAATCGCGCGAAAAGCAAGCTGACAATTGAGTTGAAATGCTAACTCTCTTCAACCGAATTCCATATGTGAATCTGCCATAACAACATTCACTATATATATAAGTTTTAATACGTTTACGAATTTTAACATCTTCCGTTTAACTTTATTGCTGCTTTGGAGCAGGCGAACTCCCACACATCTAATTAATAACAATATTTTTGATTCAACTTCAGGATCGTTCAACTCGGCACCGCAACATTTTGAAAAATTTTTGTTCTACCAAATGGAAAAGATGCTCAACGGCAAGTACAATGGAAGATTTTCGACAGTTGTGTGAATTTTATGCGGTGATTTGCCTTATACAAATCAGCAATTTTGAACGCCGAATTCAAGTTGTGGTATAAGAAATTTGAAAAACCGTTTACAATAGCTGCATGCAAAAATGCCGTTGATGCAGTTTCAAAGTGTCACAAAATATTATATCCAACATCCATAACTTATTAAAAATATTTGCAACGCTTCCGGTAATAACAGGGTCAGTGAAAAGTCATTTTCTAACTTACGCCTTTTAAAAACCTATTTAAGATCTAACATGAAACAATCACGATTGAAACGACTGGCTTTGCTGTATATACACAAAGAGATTAATGTAACCACGACTGAAATAATTCAAGAGCTTTGTAAAAAGAAAAGAAAACTGGATTTTATTCTTTAAATAAATTTTTATAATCACCTAATGAATTTAATGAATGAAATTTAACAAATTTTAGTTTAACGGTTAAAAATATTTTTATCCGTTCAACTCGCCCCCCCCCCCAAGATTAAATCCTGGGTGCACCACTGCCAAGTAGCCTACTTTATCGTCATATATATTAGTTCATTTGCAATTCTCTCTTCACATCTGTGATATTCTTTTCAATAATGTACCGTCTTAAATAGTTTCATTGCACAACTTCAGATAGTCGGTCACTGGAGACTCGTCTGGACTGCATATTTGGGATTCTTCACAGTCCATACCTTTACGGTAATGGATATTGCTGCTAACTCTCGCCAGTTTCTCGGTACAGTTTTACCTCATTATTTATCGCTATCATAAGTTGTTTCTTGTCAGCGGGACGTCAGCGATTCGTCTGCGAAATAAAGATTAATCCTTCCCTCCTATTGGCGACATGACTGCAACACATGCTGTACACATTATCGAGTGTTGCACGCTTAGAACAAATGTACGATCAAAGATTAACGTGCGCCTAATACAACTTTTACTGAGTTTACGCCCGAGCAGGAGTTCTGCATGGAATCACATTGTTTAACCTGGAGTTGAGTTTCTGTAACAATGCCTATAAATAGCATTTAATGCCATTTGAATTTAATCAGGTAGCTGGCCAGCACCCAGATCAGTTAATGCCAGGAAGCAAAGGAATATACCAACTTCAATATCATTTCACATCTTACCGTAAGAGTTATTGCTATTGTGTTCTCTAGCTGTATTACAGCTAGAATTATCAAAATGATATTTACCTGATGAGTGATAGATAAGGGTTATGCACGATTAATCTGAATCGCTAATCCGTATAATGTTGAGTAATTCGCAGCACAAAATATCCTGAATTATCAGTTTTTAACTCCAAATGGAACCGACTCAATAAATATTCGATAAATGAATTGTGAAGAGATCCTGTCTTACCTGACCTTCTAGCAACGTAGTAATAATTATCTGGATGGGCGTCGAAGAATGAACTCTGCCTGTTAATGCATCTCTCTGCAGGAAGTTATGCAAAGGTCAGTTACTGGTTTACATGAACCCAAGTGACTAGAATAATTTATTATAAACAAGTAGCGATAGCAAAGCTTAAATGAAAACTCGGATTATCACAGTAGATTTCCAGGAGATTTTGCTAGTTGCTCATTTATTTCAACTGAATTTCAAATTAAAGATTAACATCTGTCTATTCATTCAGCTAAAATCTACTTTATAATTTTGGGATGTTCATAAATAAACTTACTTCAAATTTGTAAACAACATGTTTGGTCTCTGAAAACATTTCGAGGTAAAATAGGCTATAAATAATCATTCTAGTAAGAGTATTGCACTGATTCTGATGTGAGTAATTGGGGCTGAAAAAAAAAAACGTCGAGTCAGCGAATTTCACGGTCAGTGAGGGTCGTTTTGTTTTTATTTTATTTTTTTTTCTTTGAAATTATCTAAATATTGCTGTTATAACTGCTACTCGCAGATATATTTCTTCACATCTATCTGTAAACCACTTCAGCGGTTTCTTTTCAAAAGTACAATTCCCTCCCTTTGGCTTAACCAATTTTAACCAGAACGCTCCATTTTAACCAATGGAGCGTTCTGCTCTTGCTTTTACAAATCTTTGCTAATGATAACGTCTTTCACAAATAACTATGTCGCATAACTGTATTCTATGAATGAAACCTCGTGACGTGACTGAGTAGCATGAGTAATATAACTAGCTACCATAGAATGTTTGTTTACACCTTGCAAGATACCAGATGAAAAGCAGATTTCTTCTTTCTCTCCCTTACTAACTGGAATTTACATATATATCTACCTATAATATAAAATGATAAGCTTTTTTTGTAACATTTTTTGAAATGTTTGAAACTCAGGGGCTACCCTGAGTGTCGGGTCTTCAAAATTCGAGTCATCAGAATTCAAGGAGAACCGGTCTACCAGTCCGGAACTCAGAGGGGCGGAACCCCCTTAGTGTGTGTGTGTGTGTGTGTGTGTGTGTGTGTGTGTGTGTGTGTATAAAGCTCTAATACATAAATGTACAAAAAGTGGCTCAATGTTTGGTGGGCATGAGAAATGCGTTTATTATTCATTCCTGTTTAATATTCATTTTATGGAGTGACATCTGGTGTCTTAGTGCTTTACTGCCATGAAGTTTTTTTTTTTTTTTTTTTTGAGACGAGGCGGAACAGTACGGTGTCACCTTTATTAACAGCGACACACTGATGTGGGATCGTTTTAATTTCCAACTTTTACTGCTAGCAATAGATGCGTACTGGCACCTATTGTTTTACAAAACAAGCGCTGCTCCAAAGTATATACTTGTCGATAAAAAGTTGTGAAACTGCATTAATTTTATTTAAGCAAAAAAAAAATCCATTCAGAACATCACAGTCAAAGAAATTTGAGAGTGATTTTGTTTTAATTTGTTCCGAAATAAAAATTTACAGTGATCTGATTCAGTATTAAGTTACGCAGCACCAAATATACTAGGACGAGTTAAAAAGATATTTTTCTCACGTGAAGCGAAATTATGGACATGATTTATTCGATGCATCATCCTCAGTTACTCAAAATGCTTTCAGGAATCCATTACGGGCTTAACCTAAACATTAATATCTGTGCATTAATGGAACTCCTATCTGTATCCATTTATGTAATATACACGTAATTGGGTATGTCTTATTAAGAACAGATTTTCTTCAACGTTTCCTTCTAAATATTAGTTGTTTTTATAAAGTTAAGAATTGGTAATACGATGCATATCAGTATAGTATATTAGATTCATATTCTTATGTCAGATATTATCTTCGTTACATATAACACAAATTATAGCAAAAAACTTCACTGGTCATTCGCTGTCTCACCTGAAGTGAGGATTTAGGCAGAAGAGATTTTTACTCATTTGAAAATACCCCCTCCGCGCCTAGCGGGAGGGATGCTCGCCAACTCCTGTTCAGCCTAAACAGGAGTCCCAAGATTACGGTAACATTTAATCCTATTTCTTTCTTGCAAAATAACCTTAATTCCTGATTATATATCACATTTCTTTAAAGTGCTTTAATAGTGATATGATCAATGATTAATTGGCAGTCTCCAACAATCTTTTTCATGTCTATTGTTCGATCTATTTACCTTTAAAATTTCGCGTTATTTTTGTTAAAAATTATGTTTATGCTAACAGTTCAGCTTCTTATCGCTACAGCCGATGATTAGTCTTCGATGGTTGATCCATGACTAAAATGGTTTAACAAAAATACTGAACAAGGGGAAGGGTTAATCCCCGAACGATGCTTAGCATCGCCAACGTTCAAAGTTAAAATGTCAACCCGACAAGACCATCCTTCGAGACCTAGCAAATGGCCACGCCCCAAGGCTGTTAAGTTCTAACTCTTAGCCGAGACCAGGGCGATGCGTTCGTTTTTTTTCTTATGGAATTATAAGTGTTACTTGCAAGGAAGAAAGGCTGTTTGGTAGTTTAACTTTTTTGCAAAAGCGTTACATAAACTCTTGACTAGTATATGAAAGGAGTGAAAATGTATTCGTTATTGTAAGAAAAGATTAATGGGTGATTGACAAAAGAAATATTGAAGAAAGCACCGTCACAGGTGGAACAGTACTACATTTTTCTGGTTCATGGAGAGCTACGTTCATCAAACGTAGGAGGAAACCATCAACTGGCCAAAGTGAATGGCTCCCCTAAAGATTGCAAGAAACAGAATTTTGGATATATTTGCAGTCGAATATCCAACGTAAGAAAAGATTATGACAGAACTAATCTTGATAATATACTTCTACGAATATGCAGAAAAAAGATACTAAGAATAAAGTCCTACTTATTTAAGATATCCCACAAAATAGCAAACCACAGATTAGTACACATGCAATGGACAGGCATAAGGTCAGTGGCCTCCTTAGCCTTAGCTGTTTCTATGGTAATTTCAATCAAACGTACCTAAGAAATTCTTCTCGGAATGAGTCGATAAAAGAAGTTTAAGCATTCGGTTACTATGATATGGATTTCGCTTCCTGATTCGAGTTTAGAATCGTTCATCGTGTGGAAACTAAGTCGAACTAGTAGCAATAATATCCAAAACACGTTCTGAAATTTATAACCTAAGGGCAGTAATCAAACTACAACGTTAGGATATATTCTAGAAAGAGCATTCTATGACTTCATGCACAACTTCACTGGTTTCCTTTTTTTTTAAAAAACTTTGTTCCTTATAAGCTATCCCTCCCCCGCAATGAACGATTCAATAAGTTGGCTGCATCACAGCCCAAAGGCTTCAAAGCAAAGAAATGTCTGAAGACGCCCTTTCCAATACTTTTTTTTTCATCCTGACAACTGCTTCAATAGTTATTGCTGTTTCGTTAGAGGTCAGAGAGCAGTTTGCCATTAATACGTTACCATCTTTTATTTGGTTTCCTTTGACTTGTGTAGTAAATGTTATTATTTTTAGGAACAGAGTAAAACTTGTTCAGAATAAAAATTCTTCCTTCGCATCGCACAACAAATCATCTCTGGGTACATGAAGAGGATCGTTAGGAAAAGTCATCTGTATAGTCAGCAGTGTAGCACATTCACTGTCTCGAAGAGAGCTGAGGGTAACAATTTAGACATATGTTAGCATATCCAACACTGATACGATGAGTTTCCAGACATATATAACACTTTGCAAATTTCAAAATTATTTTCTAAACTTTCGAATTCCTTACGTTGATGTGTTATCGAAATGCTATTAATTTATCATAACAGGAACTGTGCGTGTAAGTTTAAAATTAAATATGTTTTTGATAGTATACCTGTAAGTATAAACCGAAATCTCAGAAAATATACAGTTCTACTAATATATTGTAACGGCTTTTATGATAGCAACTTTGAAATCGACTGCGAGTTAAAACAAACAAAAAATATATATTCCTCCCCCTACACACACACACACTTACATCTGCAACCTGTGCAAACCTTCCCAAAGGTGCAATTCTTTTGAGACACAAACTCTAGATATCTCACAATAAGTGACCAAAAAGCCATTACGAAAGTAGAGAACTGGTAATTTTCCTTTCTACAGTAATTTGTTGAATTGATTGCGCCAGATGTCACTGGAACAGCAAACATGTTAGAATGTTGAGAAGAAGTTCACAACAGAAGAAGTGGTGGCGGAGAGAGAGAGAAATAAAAAAAAAGACGATTTCTGGAAAAAACACTTGAAATTTGTTGTCCCAATTACAGCATAGAACTCGAATCTTTACTGGTAATGATTGATGACAAGTGGTACTACGTTCAGTAAATCCAATTATCGTTAAAGAAAACATTTTGGTATGCTGAAGTGACATTAGCGTAAAATACTCTAAATGGTTTAAGAGAGAAAAAACTAATCCAATTTATGCTTTCCTTAAATGGAAAAATAACTGCAAACATCCATCTATCTAAAATTCCGGGCGTGCAATTTGCTAGTGTGCGATTCCCAAACTCGATTAAAAAAAAAAATCATGCTGACATTACTAAATAAACCGTATTTCCCTTTCATCGTTTTCTCTCGGTATATGAGCGTGCAACTATGTGAATAACAGTGAATAAAATAAACGACTTCGTTCTGGTAACGAAAACCTGATAAGTATCAAATGATATCACTGGAAATTAAACATGTGTGATATTTCATTCATTTAATATTCTTAGTGATTGAAATTTGGGTATCCAACGAACGGTAATATCACAAACAATAAATGTGTCCATTTTTATCTCAACTTTATCCCTCAAATATTTCAGCATATATAACACTGCAGCACAGTGAGTGTGCCAAGAATTAGATAAGTCAAGAACTCTGCCTGGGGAAGCTACGCTCAACAGTGAAAGCCATCTACTACAGCTGATGTCAGTTATAACTCTTTACATAGATTTTTATATTAACTCCATCCACGAAAGATTGAAAAACCCATTGTATGTTTTACGTACTGTGAATGGTTTTAGATTTAGTAATCCGATTCCCCTGTTGATCCGAGAGAAAAGCTGCTTGTCATTCCGCTAATCAAACATCATTCACTCGCAATCCCCGTAAATCCTAGAAACAATCTGGAATCAAGGTCTTTAAAGTGAGATTATGCACATGCCTACCTATTCAACAAAACTGTGATGTCTTTTAGTCTCCGATTATCTTCATTATAGATAGTGTTATTCTGAGAAGACTCAATTGCTGTCACAAGAATTTCTTGAAGATGTTAACCCAAGAATAAAGACTTCTATTTTTGCACTGCCTGCGTAGATGCTAACGCACTTGAGATCTGGAATTTATTGTCTTTAGTAATAGAAGAGAAAGTCAGAGTGTATTTTAATGCAATTAACTGACTATGTTCTATTGATCAAACTTAAGAGATGATTAAGAATGGTAGCTGAGAGCATTTATAGCAACAAAAAGAAGCAACAATCAAATAAATTTAAAAAAAAAAACGTCTTGTTGACAAAATAGTGTTAGCAAAAGTACATTAGTTAATCTTCATCATTATTATACTTTAACAGTTGTTTAATTCTTTTAAGTATCAATCTTGAAATTCAAGAGAAGTTAGTGTACTACATAATCGGTGATAAGGAAGAAATTCTCCCTTGCAACCAAAGCCAACTCCTCTTGACTACTGAATCCTAACTATAAAAGCCACTGCGGAAATTGGAATATTTTAATGAAGAATTCATTCAAAAATGTAAAGCGTTTAAAATATTTCGGTCAACTGAGGAAGCTCCCTTCGCTCGCCAATGCACTGTTCAGTTGGAGTTAGGCCACGACTTCATTGTGCTTTAAGTTTGTAGTTATCCGAGTCACTCCTCGTTATCGCTTCTTGCGTCATCCTTCAAATTCTTATCGTTCCATGATATACACACAACAAATAAATACTAAACGTTTAATATGTGAATAAAATGTTTATTTAATGATGAGTCTGTAAAACATTTTTCACGTGTTGTTTGTAGGAAGATTTAAGTCTTTATCACACATTACTGACATAATCTCCAACATGTAAAACCACTAAATCTAGTTATGGAGGTCGCTTATTTCTATCTCATCTCTTGGCAATAATTAATTCATCTCTTTCATATTGCGTTTATTTCAATGAGGAACAAACTCCTTGTGACATTCTTATAAGAACACTTAAAATAATCGATGCATAAGCACGCTGAAGCACAGGAATTGCAATTAAGAATATTAATTAGTTACAAATTATAACTAAATTGCTAAAATTCCCCAGGGATAATATAATATGAAGTGAAGCAAATTAGAAAACATGATTCTAAAACTTAAAATTGTAGGCAATTCCCATTTTGATGCGCACCTCCATTGTGTCATCTAACGTTAGGAGGCAAATTCCCTGGAAATGGTGTTCGGGTAGTGCAGTAAAATTGAGAAAAGCAACACGTATATCTCTGTAATATTGTTAATGGTATTTTTATATCACTTTAGTCATCCTTTCAAGGTGCATTATGATTTAAATTAGAAAACAACTCTGAGTTACGAGCCGATGTTTACAGGTTCGTGAATACCCAAACCACATGATTGATCATGAAATTTATTCAACCAGGGAATATTATCCAGGCTTAATGATATTAATCAACTTTATGTTCAAATACTAAGCTGAATCAAATACACAGATGCATAGTTTAATTAAATGGCACAATTCAATAGAAGGGGTTTAAATGGTTTGAGCTATTTAATTACACTCTCTTTGATCAAATTGTTCTTCGATAATCCATATGGTCTAAGTACACTCAACTATTAGAGCTTTACATTTGACCTGCTCTTTAAATGATAGTTGAACGGTCGATGGTTATTCCTATATGCTATAAGTGGGTATTTAAATTAACCATAATTCATTCTCTCACAGGAGTTTATGCGGAAAACTATTTATTGATTTAACCGTAGTAAGTGATGCAGTTAACTGCAAATGTTTCTGTGAGCGTGCTTTGCTTCCGTTTAACATAAATCACAGATGGTTATTAAAATTTAACTTACGATAAACTTAACTTCTCCGATTTTATGGATTGACAAGCTCAACAAAATTATCTCATAAAGCATTCGTTTCTGTACACTAATGTAAGAGCCATTCGTTCTCAAGTGTATGAAAGAGAAGGCAAATATTCCATTATTTTATAAATTCAGAAACGATAGTTACTCTTAAATCCCAGAAGCTATTTAAATATTGAATATTTAAATAAATTAACAGTAATAAAAATTGGTGGATGAATTCCATCGCTCTGTGTGAAACCATCACCTTCTTTTATTAGGATAAAAATGGGAATAGCCATTGCTGTCATGAGACATACTGCATCAAATAACAGAAATAATAATTTCGGGGCTAACGGTTACATCAAGTGTCCTCTGGTCTTTAAAAATGTCTTGTTGGATTAGATTTTAAATCAAGGAAGGTTGAACAACGTCTCAAAAATTTTATATTTTGAGATTAACTTAGTGCATGAAACGAAGTTTTGAACACTGTGGCATGTATAATTTTTATTGAAGTAAAAAATGAGGATGCATACATATCATTTTAGGTCACCAACAATTCGCCGATCTTAACCTGTATTTAACTGTTTTTTAAAGGTCCTTGAAATGAGACTTTGATCGCGCTTTAGTAAAGATCGCAAGAGGCATTTATGCGCACGCAATGCAAGATGAACGAAAGAACAATTTACACAAACCTAATAAAACATGATTTTTCAATCTGGATAAAGGAAAAATCTTTCATTAGTTCATTCGATGGTTTCTATTAACTGAACCAGTTAATCGTGGCATAAACGCCCATTATAATATATGTACTTGTGTGTGTATTTATACGAGTACACACCTCACATGAGACTACAAAAGCTGCAGCGTAAATTATGTGGGAGGAAGGCAGTATATAACACTAAGACTCTCGCTCATGAATGTACATCCCCTCCCAGGAATTGAATACTATTAAATTGAAACTGCATTGAATGTCTACCAGGTTCTATATTCGAGTTAAAGGAATATGTTGTTTCACTAGCTAAATAACAAAATGCAAATGTTTTACTAAAGTGCAATTTAATCTGCTCTATAATATAAAATGATAAGCTTTTTTTTGTAATGTTTTTGTGTAACGTTTTTTGGCAAGTTATTTGAAACTCAGGGGCTACCCTGAGTGTCGAGTCTTCAAAATTCGAGTCATCAGAATTCAAGGAGAACTGGCCTACCAGTCCGCAACTCGGGGGGGGGGGCATAGGCACCAGGGGGAAAAACCCCTGTTTTGAGTTTTCAAAATTCGAGTCATCAAAATTCAAGGAGAACCGGCCTACCAGTCCGCAACTCGGGGAGTTGGGCGCCATAGGCGCCGGGGGGAGGAACTCCCACTTTTCGAGTTTTCAACGGAACTCGGGGGAGGATGGGGGGGGGGCGCTAGTACCACTGTAAAATGCCCAAAAAAATATTTTGATAAAGAATAAAAGAAACAGGAAATCTCTCAATTAAAATGGTTGTGTTTCTTTTTCCGCTTTGGCATTGGTTTCGCTAATCAATTACAGCTCGTCAAATAGAAATAATTCAGAATGCGGCTTCCTTTCCTGGTTTAAATTACATTTCCTTTAATAAACCAGCGCGACTGGGCTATTTGAGATGGAAAAGCAACTTAGTTAAATTGATAAAAGCGCATTTATTGAATTTGTGTTCATTATACGAATTCTTTCTGAGACACTGCATGCAATTCATTCGAGCAAAACATCTCTTACTATTCCGTTTAAGTATGTTGTTCTCAAAGAGCGAACGGAATATAAGGACGTTTCTGTAACGTAACCGACGACTCGTTAGATTGAGTTTGAAAGACAAGAATTCAAATGTCGTTGTAGTACGAATGTAACATTTATAGCAGCCCTTCAACAGAAAGGGAACTTGCTAGTCCATAGGAAGAAGGTTTACTATCCTGAAAAACATCTAATCCAGCTTTAGAACACAGACACTTTTGAGACATAACAATAACAGTCTTGCCTGAATTGATTCTGAGTGATCTAATAAACTAACTCATAAGTTGTAACTGCTCAAAAAACACCCGATAAAGTCAAATGGGATTTATAAAGAACCGCAAAACGAAAAGTCGCGTCAGCCAAATGTTCCTCCTTTTGGTCTAAACTGATCGCAATTTGTGTCGAAGGTTCTTCCTAGCATCACATAATTTGTTACATTAATAATATAAGTAAATCACCTACCATTACAAAAGAAGTGAATATGATTTTTAGTTCAAGATCTATTTAGAAGACTAGTCAATTTCTGAAAAAAGTTCTACCATTTCCCTTGATAGGATATCTCCAAATTGTTATCAAATTCTCCACAGGGATCTTGCGTCTCCCCTCCCAGGTTGTCTACCCGGCATTCTGTATGCATCAGATTCGAAAAATGGAAAATAAAACGGACTGGCATCGAAATATTCCCCCACTACTTTCAAACTCATTCTTATCAAAAACAACGGAGACGATAATCAAGCTCAAAACTTCATCACCAGTCAACAATAGTATGGAGAATATGGATGTACCACCTCTCTCGATTTTCCAGATCTCCTCTTTTACCTATGTCAACTACCTCTAGCTTTTCCTCGCTCAAATACCTATTTGTTTCCAAACAAACTTGATTTTTCGCTCAACGATTGTTCAACTGCTACGATTTGGTACATATCAAATTCTTCAACCTTGGAGTACTGTTGCTATATTTGAGGTAGTCCACCAAAAATAAGGTATGACGCTAATCAAAGGAGGACGATCCAGTTAATGACTTCCCCTCTCAAACATTAATTCCAAACCACTTTCTCGGACTATTCTTGCGTTATTTCTCTTCTATAGAAATTTTAATGGGCAATGCATTACAAAATTGACTACCATTACTTTTTCGCATTCTTTCGGGGTCCGTAAAACATGCGCAGGTAGTGATCCACATCCATTTACTGTCCACCTTCAAAACTATCAGCTCTCATCAGCCTATCTCCTTTATTTGGGAGTGCCTTCCTCACGCAGTTTTCTGAAAATATTCACGAAAATAAAACCAACGATTCTTTAAAGTTGCTGTACCATACTCTGTATAGAAGTTTGTGCAAAATGTGGTTATAAAATCGTATTAGGTTCTTTCGATGCCATTTTGCTCTTCTGCTGTTGTCGGCAATATGCTTTTCTTCAGATTCCTACCAATGGAGAATGTTCCATCGCTTGCTTGCATATATTAATGCGATCCACTCGTGGGCGCAAATTCTATCCACATTAGTCGATGTCACGAAGGTTGCATTTTTTCTTTAGATAAACTCGTTTTTTTTTCATTGCAAAGCAGGCAAACTGTCCTTAAGTACACATTAGAACACAACACAATGACATATAGGTTTTCTCTAGGAATTATAACTAGTCGAAACTTTCCTATTTGACAGAACATGTAGTGTTCCAACGATCGAAACGCTAAGAAATAAGAAATTGTTTTAAATGCGGATCCCCTTGCCATTATAAAACGGAGGGTAGTAGGCTTTTCGAAATTGTAAATTCAAATCCACTATTAAGTTGACAGAACTTAATGGGGATAAGTCAGCCTAGTTGTCCGAGTAGTTAGCGTATCAGCTCTCCAACCTGTGCGTTCTAATTCCGCTGTGGGAACCGATGTATGGAACTGTTTTTTTAGGTGGGAGATGAACTTCATCACTCAGTGTGAGAAAAATGCCTAACTTATATGAGCGCCTGAAGTGGCTTGAAAAAGTTTCCTGTTGGGTCTCTAGAATAGGGTTTTCAGGACTATGTAAAAATAATACATTTATATGCGTGTGTGTGTGTCAAAAATAGATGAAATCAGCTGCCAATCATACGAATATATCATACATTTATAAATAAATCTTTCGTGAATGGGAGCAAAAAAAAATACCCTGCTGTAATTTATATCTGCTAAGGTCTTTTAGTAGCAGACAATTATATTGCCAGGAGCGAGACCACCATCGTAATAGGTGTTATTAAGTGCTCGAAAACAAACATCTTTAGTCATCGTCAGACTAAAGGGAGAAATTTTACACTGTCTCAAGGGCAGCGTTTCTCAAACTGTGGTAACTGTACTCACAAGAATATGCATAAGATCTTTAGGGAACACAAGGCTCATTTTTGTTAGTTTTAATTTTTTACTTTGTATTGCTGTACTGTCGCAGATCAATTCTATAATTATTTGATAACTAAAATACTTAAGGAGTTTTTAAAAGTTTTTAAAAAAATGTGTCTTTTGGCATGTATCGAATGAGCTCCGTTAGGTCAGCATCTGTTAACGACACGATTGTCTTTCTACCCCATTCCGACTATTAGAATTGGTGTAAGATGACATTCTCATAAGATGACTAAATATTAACCATGTTACATTAATGTCATTTTGACTATACATTAATAAGAATATCCAGTTCTGTCAGAAAAAGTTGAAGTATCTTCTTGTCCTCCCCTAATTCATATTTTGCGCACTTGTTTGTGAATCTTAAGTCTTCTTTACGTGGAGCTATTTACATGTGGGTAAAAATAATAAATATAGAACTGTATTTCACTAAACGAACCTCACCCAAAAGAAACAAATTCATTCGTCTAAATCTTTTTTTTTTTATTATCGAAAGTTTAAATTTCACAATTTTTGTTTCAAATGCATTTATTTTGGATTTGTGTAACTAAAAATGCAATTAATAATTTAGAGAAAAAAATCGTTTCACGTGTTTGTCATTTATTATAACGCAAACTATCAAAATATCAATAATTATTCGTATTTGAAGGAAATATTACTTAACTTCTCTTAGATTGCTTTACCGGAGGGCACGCCGGTATTAATAAAATTTCAAAAGGGATACGCGGGTACTAAAAGTTTGTTAACACTGTCTAGAGCAGCGTTTCCAGCTTATCTAATCCTCATTTCACTTACGAAAATGTGCTGCAGATTTATAACCTTTTGATTGACTGGATGGTTGCATAAATTAAAATGGTCCTGGTTTGGTTCTCTCTTCTTGAACTCGCACAGACCTTCAGCCTTTATTACCAACATTTCCCCATTTTCTTCAATCTTAAAAACTTTGTCCTACTGCACAGTACTTCATCAAGGTTATGTTCTTAATTGAATACTGCCGCGAAAATCTCTTAGCCTACAGCATATTAATGTACTACGGTACTAAATACAATAGGCGAGCTAAAAATTAGATGAACTAGAAACACGGAACTTTTTACAAGCTATTTCAGGCCTCCGATAAACATCGCAGTAGTAGTAGTCTCATAATGAATGATAAATAAAATTTATTTCCCATGTGGGATTCGGAATAAACGATCTATTATTGTTTATTCCGAACTGATAGTGTACCCAGTGGTCAAGCAGTCAATAAATACGTCTACTTTAATCCTGTACCATCATTCGGAGTGTTCTCCTCTCCGCCCAACAAAAAAACACCATTAAAATCATTGATTTGTAGGGGTTGGAAAAGGGTGCTAAATGTGTGAATGAAAAACAACACCAGTTATCTAAACTGGGAAAAGGGATTCCTATTTCATACCTATTTTCCTGTACCTAAATATAGTTTGGATTTTCCTAATCTTAAAGAAAATTAGTGGGATAAAAGTCAGTATTCTAAAATCGAAAAATGGACAACCCAAGTTCTTTAATGAAAGATTTCTATCAATGATTCAAAAGATATTTCAGTGTCTCAATGAACACTAATTTCCTTCTACTATGTTCAGATTTTACTGTTTGCATCTAGTAGAATTTTAGAACTTATCTTGCTTCCTCCATATTACTTTGTTAAATAGCTACTCCTCTTGCTGACGCTGGATCTTTACTGTACACAAAATTTCTGCATTCCAGCGACAATAGCTCCATTCGAGTTGTTTGTTAAACGGTTAATCTGAACTGATGAATTGACTTAAAAATTAAACATTATTCCTTATAGGAAGTCCATAATAATAATAATAATAATAGAGGTAGGATATTTAATGTACCTGCTAGCATGAAAAAAAAAACACTTTGTGTTGTGCGATCTTAAAAGGTAGTACATTAGGTCCATTTGGCTGTCTGCATTATCAGACAGCCAAATGTCTGATAATGCATTATCAGACAGCCAAATGTCTGATAATGCATTATCAGTTAAGTATGTAAATCAGGAAACATAACTGCGTTTTTTAATTATGATAAAGTACAAAGTGCTTTATAATAATTAAAATAATATAAAATATGGTAATTTTAATGCAAATGACTGCTTTTTTTCTTTCGAAAACACTACTAAAACACTTGGGAGAAATCTTATCCCATACATTTCGGGGGAGTTACACTGCCATTTAATTCGTAAAGCACTGCACATAAAACAATATTTCATAAAATATCCCCAAATTCCTGTAGAAAACATTTATAACTAGATTAATATTTAGTTGAACTTACTTTATCCAGTCTCCTAGCTGAAGGTTTACTTGTATAAAACTAACGTTAGCTATGTGCCACTCATCCTCCTTCGTTAAGTTCGATATCCAGCAGGATTCTCCAGTACAGCATGCCATCTGGAACAAAAACAAAGAACTTACGGATGAATCCTTTCTTTGAAGTTTACACGGTGATCCGAATGCATTTTTGAAAATTATGGAGACAACTACCGCGTTTGAATAAAAACTTTAGTTTAATATAACTAAAATCTGCATTTGAATGTAGATTTTAGTTATATTAAACTGAAGTTTTTATTCAAATACGAACTTATGGATGACTTATGTCAATGCGCCCCCCCCCCCCACAATCACTGATGTGTTATGCCTTTCGCAACTACTTGTATATGGGACTGATTATAAAAATATACAGTTACTTAAGCGACAGGTTAACACTCGGTTATCCATTCCTGTTATGTGATTTTTTGGTTATTATGTGATATGGAAATTGCAAGTTATATCTAATTTATGCTTGCATGTTCGAAGGGCTAACAAAAATTTACCTTACAAGGTTAAGTACTAAAATTTGGAAAAACAAGTACAATCAAGCTAAGATACTCTTAGATAATCATGCGACAAGATGATTATGTTTAATGTAAATAAATTTATGCAGTTACTGTTATTTTGCTAATTTTTCCTTTTTCTTCTAAAAAGTTTTTTTTTTCATTTTTACCTCCAAGATAAGATATTTTATCTAATGCCAGTTCGTTCATTTCAACATTAATCACAGACAATATTGCATTTCAGTTAGAGTTACATAAAACAGTTGAATGGCAGTTACACTAAAATGAAAAGTTTCGCGCTGAAATTTATGTTATCATCCTTAATATGAAACAATAAATAAAAGGAGGACTGCTAGATACAAAGAGTAAGAATATTAAATAATTTAGAAAGACGATAAGTCAACTTTATATGCAAGTACAGTATTAGTCGAATATTTCTGCATGATTTTCACATACCTTGGAACTTCCTTTGTCTCTGATCTTACAATCGACAGAGAAATCGCTATTCTTGGAGTAGTACAAAGTTAACTTTTGTGCAACAACCAATCAACTACTAAGAGCTTCATGAATGTTCCTGCTCATCATACATTTCCTGGGCATAACTTCTAGTCTGTGGAAGAAGGTTTCTAGCAGGATCAATTCTCGATAACGACGCTCAGTTTCTTGAGGTGGGAAAAAGATTTATTTCAGGTGAATGTTTAGAATATATTATTCTGATTATTGAGGATGCACAAATCTCGAATACTGGGGACCATGAGAAAATCAGAAATAAATTTATAAGTAATCTGTGGTGTTGCATATTACTTTTTAAAGTTTGACACCTGGACAAAAGATAACTAAGAAGTTAATGACAATCTCACACAGCTCAATTAATTACTACAAAGAACTCGAATGCAAGTTAGTTACCTATTTTAAAGAAGCCAACAGAATTTCAGGGAAAAAAAGGCAAAGGATTGTACATCTAAATGGAAAAGAACAATTTAGTAGGTTTATTCTCCAAAGTTCCAAATGTTTCTTTCTACTTTCGCAACTATGCTTAAATTAACCAGTGATCTTTTCAGATAATTATTTAAACTTCTGTTCAACCAGTTCAGTCATAAAGTACACCCAGTGACCATTTCATTAGGTACACCTATCATTCATGGAATCCACCGCTTCGTCAGAAAGCATTACGCGATGTAAAAAATGTGGGTAGCTACCGGAGAATAGTTGTGTGCGCGCGCGAAAGAGCACAATTTAACTCAATAACGAGACAACAGCTTTAAGTGAGTTTGGGCGTACAACTAAACTGAGCGAAGACGCCTCTGAATTTCCACAGCAAACTGAAATAATTCGATAAATATAAACCATCAACACAACAGCAGTTCTCTTGCTAGAGGTAACTGATTAATGAAATGTCCACGAAAGGATATCAAGATCTTACAGTTGAACCACAATCGATTAAATATCAACACATTACAACATTGGTTTGCAAAGAAGCATATCTGAAGCCACAATGCTCCATACCTTAGTGTGGATGGATCATTAACAGACGATGTCTATCACAAAGTTTCAGTCCTATCAAGTAAATAACATGTAGGCGGAGATAACACCTGGAATGGAAAAAAAAACCGTCGGAGCGCCTGGTCATGACAAATTTTGGTCGTTATCCACGCTGAATGACGTAGCGACGATGGAGCTTAAAGAATATCTCAGAAGCGCTCTTTAAGTAACCTGAAATTAGGAACCGAAAGATTAATCCCTTTAATTTCAACTCTATTGTTTATCTATCTATCAAATCTATATATGACGTGTCAGCGCTGGCCTGTAACAAATTTAAATAGAGCCATGCAATACATTACAAGAGAACTGCTGCACTGCACTTAATCACTGTTTGCTATATCTCAATATTGATTCAAGGATCCCCAAAGGAGGGTAGAGACTGATGAGTCAGTCAACAACAGAACAATATTAGGTAAGTGTACTTAAGAGACTTGTTAATCAGCGTATATACTAACAGGCAGGTTTTATTTAAAGAATTTTAATAATTTACAAATTTATTTTTACTGAGGATCCATGTCTCCTATCTTCCAAAACACAACTTACGAAGTATTATTTTCTTCCGCTATGAAAATGCATCCTCTTGGTGCAAATATTCACTAGTTCTTTCAACAGCTGTAACTTCATTTATTTCCATCTGTTACCCTAGTGGAAATCTGAAACCTTCGTATTTCTTCAATTTAACCCCAGCGTAGCCTTTAAAGACGTTTTTCAAGAAAACAAGATGCAGACAGGCAAAATAGCTGTTTGCAGTCAGGGCGCTCGCATCGTTACTTCCACTTGCATACAAATCTCGTTATCTGCATGAGAAACTAGTTCTAGCTACGTGCGATAATCTGCTTTTGTATGAAAAGGTTCCGATCAAGAGTGTAGGTAAAAACAATCGTGGAATACAAAACAGGTCATTTTACCAATCTATATATAGAGTGCAAGTATCTGCATCTGTTGATAAAAATCTGTGTTCGAAAACACAGTAACATGGTATTTGCATCCCCATTGATTCCCAATGCCAATCTCACCTTGTAGACTTTGAACTGCGTAACCAACTATGATCAATAAAAAGTTATTTGAAGCTATGAAAGAGATGTTTTACAAATGTTTATTCTAATGTTTATTTGTCTATACTCCACGTTCTTTGATAATTAAATGAATATAACTCGAAAATGCTGTTTATGTTTACCTGATTCCCTTCTGCAAATATTCTGACAATATTTGCAGATATCCTATTTTGAACTTCGCACACATCCCCGACGTTTAATTTTAGTCGTGATGTCATCCCGCCTTCTGCATTTCATTCTCAACTTGGCTATTAAAGAAAATTACAAATCACGCTGCAGATTTCGAGAATCAGAATAATGCAGGACCTCATATTTGCTAGAACAGAATGAAAAGAGCAGGAACATTGTTATGGAATTAGCGGTAATACCACTTTGAGAAATTTGTCAAATGAGCGTCCAGCAAAGATATTCGAGAACTAGCTTCCAAAATAATTACTTTTGGTTGCATTGAATTCTACAACTTATCACCTGTAGAGCTTGCCTGGTTGGACTGAGAACTATTTGCAGTTATCTCAGCCAAAAGCTCAAACTGTGGAATGTACTAATGCATTCCGGGTGATATTTAAAAATCATCCATTCCGCAATTAAGCGTGTTTATATGTTGAAATAAACACATCAAAGAAATGGATTATTAGGGGAAAAAATAATGGCATTCGTGTATATAATAAAGGCGTCACGAGCAGAGAAATGTTGCTTATTACAAGATTCTATTACGAAATATAAAATTTTATTAAACTCCACATTGTTTTTAAACCCGAATAAGAAACTCAAAGATTGGAATCAGAGAGTTTCATGCCGGATATAGTATAATAAACTATAAAAGTATCGGTGACTACTAGCGTGAGCTAATGCAAGTAGTCCAAGTACGTAGTACAAACTCGGGCAACTCGCAGCAAAGATGGTAAAGTTCTTATCGCTATTCTTGGTATTTTCCATAATGTAAAACACATTTCCTAGGAAATCTATGTTGTTATTACATTATGGTGGGAGGTCACTACCCACCAAAATAGTGTTTTACATTATGGAAAATACCAAGAATAGCGATCAGAACTTTACCACCTTTGCTGCGAGTTGTCCTAGTTTGTATTATGTACTTGGACTACTTGCATTAGCTCACGCTAGTAGTCGCCGATACTTTTATAGTTTATTATACTATATTCGGCATATAACTCCGATTCCAATCTTTGAGTTTCTTATTCGGTTTTAAAACAATGTCGGATTTAATATCTCCTTAATTTAAATAATGTTTATATCGCTGAAATGAAGCTGGCTCTTTATATTAAACCAATACGATACGTAAAAATACAGAGAAGACAGGACTAGGCCACAATCATTCCTTAGCATAGGTGCTAGCTAAACAGGATTTTCTTCACATATTTTTTGGTCTTGATAGTCAGCTAGGTGCCTAATTATTTGTTGTAGATCTGATAAGATAACCTCATGCATAATTGGCCTGCATGCTCGATTTTCTAACTTACAAAGTCCTCAACCAAATATGATATGAAACTCGCATCGTTACTACAGAATTAGCCACAGAATAACTGTTCTGTCGACAATAATAATAATATAATACTTGGTTTGTTTCACGGATAGTGAAACAAACGAAGTTTTTTATCTTTTCTCGGATAGTGTAAACTTTGTTCACCGGCCCAAACATTTTGAAAATAAAGTCTTGAAAATAATTAAGAGAGAACACCTTGCTTAATAACAAAAGTGTTGTAGCTGATAATGGAAATGAATTATATTGGAGCTGAACAAGAAATGGTGAAACCCTTAGTTTCACTATTTCTTTTTCACAGAGAAATGCTCATAATAAATGACACAGGGTGCTGAAAATTGGGATTTTATCGTATTATCTGATTTCTGATACATTAGGCATTGCTGAGTTAGATGGTACAAGAATAATCATATCAACTCAGTCCTACTTGAAACTTTCTGCAACCATGAAGGATATTGATGATACGACAGTGCTTCACTCGGTGGAGCATAAAACACAAATCCATAATTGCATTTCGGCCATTTAGTCTTCATTCCAACTGAATAATAGCTGCAACGGAGGCTGATATCGAATTAAGGCAGTCACCTGAAACACAGAATATGAAGAAATATCATGCTTGATTCGCATTAAATATCAGAAAAAAGAAAACGCGATCAACTCTTTATTCCGCCGATTGCTTCTATACAACATTTTACGCTCTAATACCTCTTTGTAATATTTTTTGTAATTGTCAAACTAGCTGCATGATAAAAAATTCTGCGCTCTTATTAATATCGAGCAATAGTTGGCGTTGTTTTCTCTCCATTAAGATGCATTCCTTAATGATATGCTTCGACAACATCTGCTTGGTGTACATTATAGCATCTGTAACTCTTTGCTCCATGATATAACATAAGGATTTATAAATGTTTTAAATTTAACCGAAAACTACGAGGAATTTATTATTCTCTTTTATTCTTAGTTACCAAGAGCCTATCGAAGGACACCAATCTTTTCCAGCAGTAATCCTACCCATATATGATCGTGATGGAGGAGAACGGATAATGTAGGCAAAACATACCGTACGTACACACTTCCAGAAGGGTTACTTGGATACGAAGGTTACGTTAAATATACAGACTAACATAGGAATGCTTTTGTGGCTGGGATAACAGCCTGCCCGAGGGACGATAAGCCAATCTGCTAAAAAAAAAATAAAATAAAATAAAAAAGAAAAAGAAAACAGGATTTCAAAGACCAGAAGGATGAGAATCTACCAGAAACAGAATACGGAAAACAAAAATGAAAGTACAGAAACTGCGAATTTTATGTGGAGTGCACTATCGCTGTCAGAGAAAGCGGAATTAAAGACTATGAACACAATCGTATTAAATTCCACGCAGGATCAGAAACAACATGAAAAAACAAAGGTAAAAAACTAAAGTAACTCAGTAATCACTTTAATATATAGCAGAACAGAAAATCTTTGAAAATATGGCCAAGGAAAGGGGAATAGTTAAACATGAAAATATAAATGAACAGTTAAAGTATTAATTATATAAATCAAGCAACTAAAACTAAGGAAAAGATAGAAAATGGCAAAATTCTTAGTGTGAGGAAAACGAAACCTAGAATAAAGTAATGTTGGGAAGACTTCCAGAATATGACAGATAGAATAAATGAAAAGAAAATATTCCAATTCTAGACATACATGCAAGAATTTCATGCACATACAGAAACGCTTAATGAAGTAATAATTAAACATTTTGTTGTGTATCTACAATTATAGCTTTTATATATTCAGCTATTAGTATATTCCTTTTTTTAACAATTCTGCAGTGAAATAAGAATTAATAATACATTTAAAATGATATAAAATTATTTCATACATGATTCTGAGGAATATAAAATCAGAGAGTGTATAAATTAGCAAAGATTGGATGATATAATTGAACTAGTTTCATGATCGATACAGCAAACTAAAGGTAATGTAATCGAAGAGAATAACGACTATCAAAGGTTAATATAACGTATAAAATAAGAGTAAAAAACATACTAATAACACTGAAATTACTAAAAATGGAAAATTATCTGGAATAGATAAAAAAACGAACTATTAAAATGTGAAAAGAAATAATTAATAAAATAAATGTGATATTTCGAATGAAGTATATCAATGAAGAAAAATACCAAACGACTGGCGAAAGAGTTTGAAGACTTCAGTATTCAAAAAAGGAAAAACCAGCGAAAATTAAAAGAATAAATTATAATTAAAAATAAATGCTAAACAATCGGAAATTAATAAAGTATTTGGTTAAATCATCAGATGAGGAACAAGGATTCAGAAAGGTGTCGACAAATTTATAGTAAATCAAGTAGTAGAAAAACCATCAGAAATTCTTATAACCACCTTTATATGCGATTTATAGATCTTAGGGGTATTTAATAGAATGTAATTAAAATATAAGAACCACTTTAAAATTATAATGAGTGGCAAAAACAAACAGCAGAACTATTTACGGATATATAACAGCTGTATAATAAACAAGTATTGAAGACAAAATGCAGAAATTAAACTAATCAATGTCTTTTAAATTTTACTTTTCTTTATCGGAAAGGAGGATGAAAATATACAAGAAGAAAAATAGAAATAGAAATACAAATTAAAGATAAAAAGGTAAGAATAACGGGCTGTATAAAGTATTTTACTATCTGAAATGACTGACCTCTTTGGATTAATAAAATAGGTTTATAACTGCTTGATGATTAAATTCATCTCAAAAGACACACCAGAATACATTTAGTGCAGATGTTTCCAATAAGAAATTAAATTATTATTAGTAGGATGAAAAGTAATAGACGCAATCTACTAGAAAGAACAAATTACGGTTCCAACTATCTAATGACATTACAGACAATAATATTGGGAACTGGAATCATCCTATTAGGAGGTGGTCTGTAGTCTAACATTTTTAATTTATTTGCAGAAGATTCGTAATATACAGTAGAAATTAACCACACAAGAAATGACACACGCTTAAAACCTTGCCACTAGAACAAGAAATGACGGTTTTCGTAACACTCGTCTGTTCCAAGGAGTATAAATTTCAGTTTAATGAGAAAATGTCTTATCTGTCAAGACCGAACGACAGTTACCGCTTTCGTAAAGATGTTTCTGTCTCGTCAGTTCTAGTACACAAGTATTGAGTTTATTGCTTCCTTCTTTTCGTTGATTAGTTGGCAGCGGACTTCAAAAGTTTTTAATTGAAGGAGTTTTATGTTCAATTAAGCCACTGCAGTCTACTGAAGTGATGGCCGAAGCACGAAACTGTGGCGTTATTTGGTGCCGAAAACCTTTCAATAATACGAAGAGCATAAATCTTTCGTGCCTACGAAGCCAAGTCAATTGCGACGAAGCTCTTTGGTTGAAAAAATCCTTTAAACAAAGGAAAACAGTCAGGAGAACATCCACATTTCGCTCACGAAAATATATATTTAGGCATAAGATTCTTATTCTGAAAGTATGATTATGAAAGCCACTCTAGGTAAGTCGTGGGCCTATATAAGTACTGCGGATTATTATTAAAAACCTTTCAAACTTATATAACTGAGAACTCTATGGATTTCACAATGCAGGTGGTATATCTAATTGCAACTTGAAGTAGCAAAGAAAATTATTCTATTGAGATGTTTCTTAATCAGTTTAGAGACTAAGTTGCCTTAGACAAACGGTACTGTAAAATTTGTAATTGCATTCCAGGATCATTTTACGGTGGGTTTGTAATTATATATCTATTCGTTATCTTATGAGATCACTGAGGGCTAGAGAATTGGATGTTTGACCTAGCAGTTAACGTTAGTTCTGCGCAGCGAAGGGGATTTAGAAATGACTACAGGCCAGTGAACATTCTGTATTATAAATGCATAATGATAAGCATTCAAATCCGTTCTTAGGCCTATTAAAACATCAAGAAGTGGCATGAACTGGAAAAGTTTCAGAATCACGTGAAATGTTAAGACACATATGTGGTGAAGAAGCCATGTTGCACGAAACTTTCATGGTGGTTTGAAAAATACCGCGGCTTTAGAACGTTGTGACTGTATCCATCAGCCGGTGATGAACACTTCAAAGACCTGAAATTCGTTCGGATAGAAGCATGGCTATATTTCATTTCGACTGAACTTTCAACTTCAAGCAGTTCACAGAGGATCCCGAAAGAAAATTTGATCGTTGCACACTTCGTAAATTTGATCCAGCATCTTATTTCCCTGCATCATGCGAGGGAATCAAATTATCTGTTGTAAGAATGAATCGAACATCAAGCAAGTGAACATGGCTGTTTTTGAAAAGTTGTTGGTGGTGAGTAACCACTATTTACAACTACGACCCTAAATTCGAACAGTAATCAGCACAAACAGGAACTCTCTCCTCACAGGAAAAAAAAGCAGCTGAATAAAGTGACACTTTTAAACACTGAAAAAAGTAACACTGTTTTGAATTTTCAATGGATGCTATTTGCCTACTCAACATCGTAGAGTGAACTCTTTATCCTCCACATTCACGATTTATCTACGTTCTCATACCAAGAGCTCAAGATCAGATTATATCTGAAATCACGAACGCATATATCACTTTCATCAAGCATAGTAATTTAATCAATTTTAAGTAGTATATTTTCATGCATTTTATTTAACATTAATTCAAACAATTCTCCCCAAAACCTAGTGGGGAAGAAAACAAAACATCGCATTTCTAAGAAGATAAAGAAAAAAAGTAACATTAAATGAATGACAGAGGTCATAGCATATACATTATTGTTAAATCTCTTATTCAGCGATTGTTTTCTAACTAGTGAAATGAATGTTTCAAGAAACTAAAAAGGTTTATGAGAAACGGAAGAGTAATATTTTAATAACTCAGAAAGAAAGAAAATTTTTACTCTCATTAGGTATTTGAGTGGTACAATATGCCATAATAACAGCAAGTAAATGGATATTCCACTTGGTTATGACTGGGATTTTATGTGACGCGTGCTGAGCATTCATAAATCGCAGTGCAATTTGTCTGACTCAATGCGGATGTTTTAAGAATGTGTCGTGGTAATAAGCTGTTTCCCACTTTCCCCTTTTATTTGAAATGGGATTCCATGCCAAAGAACACATGAGAGATACAATCTTTCGAAGTAGCATAATTACCAGCGCAAGGCTTTCTTTGCTCAATCATCATGCACGCCAACGCACACTTTTTTAATTGAGCACTACTGCTACGCAAATCGCCTCGTGATCACAAAATCACCACCACCGCCCTGTCCGCGTTCCCAATTTAGATACTTTTCCGAGATGTGTCACCGAAACGGGTCTAATTAAGGTCACAAATTCCTGGAGGAGATATGGCCGCTATTATCTGCAGTATCCCGGCCCGAGGAAGTTTACCGTGCTCCGTTAACCACATTTGTTTCTTTGATTAGTGGTCCTATCTCCTCCACTTTATCCTCCTCATTAGGCCTAAACGACCTGCATCGTTATCATATTTCTAGCAAGAGCTCGAATCCACCAGAGAGTGTCCAAATCATTTTCACAAGATATTAATCACAATTTGTCTTCGTCTTTAACCTTCCCTGTGATTACCATATTACAAAGTTATCCTGTACCTCGCCCGACTTATGACAGTGCGTCTCCACCCTGTGTCACTCCTCCCTCCGAGAGGTGGAGTTTTATGTTGCACTTTGAAAACTTACTGTTCAACAAGATTACGTATCTCCAAAATCTCCCATTAACCGCACCTACCGCTACTAAATCGACCCGGTTGTTCAGGTAACGATTTACCTGCAAAGTTTTTCTTTTCCTAATTTCTCTTAATGACAGGGAAAGAACACTTTCATTTCTTGCACCCTTTTTGGCTTTCATTTCGACTAGAAAAATAATTAATTTCCGTGCGGCGTTCGTTAATGTGGACATCAAAGGAGACACAAAAGAAAAACTGTCTGTACAGCTGATAGTTAAACTATTATCTTCTTTTTCTTATCGTGATTTGTTTCGAATGCTTTCATAATACGTCAAAAAGGATTTCTTGATTCGGGTATTAATGACGCAATACAAAGAATAGCGACGAGTTCTTTTTCTTTGCTTTAAGCAATTTGCTATAGGAAAACCCAGTCACTCCATGAAGCAAATCAGGCGCTGTAAAGACATCAGTTAAAGTGGGATGTTAAGTGAAGATCGCTAATTTAAAATACTTTACTTAAAAGTAAGCAAAGGCAAAACTTTAAAGAGTTTTAGAAATCTCACAATAACAAAAAATCATTCCGATAGTCTTTTCAGAGTTACGTAACAGAGACAAACAAAATTTAATTAAATTTGTAGATAGTTAATAAGCTAGCCGTATTTATTCTACACTACTTTAAGTACTTGGATAGTAATATATATCACCGAAACATAAATTGCACAAATTCATGTAGGCTTGCCTTTATCCCCGATCTAGCTTTAGGTAATTTGGCCTACTCTTGCTTCATGACCGCGAGTCCATGTACCATTATGGACGTACTAATGGGTTCCAATTTATCTCAAATATAAATTATTCCAGTTCTCTTGGGTTAAGATCAGATTTTGTGAAAGGAATATATATAAAAGTTTTTCCTCATTTTCCTGCTGTATAACATTATCGGATTGAAAAAAAAGCAGATATCTGTACCATAAAACTGCCACATTATAGAAACCGTTGAATGCCTATCAGCCTTCATTGTTGCAGGCACTACAAAGTAACGTCAGAGTCCATACCATAATGCACTCCGACCTAAGTGGTTTTCCAGCCCTCCAAAATATGCATACTCATTCACCTATTGGAAAAAGAATGTAGAGCGATACGTCGCTCCACATCGCTTCTTCCGGTGCGCTGTGCACCAATAACGATGTTCATGAAACTAATGTAGCGCTGTTTGTCATGATTCATCCAAGTAATGAGCACTGCTCGCCCGTAGAAATGGAGTGTTCAGCTCTTCACATAATGATCTACTACCAAACTTTTCGAACTACTGATTGTTTCCAAATCGGACTGCTAAGCTGTCCGTACCCCTGTTTGGTGTTACTCCGCAGATGGAAATGCCGCCTTAACTGAGAGAAAACCCAAAGAAGAGGCGGCATTTTCATTTGCTGGTTTGTTGATTCTGGATGATGCAACAATTTACTCATTTCTCGAATGGAAAGAACGTTGATACGAACGTTGATTGTATAACACTTCATTCGAGGTCCAGAAGTTGTTCTTTATTTATCATTGATAGTATATTGATGTATACAATTAACTATGAATTTCCTCTCATAACGGCAGGCACGACGTATGAATCAGGAATATATTTTATGGACTTCCACCGACAAAAGGTTGTAAGCCTATAGTAACCTATAGTACCGCTGTTAGGATAAAGTTTATTATATATATATTACCGCTAAAGTGCAGAAATCAGTTATTCTACAGATTATCTAGGTATTGTGCAGATTAACTAGGGTGATCCGTTAACGTGCGGAAAATTGTTTCTTTTCTCAAATTACCTAGGTAATCTGCACATTACACACTAGGCACTCGTTAAAGTAAAAATAAGATCTTTGCTGGAACAACAGCAACATTTCTGTACGCTTAAATTAACATAATGTTATTTATTTCTTTTTCGATATCTAAAGAATCAAGTTAATACAATCAAACAATCAACAAATTAGTTGATATAATCAACCATCAATCAATTAAAAAACTATAATGCAAAGAATCAAACGGTTTAAAATATTATTACAATTAAGGAAATGAATTTGCAAAACATATGACACTGGCGAAACCAAACTAAAAGTGGAGGGAGAGGGGGGAAGGAGTAGGGAAAGGAAATGAGAGAAACAAACTTTTGAACTTTAACGATACGGAAGCCGTTAATGTGCACATTACCTAGGTAAAATGCGGAAAACTCTCGATTCCGCACGTTAACGGAGCAAATCAGTTAATCTGCAGATTAGCTAGGTAATGTGCACATTAACGGCTTTCGAGCTTTAGCGGTAACATATTTCTACGTAATCTGGAAATCCTGCTTTAGAGCTTGAACAGCGAACTTTTCAAGCCTTCAATATATATAGTAATGTGGACATGGATGTTTGTGATTGTCATTAAGTGGTATGGTATATGTATCAAGTATGTTACATTCTAAAAGTGGATATCAATACATATTTCATAAATTTGGTTTCAACAGTTCATAAATAATTTTGCTGTAAATTAAGTTTTTTTTTTGGTTGTGGAGTTTTTGTTCGAGGCCCTTAATATTCTTTTTCTCAGCACTATTCAAGGGAGGATCGTTTCTATCTTAAAAGGTTTTAGTGCCTCTTATTCTATTGTATTCATTATATTTCGTAGTACAAAGAAAACTAAAACTAAGCTAAAGTATCATTTTAAATACTTATGATACAGCAGAGGATCACTTTTTTCATCCAAAAGTCTGCCTGAGCATATAACTGGAGTTTATCAAAACTGATATCTGGTGTTTACTGAAATCATTCGCATCTTTCCGATGTGAATTAACCTAGGCAATTCATAATAATGTATATCATCCCATTCCAATGGGTTAGTGAACTTGGTGTATTTGAATTACGCTTATTATGTGAGCCAATATTCAATGTAACATTCGGAGGCAAAACATGCCTGTAATTCACTCAAAGTAAATTCATTTATGTTTTAAATTACATTTAGCCTCTTACTGAACTCATTAGTTCGACTCTCTCATCAAAAGAACAGATACTACTAAAATTATTACGCAGTATTAGAAATTTATTAATTATTACATTTTACTGGTTGCGATTAATAGTCTTTCACAGCATCGTAGACTTTTTTCCCCTCACTTCATAAGTCTACAATAATTTATGGGGGGGGGGAGTAAAAAGTTCCAAGAAAGACCACCTCCAACACGAAAATATCATACTGTACGCCTAAAAAACCCTACTCCCTTAGAGCAGTGGTTTTCAAATAATGGATTGTGAAATCAATTTAGTCAGCAGCCGGGAACGAGCATTTTAATGAAATAAAAAAGAAAATATCCGAGTGGATCTCACAGAATTCGTAGCTTTACAACAGTAGGTTTTGAACACCTGTGCAAAATCGAACAACTATAATACCACAAATTTAAGCTACTCTTAAGAAAATGTTTCCACGTACCAACGATACGCGTGTGTGTGGGCGCGGATATTTTTGACGTTTGCGTTCACTAGACACCTCTCTGGCGACTGTCTTCATAAGTATTTAAAATTAATCCATTTAGCGGTCAGACTGATGTCGGTTATGAATCATCAGTTTGATTTCGGAAAGGCATTAAGTTTATCATCATCTGGGATCAAGCTTAAAGATGAATTTCAAAGCTTTGTAGAAAGAGTGTACTGCTATTACGATCCATAGCATAATTTGTGTGAACTAGGATTTTCAGCCTTGAACCGACTGAAAACCAAAGTGAGTAACATGCTGAACAGCGTGTTCCAGATTGGAATAAACGTATGAACGGGCTATTATATACATCGCAATAAATACAATTACTGTTTTTTAACTATTTGAATTTTGTTTCTATATTCTACACATACCGGCCACTGAATTAGAACCCTTCATGCACTTACGCAGCGTCTATACAAAAGATTTGGTCACGTGAACCACCACGTGTTCTAGGCAACTATGTAAGAATGCTGCTGGTCAATAATCGTCAAGTGTTGATCACGATTGGAAAACAAAGGATCTTAAGGAGTTCGATAAAAGATTTATTGTGGATGCCCGTCTGAGTGGAGTCCTGATTTTGAAAACAGCAGAGCTGACTGGTTTCTCAAAAGATAAAATATTCCAGGTGTTTAATCAGGGGAAAACTAACTCACATTGATTGTCTACGAGACGTAACTGTGGTCCTAATACAGTCTCTCAGGAACGTCGCCGTCATCCGAGAAGACGTGTGCAGATAAAAAGAAGTTTCTACTTTCTGGTGCAGCAATTGACCGAAGTATTTAATGAAGGCTGTTCCCGACCCATATCTCACCGAACTTTGCGTAGGGATTGAAGAGGAACGAAACCACCAATTTCTACGAAGTTCTTAATTCAGTTGCCGGTATTGGCGTTTAAATGTTAATAAATTACATTGAATATTAAATTTGTTATGCTTTTGTTTTTACTTCATGATATGTAATAATCGCGATGTAAAATGCGTTTCCCATTGGTTGGGTTGCGGTCATAAAAGTTTGAAAAAATAGTGTTAGATTCCTAGCTTCTCGATCTTCAATCCTGTGCGGTAGGTTTATAACATCCATGAACAAGATTATAAAAATATTAAGAAATTAATCCACTATTAATTAATTTCAGCAGTTACTTTTAAAAATCATTTTGATAACCGCCGTTTCAATTTGATAGCCAAATGACTGATTACATGTAATCATAAATATTAAATTTTCGCTGAATAAACATAATTCGCCGTCTACAAAAGAAATAAATGTATACATGTCTGAAAAAAAAAAACGATTTTGTCCCGAAACAAAGCGGAAATTTTGAATTTTGTGTCAGTCATGGAAATATTTCTTTGCTTTTAAATTTATGCATAAGTAAATAAATTTCAAATTCATACAAATCTCCATTTAATAAAACATAGACGCTTTCAAAAAAGAGCGTATTTATTACGTTTGAATGAATATAATCGAGAGAATTTTCCAAAACTCACTTCTAGCAGTAACTCAAAATGAGAATAACGCATCCTATACATGTTTCATTATTTAGTGCCCAGTTGTCTTCCTCAAAACAAACTGAAAAGGAATAAATAACAAACTTTGGTTACTTTAATAAAAACTTTTATTTACTGGAATTTATAACTATACCGATCAACCAAAACGAAGAGAACGAATTTATTGTTGTCAGAGAGAAGCAATATCAAGTTCAAAATAAAACTTATTAAAGAAACAACGTCGGTGCACAAGAGATTATCTCCACTGGGATTTTCTTTCAAAAGTAATTTCATCTTATAAAGGAATAGAGAAATTACAAGATGAATTATTAGAAATGAAATTATTCATTTTATGAATATATAAAATATTTCTGATATGAAAATGTTCTCCCGACTTATGACTATCAGTAACGAATTTTAAAAGAGGTAAACCGTGAGTAGACATAACTATACATAATAAATAACGGAAAATCTCACGTAGAAATATTATTTAATGGTATAATTTTCGCCTGTGTGTCACAGGCATCTTCAGTACAATTAGGCACAAAAATTAAACACTAACTGACAATTCCAAAAAGCGCCACCTAAGTAGCTGGTGTAAGATAACTAAAAAGGTCAATAACTTTCCTAAAAATTGTATTAATTTTTTTTTTTTTTTTTTTTTAGGAAAGTTATTGACCTTTTTAGTTATCTTACACCAGCTACTTAGGTGGCGCTTTTTGGAATTGTCAGTTAGTGTTTAATTTTTGTGCCTAATTGTACTGAAGATGCCTGTGACACACAGGCGAAAATTATACCATTAAATAATATTTCTACGTGAGTTTTTCCGTTATTTATTATGTATAGTTATCAGTAACGAAATTTATTAATTATAACTGACTATCAGATCACCTCATTTTGTACTCCATTATTACGCTATGTTCTAACGAAATAAACCAATCATTCGCCTATGCTTTCTGATTATATAATCATTACCTGATCACAGCTAGACAACAATAATCAAAACGTTTTCATATATTTTATGATTTTGATAGATAATTTAAATATCTCTCTCTCTGTGTTCACACTATCAGAATAGCCTATGGTAAACCTATGTTATAACTATAATAGTACTTCGGGTTTTTATGCGTTTTTAGCATCCGTTCCTAGTAACAAATAATCGTTATTTATTCACCTCAAAGTCGCCTAATATTCAGATTTGATTACACGAATACCACTGAATAAAGATTACTAATTTCTAGAATTACACCGCATTTCACTGACAAACTATACGTCCACCGATTTTTTTTTTTAAATAAGGCTTAGAAAACAACGTGTTTAAGGAGAATAATTGATGCAGTTACAAGAGCATATAGAGAAGTGTATCTTCAACTCAACAGTTACGAAACCTGCTCATGCAGTCCAACTTGTCAGATGTATTCTCCAATGATTGTCGTCAACATTCAAAGTAGTTGCTTACAAAATTAAATCATTTTATTCCATTCGACCATTGAAAGGGTCATTTCAACTCGACCACTGTAAACACAATACCAGAGATTTAGTTTGAACTTCTTTTCAAGATTTTCTAATATCACACAGATGAGTGAGTAAGAGAACCACAATCAATTTAAAATTTATGTAGTGCGTTATGCAAATAATAATGCCCCATACAATGAATTTATAAAATTAAACATGGCAGGTGTTTTCCTTTTTCTGTCAAGTACGTGATGTCTGCCACTACTCTTCAAAGGGGAACGCTTCTACTGAGCCCGCAATGTCCTATTTAATCTCTTTCTTCTAATAGTTCTCTTTCTTTTTATAACAGCTCGTCTAATCTTGCACTTTCAATTTAGGAAAGTAGATTTAAACAGGAATCGAACATTCATTATTTCAACTATCATACCTGCCTTTCAGATGATTCGCATCCACATTTTTTTGCGATTCCCAAATCAAGAAATGTATGCCTATAGTACATTCAATATCGCGAGTTATTTAAGGATATTTTCTTCTTCTTTTCATTTTTAATTTCTTTACATAATTCCGAAACCCTTCCCGTCTGTTGGAAACATTTTGACACTTAATATCTTCATTAATCAGGAGAGTAGAAAAGGTCATCGCGATAGTGTCATAATCATGGGAAGGTAATCCTCTTTTCAGCATTGCTTTACCCGTTTTTTTTTTTTCTTTTAATGCAAGAGCACTATGGCTTCCTTATATTTTTCCATTTCCAATAATGCATATCTCCCCGTAGTAATCTATAAGCATATACTAATAGACTGGCAATCCATAAGCAAAAATATATACACCCAAACAGCATTAAATAGAACTGGCTAAAAGTTGCACAGAAATAGGTATCAACTAGAACTTTGCATTCGTACATTCTGTTCCTTTTATCTCATTAGCAAAGCGGATAGAGTTGCCGATTTTTCAACAGTAGGCTGTACGTTCGAATTCCAACGCAGATATGGATGTTTATGAATGCCTTTTAAGCGCGAGATGAATTGTCTCATCCTGTGCGAGACCACCCGTGTAAATGCTTAAAATTGCCTGTAAAAGTTTCCTGTTCAGTTTCTAAACCAGGATTAGAGTGTTACTGTTTAAAAATAATTCAAGCGTGGCAACGAAATTACTGCAACTCCACGCTGTACAATAAAAGGTCTCTGTTAATGCATTAATGTTTTATCGCATCATCTTGTAGAGAGGTATTTTCTTTCAGGTCAAAGCATGACTTAAATATCAACTTATTTCTCAAGTGACTAATTTCCACATGAAAGCGCTCAAGTAAAAATGCTCTTGCTCTGTGTCAAAAAGATTTCCTCGGAGAGTTATTCAGCTTAATATCACGTAGTATGCACTGCTAATGATTTCGGAATAATTAATGTGTTGATTTCATATGTTGTGATTAGCATCGCGTTACCTCAATGAGATTTACGATGAGCAATTATATCTTCCTTTGCAGAGCTCAAAATGTAAATAAATACGGTAATTTGCTAATCCACATCTTAAAATTTTGTCTGGCTTCTACAATTGCTAAGATTAATTTGTTAATAATGCATTATATAAGCACAAAAGTCTTCTCACTAAGATGAAGCGTGATTTAATCAAATAGTAGCTCGTAGATTGAACTTTCATTATTTATTCTGCTAACAAATGTAACTTTTAATTACTCTAATATCATACATAATTACAAACCAGCTTAATATGAGCTATAAATTCATCCAAAATAAAATGAAATTCTCCAAAATATAGTTGGTATTACAAATAACATCTTATAAAACTTACTTTAACGAGTTAAATCGATCACATTACAATATCTTGGTCAGCGCGTTTCTGTTCTTTTAAAGCGTGGATTCCCTCCATTTGTTGTTTTAATTTTACAACTTTGCTTGAGGACAGATTTAAAATATCTTATGGCAGCACTAATTAAGTGCCCTTGAATGAAAGCTTTACATTCGAAAGGGTTATGATTTTGAGAAGTGTCATTTGATTGCAAACACGGAAGTTAGTTTCACGAACAAGAGGAATTGGATTTTTTGTATCTTATCAGCTGAAACTGGATGAAAATCTTAAAATGTCCTCTAGAGTTTCTTTCTCTGAAACTGACAGACCGGTTGGGGATTTTGAATTTCTCATCGAATTTCTATAAAACTAACTTTATTACATTTCACTTAATAAAGCTTGGTGTAGTGCTGTATTTAAAATATAAAGAAGTATTAAATATATCAAAGTTGTAGAAACCGCATAATAACATAAATTGAGGACTATAAACATTAATTAAATTAAGGGGATATTATATCCTACATCGTTTTAAAACCGAATAAGAAACTCAAAGATTGGAATCAGAGATTTTCATGCTGAATATAGTATAAAAAAAACTATAAAGTATCGGGGAATACTAGCGTGAGCTAAATGCAAGTAGTCCTAGAACGTAGTACAAACACGGACAACTCGTTGCAAGGTGGGGGAAAGTTCTGATTGCTATTCTTGGTATTTTCCATAATATAAAAACACATTTCCTAGGAATTGTATGCTATTATTACATTATGGTGGGAGGTCACTACCCAGACCGGTTTCAGCCTTTTTTTGAGGCTTCATCAGTGAGTAGCTAGACCAAATTAATACCAAAGGGTATAGCGAAAAGAACTTACATACTCTGCTATACGAGTTGTCCAAAAGGTGCACCCATTAAGTTACTTAAATATAAAGAGCCAACAGGCTTCATTTCGGCGATATATAAACATTAATTAAATTAAAGGGATATTAGATCCCACATTGTTTTAAAACCGAATAAGAAACTCAAAGATTGGAATCAGAGTTTCATGCCGAATATAGTATAAAAATACCAAGAATAGCGATCAGAACTACTCCCCACCTTGCAACGAACTGCCCGTGTTTGTACTACGTTCTAGGACTACTTGCATTTAGCTCACGCTAGTATTCGCCGATACTTTTATAGTTTTTTTATACTATATTCGGCATGAAAATCTCTGATTCCAATCTTTGAGTTTCTTATTCGGTTTTAAAACAATGTGGGATCTAATATCTCCTTAATTTAATTAATGTTTATATATCGCCGAAATGAAGCCTGTTGGCTCTTTATATTTAAGTAAATTGAGGACATTTTTAAATATTTACCACATATTCTAAATATTACTTCAATCGGACATATTTGCAATATGTCTATTGTATGAATTAAATCATAAATCTGAATGGCTACGACTGGTTGAGGTGATCAAACTAAACCTGTAAAGCATTGGCATCGAGAGTGCCATATGAAGTCCTGAAGGTGTATACCCCACTCCTTCAAAGCACCCTGATCCGATCTGAAGTTCAGCTCTAGACAGTTTCTAGTATTCTGGGATTTTTAGGCAGTTTGACTATTTTAATTATCAATGGCCACACACACGTATCAGAGTGAATAATATAAGTATGAATCATTGGAAAACAAAACTGACAATATAATGTAAATAAGGGTGGAATTTAGACAGCTTTATGGCATCTCATTTGTCTTCCCTCTAAAAATAATGTGACTAATCATTGTGCAATTTTAAGATACAACAGATATTTCTACTTGTGATATATGCTATAAAATATTGCATTGCTTAGAATTATCACCAAAGCAAATTATAACTTCCAGGCAACAAGGTAAATATGCGGCTGCCAACATCTTCCCTGGCCAGTTTGTTTTGTAAATAAAATGTGTAACTTTTTGTAATTTTCATTTAAATAAAAAAAATAATAAACTTTAATTATGTATTTTAACATTACAAATATTGTACGAACATTTGAGTACCCTTCAAAATAAATGGGAGAAAAAAAATGTATCCAGCAAGAACTTTGTTCAGCGAATCTTTATGGCATAGAAACCGATAGCACTGCCTTTATGATTAACAATAAAAACCAACTTTATTCTAAGACGACTTCATAGTGCAATTATTGTTTAAAACTTAATTACGATCAATTCCTAGAATGAAGACAAGAATCTTAAGACAATATACTGCATGTAGAGCTTGCTTATTTCCAAAGGTACTTTTCGATTTATACTGGTATAGAATTGCTGAGATTTTGAACTTATCACTGCAAAATTTAAGGGATAACAATTTAAGCTTCAACGTTGGCATACAGTTGTTAGCGAACCATTTCCGCGAAACTTTCGTTTTCCCTCACACTGGAATTATTCGACCTATTTGTATTTTGTAACTTATCTGAGCACTGCAAATTCGAGTAGTCGCCGAGTTAATTAAGCTTTTTACCATTGAATGATAATAACTAAGTAAATTGTGCAAACATGTAAATACAGTTCATCACTTGACTGAAAATGCCCCAACAGCAACGAAGTTCCTCCCGTCGGCTGGACAGACCTAAGTTAGAATCTCATATAGGACACGCGGAACCCATATTTAGACTTTTTTTTTTTTTTTTAACGAAAGACGAGTTAGCTAATCGTATATGGAGGGGAATTTCCCCTCCGTTTTATATTTTTCAGAGAGATAAACAAACCGACTAGAACCCATGCAATTAGAAGATGATAATACTGACATATCATTCGTTTTCGCATCCTTATTTCTAACAAAACGTAAAAACTTTAATATGCAGATATTACGATTATATTATACCATGATCGATACTGCATTAAGTAAAACTGCATAAATATTTAAAATAATGTCCTAGCATAGCTATTCACACACAGTACACTATGGGTTTAATGGTTTCGTTTGTTTCCATCGTTTGGCTAACATCAACCATTTCATAAAATTTTGTCTGGCAGCATTAAATTTCTTGGCTAAACAAGCAGAAAATTTTGTCTAAGTATGGATGCCTTATACTTATGTCGAAACTAAAAGAGACCGCCGTCAGATTACTACTTTATTCTGTGAGCTTACTCAATGTGTTATTGGAATACCGCTTTATGAACCAAGGCTATGAAGCTTGTACATTACTGTACGCCCACAGATGCGAGACCCTTCAACACTTCTGCGCATGTCAGAAAAAGGAGAATCCATTCCGATAATAGGACAATCAATCCTTCTTGTGGGATGAGTTATTTATTATTACGTCGAAAAAATAACTTTTCTTTTACAAACATTGTAACTTTTAAAGTGGTAACTCTTTTGTTTTTATAACAGTTAGAAAATTTTGCGTATAAAGCACGTGATTTCGCGTGTTGGTGACCAATTCGTACGTCCTTTATTTCTTTCTCCCCTTCAGCATAGATTAACTCCGGTTCTATGAAGTGTGGGCGTACTATATGTATGTGAACTGCGCATGTTCTTCGGCTGTTTTTTTTTTTTTTTTTATTCAAAAACCAACTTTTCCGGGAAACAAAACCCTGTCATGTATGAGACCTGTTTATCCCACCTTTCTATGAAAAGCTGAATGGGAGTTAGACCTTTAATTAAGAAACTAGCAGATTTCAACCAGACTGCCGATTTGACCGTTTCAGCAATATAGTAAAGCAGAATGGGTAAAATATTTCAAAAATTCCTAGGATTAACATGTATAAATCCCTCGAAGTAGAAACCAGATCACAAATTGTTTCATGCGACCAGCTGAACGAATGGCACGAATTATAAACTATTCTTTCCGTTATTACGAATTCTCTTAGTACAATCAAATTCAACAAGTTATGCAATGCTAGAAGCAGAGTTTGTGTTCTCAAGTAAAACCTAAAAGACAAATGTAACAGCCGAGGTGACTCATCACAATTAAAAACTATAACTGACACACAAATAAGGAAACGTTCGTAAGCAATCATAAAATGGTGCATTTCTTAACAGCATTCTTCTTCCATGGTGATACCATTCATTATCACAGCAGCTGAGTCTCGACCATTTCGACGTATGTACTGTAGATATAAATTTTTTTCCCCTAATTCTGCCTTTAAAACAGTCTAACTGAAGCGACCGAACAAATGTTACATCCTAAACACCAAATTTCATTAACTTTCATCATGGCGAGTAGAAACTGCCATTTCGAATCGTTTAAAGTTTAAACAATAGGATAGGGTCAAATTATAGCTAAAAAACATTTAAAATTATTTTGCCAATAAACATGAAATTTTTTTTTTTGATCAATCTTGAACCAATTCTTGGTTCAAGATTACCGCCATTCGCTCAAGCATGATGCAAAAGGAGCATTGTGGTTAATAAATTCTTATAGCGTAATATACACTGTATGCTTCTTAAATAATGGGACAAAATGCGCATTAAATGAAGGAACTGCAAGAAAGTATTCATTTTCAATATAATTTCACCTTAACTCAACACAACCTTTACGTTGTTCATACAAATTTTCGAGAAACCGCTGGCAGAGATCTAAAAGGTCGAGCTCGGCGGTGAAACTCTAGATGACCCTCACCAAGTCAAATACGTCCTCCGATCCCCCCCCCTTCCCGAAATTGAAAACGTCCTTTCATTTACGATAGCTTCATTAATTCAAACACTTAGGGAAATTTGGTAGCCACGAACTATTTCACGTTTAACACACAATATGCAAGCGCATTGTCGTGCAGCAATACCAGCTATTTGTTCGGTACTGCTCTTTTCTTGACTCATGGGAGTCAGAAGAGAGTAGTAGTGAACAGCATCATGCAACGTCTGAAATAACTCTCATGAGTTGCTTTTTCCGGTTGTATTGGGAATTACGTGATTTATCGCCAGTTACGATTCTCTCCAAAATAGCAAGATCTTCGTCAGCCATTTCAATGAAATTGACACACAAAAAAGCGTCTACTGAGAAATGAAGTTATCGCAAAGCGTAGGTTATTAGAAAGAGCACATTCTAGCAGATAATTATAGTACCATTAAAAATATATCTCGTTCTTTAACAGGCAGACTGTGGTACAATACAGATTGAAATTGTTCCAAGTAGTTCCAAGTAATTTTGTATGACTGAAACCAAAATTATTCCAAAAACTTTAAACAGATATTCTATGGATTAAATATTACCTCCACGGATCAAGAGAGGTAGATTTTTGCTATGCAGCAGTGCTAACATCGCGGTCTTCAAATGCGAGACAAACTAATTGTCCACAACAGTACACAGTCGGTAGGTAGTGCATTATTAATATCAGTTTGAATTGTATAAGGAAATTTTACTAATAAAATACACAAATTAACTTCAAAGTTGAATTACGTGGTCATCTTATGTGCATCTTAAATACCAATTTCCATTCAGCTGGAGCGGAGTATAAACATAAAATTCGCACCTTTTGTTACTAAGTGCTCTTTTAGATTGCAACAAAAACTGGAAATGCTCGACACTATCTTGTAGAATTCCCAATACGAAATTTGAGTATAATACATCTAGCCAGAATATTCTGGAATAACTTGGGTAGAGACCGTCAAAACATTTCTTGTAAGTCGTAAGCATCTGTAGCGATCATTTTGTCCATACATAAAGCACCTAAAAATGGAAAAAGGCGATGCTATAGTAAACCTATATGTTGCCATGTTAGTGTATAGTAACCGAAGAATTTGCACAGTACCCAGCTATAAAACAAGACTTCTAAAACAATCGTGCTTTATAACTTATAAAAGCATGAACTGAGAAAATCTCTCAACATTCCACACAAAAAAGTGTGGGACGGAGAGAAGCAATATTAGTAACGACAAGAGAGCCTTCACCATGGAATCTACGCATTTTGGAGAGACTTCTGCGCATATCTAATTGGATGGGATTTCAGCCTGAAAAAAAAGAAAAAAAACAGTATCAGAAACAAATTTTTGGACTATTCGAGAATACAAAAAAAAATTACAATTACGGGTAATGCACAGAGATCAATGGTCAGAGTTTTAAGGAATGAATGAATGAACAAATTTGAATATATTATGAATGTTGCCTCCACGGATCAAGTGAGATAGATTTTTGCTATGCAGCAGTGCTAACATGGGTGTCAAAATGCGAGGCAAACTAATTGTCCACAACTGCAGCCTGTTTAACTGTTACACATGGAGGAAAGTTAAATATTTCAACGATAAATCAAATGTTTGCAATGTCACCGCCCATAATAAAAGCAAACATGGCCAAAAATTATGAGATGCTGGAGATACCAATTTCTCGCAAACAGAAAACTGAGAAAAATGGAGAGTGATCGTTTTATTCATTCGCATATTTATATATATAATGAAATTAAAATGAATTCATTTTCATATCCCTATATCACAGCAGCAATCAGCGTTATTAATTTCAAGTCAATTTATCTGAATATATGACTGCGCTTAATTTCTTCTAAGTCTAGCGAATAGTATAAATGGAGTAGATTTTATACGAATTTAACTGCTGTAATTAACTGACGCTACTTTAATCTACGTGAATTAAATTTAATCTGTAAAATGATTTTACAGGATTATCATCAAATAATGGAGATGTTTTAGTGTCATCACCGCATAGGACAAGGGGAATATTATCTTACATCTAAACAATGTTTAAACTTCTTCCCTGCTAGAGGATATCCTCACCAAGAATCCTGGACTCAAATTGCGTCATTGACGAATATGAAGGGATATAAAGACGACTTAGTTGCTATGTTTTAAATTCTCATATATATATATATATATATATATATATGATACGAGATTCGCTTTTTTGTTTTGTCTCATTTGTAGCTTAGCAGTTTTCCAGCTTTAGATAAGCCTTTACGTCTGAAGAAGCATATTTTAGAAGAGACAAATTGGTTCAAGGATTTAAATAAGTAAATTTTCTGACACCTCTCACAATACACAAATACATTAGGTAAATTTAATGGATGCACATTAATTTTCCTGCGATTCTGATAATTATGAGTGTTTAAAAAAATGGAAACGAGCCTTATGTTTAGATCCTAATTGTGATGCAGATGCATATCACATTTAAGTCGACTTTTGTATACATCGCTTTTCTATATAGTCGTCAGTGATGTTTATAGAATTTGTCCCTCCTATGCATTGACCCAAGAGTAGAAGAAATCGGCGTCGAGTGTCTTTGAACAAGAAAGGACTTCCTGAACATCGCTATGGTTGCAAACTGCTTGTTACCCAGATACTCCGTCACTAGTCTTAGACGAAGTAATCCACTTGGAATAAGAATCAGGAGAGCGTGCAGGGTTTCCGCAACTTCTTGTAGCGCTGTAACTGCGTGTGTAGTTGGCAATGTGTCATGATGTTATCGTGCAGTAATAACGATAACACCTACACACAGCGACTCGAGGCGTTTGCCACATGACTAGTCAATAACTGATTAAGCATATAGGTTTCCACATTCGCACTACCACCTCGATTAATAAACTTCGACAAGCAATACAAATACATCGTTACGATACCTTTGATGATCTGCTATTGGCATTGCTGTGAATTTTTCTTGCAGAGGAGAAGGGTGTATATGCAGTGAACTGACGATTAATTTCTGTTGGTTCAGTACCTTGAACATTCAAAAATCGCCATGTATTGCTATGTTTTCAGTTGTCCTAACAATCTAGCACCTGACGGCGCAGCCATTTGTTTTCTCCTACCACTCCGGGATATTATGCATACAAAATCTGTCTTCATCTGTTCAGTTTTACCTAACATCTACGATGCGTTTTTACAACATATTGGCTCTTACTTTATTTTTTTCTAGAAGTCGACATGACGAAGAGTTTACTTTCGCAGATTCTGTGCCTTTCTTGTTACTGTGAATGAATAACGTCATGGGGTTAGTATCGGTGGCTATTACCTGTCTCGATAGGTAACTCAAAGCCCAATTCAGATTCCTCCGGTACGAAATCAAGCAACGGCATAAATAATATCAAGATATGATAACTTAATTTGAGAAGAGAAAGTGTCATATTAATTATGGTTAGGCAGTATGGGAACTAGCTAAGAACTGTATCTTGTGGTTCTTGAGTATTAACTTCTTTCCCCCTTTGGCATGTGGAAAAGTGTCATTTTATAAAAGGAACCTATACTTATTAAGCAAAGATGGATTCAAAATTACTGTTGTAAAGCGGCGGAAGAAAACTAAAGTGATAGACAAAGTCCGAGTGTTTTTAAATTGTGTAATGAAGAAAATTTAAGATACATTTTAGGATGACTATCAATAGACAATGAAGAATAATAAGGCTGACAATTTATAGCTGTATTAAAACAAATTCGTCAATGCTTCTGAACTTATAACTAGATTCCAGAATCATATTTCGTCATTTTCACTTTAATAGTTCCTAAGAGATGCTGTTGCTCATAAAAAATCTAATTTAAAGTTTATAAAAAATCTTAAAGAAATTTATGCTATTTTTCTATGAAAAATGCTAAGGATTGGAGGATTTCAGTAAGGACCTCTTCAACAGAAAAAGTTTGTAATCTTGGATTGCATTGCTTTGATTTAGACTCAAGGCCACGGGACGAGTGTACTTTCTCTGTTATCCCATGGAGATAGAAAAGTTCGGTAATCTAAGCAAGGTAAATAAACTGCCACCACCTTCTGAAGTCATTAAATCTGGCTAACTCGAGAAGGATAATAAGCATTGCTTGGTCTATCGTTTCCATCAGAAACTAACTAAAATCTTTATTCAAGTTTTTTTAATAAAAGTTCAATCTACAAAAAAAAGTCCTCAAGGGCGACTTTGATTCCATCTGGTTCTTGAAACATCTCCAGTGTTTAGTGATCCATTACGTCACCAACAACGATAAAAGGCGACAGTTGACTTAAAATGAGGTGTGTACTGATGTGAACAAGAACGATAAAAAGTATTTAGGGCAAGGAAATTATCGATCTTTGCTCGAACAAATGAGAATGCTAACTTTTGTCTGAAAGATCGTACATAAAGCTAAAAAATATGCTTCGATGGGGGTAAAGCACATTCTCTGTTGGAAATACAAAAACAAATTTCGAGCTTTAACAAAACTAGGTCACAAGTTTAAACTAGTTAGCGATTCGACCATATGACGTAGCTTTTCACTAAACCTGAAGGACCATCGCATCGGAGAAATTTTAACTTGTAGTAAATAGCTGTAAAATAGCAATATTTCAAAGTTTCAGAAAGAGACAAGCATTAAGGAAATCCATTACAAATCTTCACTTTTTTTTTTTTTTGGTAAAAATTCCGGTTTTCATAATAACTAAAAATGCGTGTCGAGACTCCGCAGCTCAGTTGATATACACAAGCCTCTGGTGGAAAGACCCCGGTTTCAATCTTGACTATGACGAGAGAGGAACCTTTATTACGTGTTTTCAATCAAATGGTCAGTTGCCGGTTTCATTGAGAGGTGGAGGATTTCACTCCCCCTAAAATCGAGTTTTTCGCTCCTCAAAACAGGCAAACCTTCCCCGTGAATACACACAAATACATACATAGGTTAAATGCGAGATGAAAAAGATCAGAGCTTCACCATCTTATGTTCCTACTGTACATTATGATTCCCAGCTAGACATCCATAATAGTCAACCTCCGGGATGTAGATGATACTTGCCAGGTTAGGGAAAAAAATGCGTTTATTCCCAAATATTCGAGACACCTGTTCCAGAGGAAAAACTGGAAATCACGTATGATTTTCGTCATCGAATTTAATTTTATAAACGATGAAGCCAGAACATGGAATATGTTAAATGATCAGAACGTTGACATAACATTATTTCGGTTATGTTATTATGGCAAACATTTAATAGTATGCTCATCTCTTCCCATGGTTAAAGACATCCAATCTTAACTCTTTTCGGTTTCGAAACGGGTGTCTAATTAACAAAAATGACCAATTACAGGAAGCAAGTCTCGTCCTTCGAGGTATTTCTTTCAATGTTTGTTACTACTAAATCACAGTAAGACGAAAATCGAGGATGCTCGTTTAGCAAGAATTCGTATATTATTTAGGCAGATTAATTAGTTTACAAATTAATGGAACGAAATAAAAAGGAATTAACCAAAAAATCGTTGAATTCCTGATTCAACGTTCAACTCCTGTTAGCACTTTCGATGCTGCATTAAGAAAAAGTATAATTTATCAAATAAATTCCAATTACAATACTTTCAGCCCATTTCTTCGAATGAGAAATGATACCAAGAATTTTAATTACCACACTGTAATTATATAATTCTTATATTCCTTTGATAAACGGTCAGTCGAATCACATAATAAATAGCAGACGTTTGTTTTTCGAAATGACTCAAGTGTGGCCTTCCTTAAAGCATAAATTGCGTGAAGGGAACCAAATTATTTCTCACCCTTGTTTCTATACAACAGTTTTGAGAAATAAAGAATTTCTTTGCAAATGAATAGTTTAGATTTTGAATGTGTTGCGATATAGTTTAAATGTGTGACTGATCACTTTGCAGAAGAAAACTAATTAGCAGAATGTATTTTACAACTCAGTTGCATTTTTACATGGTCTAATTAATTATATGACGAAATATAATAACAATTGCTGCATTTTATGTATATCAAATGCACAAAATAAGTTTTTGATTTTAGTTCATTTTTCAAAGTTCCAGTATTTTCTTTAAGATCACTGAGGTCCGATAATTACGAACTGTCTTAACGTTAATACTCAATTCAAGGTATCCATTGAAACTTTCATGAATTAATCTATTATTAGAGAAGGAAATAAAATCTTAAACCACGTGCTTGGCAAATCTGCGTACGCTATTTGATCAAAATATAATTAAAACATCGGAATCAGTTCAATAATTATTCTTTTACTACTTAGATTCTTTTCTGAATATAATGAGATGTTTTAAAGAATCCATTAAATGTCTTTTTAAAATTAAGCTTAAATGAAGAAAAGAGCACAGAAATTTCATCTTTCAAACCACTAGAATGGATATTAAATATTTTTTTCTTACTTGATACAAAATAAGAATAGACCTGCAAAAGTAAGCGTTCTAATTATTCAAAACTTTAAATGCATCTGAAATGATTAAAAACTTACTAGACACAAACTTCGTCATGGTGCATTCTAGGAATTCTAGCATTAATCGATCTTTGATGCACAGAGGTAGGGTTTCCTCCTCTACCAGAAAATCGAGGCAGAACATACGCAATTACAGCTGCACTATGCCGCCTTCTCCCTCTGAGTAATATTCCTCACATATTCTAAATAATTCAAGTAATTCATTCCTCAGAGGGAGAAGGCGGCATAATGTGGCTGTAATTGTATATGTTTTGCTTCGATTTTCTTCTTTAGAGGCGAGAGAAAACCCAATTGGGTGCAAAGATCGATTAAAGATAGAACTGTATCAGGAAAAAAAAAAGATCTAGAATACTTTCCTTCAGTCGGTAATTACTCGAACCTACAATGGTCCTTCTTCAGCAGACCTAGCGCAGCGGAAGTTATGAGCTACACAGGCTATATTTTATTTCAAAATAAAACCAATGTATTTTATAATTTTGTTGATTTATAATAAAAAAAGCAGTCGTGGCCGAGTGGTTAAGGCGACAAACTAGAAATGATGGGCATGGATGTTTTGATTGTCTCGTTTTTGATTGATCGTTGGTGTAGTTTCGGTTAGTTGTAGTTGGTGGAGACAGAGCTGTAGAGTAGGAGCCTCCCTCGGTGAGTCTTTGGACTCCCTGAAGATGTCACGTAATAATAATAATTTTAAGCATATACAGATTCAGGTATAAGAGGGAAACAGACTAAAAAAATTATTTATGACTTCCGAGTTGCTTTGTGTCACTAATTCTTTTTCTTGAACTCATTGTAGGTAATATGACAGGCTGTTGTGACAACAACAACAAAACAAAATATCATCATTATCCTCATTAATAAATATTGTAATATAATACTCTTGTAGTCGCAGATCGTGCTCTTTCGTTAATTTGGGATCCGTTTCATACGAAACACAGCATACTACAGTGGAAGCAGCACAGATAATATTCAATGTTTGAGTAAGGTTTGTATTTTAATGTTTATGTTGATTAATGATTTTAGCGTGTGGCAAAACATATCCCATAGTTTAATAGCGTAACATTTCTTTATTACGTTATTGAGTGATGATGTATGTTTGAAAGCGAATAATACCCCCCCCCCTCAGTTTTACTGAATTAATATGAGAGTGGAGTTTTAGGATGCGCGGGCCTCCGTTTCAGTTCCTATACTATACAAGAAATACTGCACACGAGAGGCGACTAGGCCTACACACCAAATAAAAGCCACTGTACTAAAAGGTTTTGAGCAATACTGTAGTTCACTGGAAAGGCTGTTCCACAGAACTCATTCGGATGGAATGAAACATAAATGAAAGTAACAGGCTCGGTGAGTCATCAGTTCACAATTGTACTGCAGAAAGATGTCGGTGAGCATTCCATGTTATTACAGGTTTAGCAGAAATGGAGAAGGGGAATGATCGATGCCTGTTCTGCTGTAGAAGATTTCACATGGAAATATGTATAGAAGAGACAATGGGGAGACTATGAGACAATAGTTGAAGAGTCCTCGAGAGGTGGGTCATCAAAAGAACTGCCATCTTTTGAACAGCATCAAGAATTTTTGAAGTTTTGGGTGCCCTACCTTAAATGAGAGAGCAGTATCCAAGGTTGGGAGGTAGAATATGTACAGAAAAGTTACATCTTGAGAGAATAAAGACGGCAAGTTTTTGGAAGCCGGTGATGTTAGAGAAGTGACGTGATTATGCCAGGAAAGGCTAGGAGAAAGAATCGTTCCGACTATGCATCCCTAAAAATGCTTTAGAAGAATAGGAATAAATGACTTAGATGAAATAAATTTGTGCTACTTAACTCGTTCCGCACATCCAATTGTATATTTCTGAGAGCTGTCACACTATTCTAGTACTTATGCGACCTCTAATGGGCGAAGAATAATAAGGCTGCTGCTTTTTCAGTGCAGTTCGCAAAATCTAACAGAATATTATAACTGTTTTTGAGTCAGATTTTAATCTGATTTGAAATCTTTGTTAAATATGTAGGGTTATCTCAATTTTGATTTCAGTCGGATCACTTTGTTAGCAGAATTAAGCACTATTCGAAACAATACAAATTTATATCTTGCAAATATGGGTTTATGGGTTTTCTTGGATAATTTCCATACTTGTTTTATCACACGCGCAAAGTTTTAAAAGTTAACTTTTTTTTTCAACTCCATTATGCTTTCTTTTGCATTTTAGCATGTACATTAGCAATTTAAGAAAAGAAGTAAATGCACGAACACCTCATAACACTTGCATTTCTGGAAATGCAACCTTCAAAGAAAGGCTTACATTTAAAAGATAAGAAATATAAAAAGTAAATACTTTTTTTTACTTGTTTTGTTTCACGCAGATGTATTGATTGCGCGACATTTTTCATTCTTTAAGGTGCAGTAAACCAAAGTGCATCTTTCTTTCCAACTGATCTCGCAATCCAAATGCGCATAAGGAAGTTGGTGTTTGTTTCGTGTGTGTGTGTACCAATCTCATTTGTAAAATCAAATCAAGAAGTGTGGGGTGTTAATCAGTGCGTTACCGTATACGAAAAATGCTCCATTCGATTGATAAACGAGCTCTGGGAGATGTCTTAAATTTGTTAAATCAGGCCTAAAGAATGCATAATTTAAAGTGCAACTCTTCCATATGAAAGCTATGCAAACTAAATTCTCTTACAAAGAAAAACCTTTAAAAGTTCTTCAATCTTTTAGCTCAATTTGAATCGAAACGAGGCTTTTCTTGAAGGTCGCTGAGAAGAATGTTGAAAAAAAAATAAAGATGAAAAGAACAAACAAAATAGAGTGCAATTTCGAAAGGATCCCACTCACCAAACTTCAGTCTTAATAACATCGCTTTGTATATCAATAAAGAAAAAAACTGAGTGTGTGTGAACAGGCAGAGAAATGAGTTTTGACAGATTAGTCTGTATGAAAACTTTAATGCGTTTCGTGCGTGCATTTGAAATAGTAGGAAGGACTAAATGAATGATTTAGCATCACTAAGTGTAGTTGCCTAAACGTGAACACTTTTACCTCTTCATTATAATGTTAAACAAAAACTGTCTATTTTCATACCTTATTTAAATTCGATTGATTTAGGATATTTTGGAAGTGGATGAATAAAAAATGGATCCAATGATAATTTAAAAAAAAAAAAAATTAATGAAGCAATTTTTACCAAAGACTTTCCTTCCCTCTGGTAATAGTACATGTTTGTAAAATATAAGACTGTCTCAACTTAAATTTGGAAAGTTTGTAAAACAAGTCATATTACCAACTGTGTGTAGTAAGGTGAAGTTAAGAAAATTATAGAAAGCTGTTGAAGTCACGTGGTCTTCAAGCAATTTCCAAATTTCGGTTTGGTTGAGATTCATGTGGTTTTTTTTTTTTTTTCGTTTCTGAAGTTATGTGCCCTGAGTACCATTTCACTTCATGGAATCTCATCCCTTACACAGGAAAATCCACAGGGATTTTTTTTAATTAAAATTACTGAGGTTGTGAGGCTGGTGGATTTTGTCTATTAAATACGCGTTTTCTTGGATGGAAAACCTTTAAACTTCCATATGAAACCAGATAATTCACCTTAAATGGGATTCGAATCCAGGTTTATCCAACCAAAGAGCATCATCGAAAACGATTGAGCAACGACGGCTCACTCAAGGAAGCCGTCGTTGCTTCTGCGCGGTATATAACCTGAACCACGATGATCACATGAAGCTAAAAAAAAAAAGTAATGCTCACGTTCTCAATATCCATGACTATTCTGTGAAAAATTACAAGCTACTATGAAAAACTGTTCGTTTCCAATTAACTTCTTCCTTCTCACTATGGTAAAGAACTCTAAAACGTATCCAAGTATGGAAAAGACCCATATACTAACACGTTTTGTTCTTGGGAATAGAAATGAAACATAACTCATATCCACAGCCTAATACCTATTGGCGGGCTTCCTCTAATTAATTTTGTAAGCATATTTTATTTTTTTCCCCAGATTTCCTCGCACATTGGTTATTTTATGGATTTGTGCATTTCATTATTATGAAATGCACAAATCTATAAAATGCACAGGTTCCTTTACGCCTCAACATTTTGTAAATAATGTTTTATAGCTCATGGAGTTTTGTGGAATTTCACATGTGAATAATTCTTAACCGTTTTAACTGGAAGTATCAACGTGACTTAAAACTAACATTTCTTTCCCCTTTATATGATGTAATCAAGATTTTCTTTTAAATGATAAGAGAAAACATCATATCCTTCCATTCAGCCTCTAAAATATTCTAAAAGTTAAATAGAATCACGCGGCTAACTAATAGTGTAGGGTGCTAGGTAGAAATAGGCGATAGATTGCCCTTCTGTGAGATAACTGGCAAAGATTAGTAGCCAAAGGAACATTTGCGTTTAGAATTATAGCTGAAGGAACTAAAAAAAAAATCTAAATTGGAGCTGAAGTAAAAACCTTTCATTCATATGCGAGACCTGGCTTACTCATCTTCAGTTAAAAAGCCTTCATAATAATTCGTGCTCTAGATGGGATTCGAACTTATACAGGTACTAACTAAACGGTGAGCTATCTATTCGGAGGGGGGGATGGCTATAACCCTATCTCAGAAAGTGTTCTTTGGGTTGATCACGTGCAACGGTATTAGAAATAATGAATAATCAACGTCAGATGTATGGATGGAAACAGCTGATCGATGCGAAATGCAAATAATGAACGGATATGATCAAGTTAAACGTGCTATACAGGTCAAATGATTGTGCAACATACGGGCGAGGGTGGGAATTGAACGTATCATGCCTTGGATATAACAGCGGACTACCATTGAGTACCACGCATGTCAAAGAAAATCGAGTTGCTAAAATGAGCTGAGGAATATCTAAATTTGACAACCCATGAAGAAAAATCGCATGGAATGATTAATCATGGGTCATATGTTTATAGCTCTTCTTGGGTTTCTTTGTACCAGCAGTGCAGTGGCTGAATACTGAAGCCCGCCTGAACACCTATTCATTTTAACCATCTACTCTGAATGTATAGATCGTTAACACTTCGAACAGGACAATTTGCCATGTCGCGGTGCATGTGTCATTCGGATGATTACAGAAACATCATTTATCCTTAAAGAACCAGTCTCGTGAGCCGTATCACACTTATTTCGCAGTTTTGAGATCTAGTGGGACGAGATGTTCGTGAGGCGACACATTTTCAGGAACTCTGCAGAAATTAAATCTGTCTGGATTCCTGTGGAGTGTTTTTAAAAGCCAGTCAAGGTTACCGCATATTGAGACTGACGGTGGTACGTGTTATGAGATGGCTATCATAAATTACCTCTCTAGTGAATATACATACAAGAATAAGACTGTGTAACATTAAAATACTGAGAACATGCTACTAAAAACTTCGTCAGGATCAATTTTCTGGTTTGTACATGGGAAATAATGTGAAAAAGTCCGTCACTAACTCTGGTAAGCATGACTAACCATAGACAAACTGTATGCAACTGTAAGAAATGGGGAAGAGCCCGATCCAGTTTCGTGAAAGGAGGAAGGACAGATTTCAAGAAATTGTTCTTCATACCTGGAATATTTAGTAATTAACGACATAATGATTGAAATTCAGGAGCTAAGGGAGCCCTACTTTCAGTAGCCCTGTTCGTGTTTCAAAAGCTGCTATTCTCGCTCGTTAGTTAATTCCTTGAGGACCATGAAATACAGCTACCTGCTTAGTTCGCGAGCCGAGTGGAAGTTGGAAATTTGCCAAATGTAAACTTCGCATATTGACATTTAACAAATTGTGTTCGTCTAGAGCACCCTCATTAAAATCCAACTGTGGTTAACAGCTTCATGCTTGGTTAGCTGAGAGAATTGACATTTATTAACGAAGAAGGGGTTAGTTATCTTGTACCATCTTTATAAATAATTCAGCATTTTAGTTAATTCCACATATAAGCTGCGTTATTTTAATATATGTATAGAATTTGTTTTTAAACGATCCTGATTACCTTTCTCAACACGATGAAGAATAGATTTGTGGGTGGTGTACATGTTCGGATCGATGACTAACCGTAGAGTTTTATATAATCAGTTGCTGAGTTATTAATAAACACCTGATTAAAACACTCCAGGAGGCAACTATTTCTGAGCATTATTTTTCTGAGCAAATATTTTGTACTAGATCCAGACTATCAGCAATAAGGCCTATGCGAAAGTTTTGTATAAAGTTCTACTTCCCCAGTAAACATGCTTGCATTATTATCTTGGATTATCAAATTCATGAGGTAATAAAGGATATCTTTCTGCAATAATCACATCTGAACCTTTTCCCATTTACCGTAAGGTGTCTCGTCATATTATTTCCTTCCTATTAGTACTGTCAACAATATTTTTTGGGACTGACTTTTTTCCCTAGGAAAAAAAATCCCATTTTTCTCCTTTTCTTGCGATATTACCTATCCTTCCGATTATGATACCATGTCTTTTTTTGTTGATATCCATTTTTGTTAGCTCATATCCGCCATGAATATAATCCTCACCCATGATGTTTACAAACTGGTATATTCGTGTCTCTGGAGGATTAAATTTGTTTATAAAGTGTTCAGTGTTTTTATTTTATTTCATTTATTTACATAACTTGGAATGATTTGTTTTAGAAACCAAACATGAAACTTTTTTCAAGAAACTTCAGGCCTCTAAATAAACAGGATAGTCTCAACACTAGGCGATGGAATCCATCTCCCAGGTAAATACATTCACAAAAACCAGTGTCTCTGGCTGGATTCGAAACGCCAAACCTGTCGATTGGAAAGCGATTAAACCATCCACTCAACAAAATTTACCACCAAAGTAACATCACGCGAAGGAATCTCGTAGTTTCATCGTCTATAGACGTCTATAGTCTCAACACTAGGCGATGGAATCCATCTCCCAGGTAAATACATTCACAAAAACCAGTGTCTCTGGCTGGATTCGAAACGCCAAACCTGTCGATTGGAAAGCGATTAAACCATCCACTCAACAAAATTTACCACCAAAGTAACATCACGCGAAGGAATCTCGTAGTTTTCATAAATGTGTTGGCTACACTTTTCTAAAATGGATAAACGTCTCAAAAAGAGTTACATTTTTTGAAAAGGGCTTAAACTCTTATCCTGATGGACGGATAATGCAAGCAACATCATAAAATTAGGATAAATGATGTGCGTTATTAATGAAGAATTAAATGTACTCGGACTTCTTAAACATCTGTTGGTGTGTCACATGCATTCTTCCTTAAAAGCCTTCAATGAATTAAACCTGAGTGATAGCTGATGGAGTAAATATATTTATATACAAACGTCGAGAAAGAATATTCTAATATTATCGCTGTCAGATCGTCTATAGACAACGTCAGAATGCAATAAGAAGAGGTTTCAGACTTTGTGTAGCGCGAGATAACTTTCAATCGGCAGTCGGATAATGCAGTTATCGCGTGGAATGCATGCACACTAATTAAGGAAAACAGTAAGTAATAGTGATGATAACGTAACTCAGATTAATAATTAAGCTTCGTATTGGTTGTGGAGGAGCAGAAATAACACGTTTTAAGATGAACTGCATTCCACAGCAATTTAACCCAATCAATAGTTCGGATTTTATATGCAAACATTAATGGATTAGCGGGAGAAACGAACTTGAGTATTAAAACAATGCAGAGAGAGCTGGCACGTCAATGTACACGGTTATTTAAGACTAAATGAACAGCGCTTCTGTAGATAATTCGATTAGCATCGAGGAAATGGTCGGTACTCTGGAAATAGGTAGCACAGCGTGGCGTCTTCAGAAATGACCAGAAGATCAAGCCTCTGTTTGTATGAACCTGTTTACTAAAGAATAATTAATAGTTCTTGACACAATAGTTTTTGCATGTTTTTCATGCCATATATATATGAGTTAGCGCTAAAGACAGGCTTATATATTTTCCATGGGAGAGATGGAATAACAGGTAGAATATGGACAACCATCGAAGAAGTGTCATTCGATGGTTATCGGTAATTGTCTCAAACTGAAATGGGAATATACATCTTCCAATAGAGAAAGTGGGAACTTCTCGGGCAATTCACCTGCAAGTAATAAATTCTTAGCACTGTTTGTTTCAGTTTGATTTTCGATTGACAATACAAATATTTTAATTATTGCAAAAAAAGCTACGCAAAAATAGGCTAGACTATTTGTACCTTCAATGAGATAAAAATATTTTCCGAAGGTGCGATTTGGTACAGAACTACACTAGACAATAGTATATTATAACATCTGTTAGACGTTTTCATCCAATGTTTCCTGCAGAAGTCGGTTTAATTTTCGGGCAGTTTGTCTTTATTTACAAGAATTAATCAATATTTACTTTATACTAGTATAATAGAATTCATCGATTTCAATTTTAATTTTTTTTTAAATTTTATAATTAATAGTTAAAATTTATATTCTTTTTCTCGGTGATCTCGACTACAGGAGGTGGCTAAATAATAATCACAGCACTACTTTATAACCAGAAATTATAATGGAAGTTTTTGAGACAACTCTTTTTTGGTAAATCACCATTGTCCATTTTATTACCATGTCTTTTGCTGAAGATGCTCAAGAGTATTTTTACGAAAACGATCAGTCAAAATTCACGATATTTTACTTATTTTAGAATTGAGTACGAAAGTGACCTTTATGTTATTATGTTCCTGCGAATATATGAAGGTCATAGTGGAACCACGTCTTGTCAACAATTACCTAACTTGTAAAACTAATCCATAAATTGGTTTCGTCATGTTTATTCGAATTTTGTTTGAGTTTCCACTAAACATTTCAGTTCCTTCATCCCAGTTCGGTCAAAAGCCATCCATTATTTCTACTCACATAAAAATAAATAGTTTTAAACTTTACTTTCAATCAAAGATGCATGTTGATTTATGCTGGAAAAGTTGTCATAATTCGCCAAAAGGAAATACATTAGGCAACAATCTTTCAGAAAAAAATTAAAATAAAAAAAAAAAACGATCCGAACGTGTAGAGAAAGACAGAAGAAAGGAAAGTAGTTTGTAAATGCTACTACCCTTCTATTCCCGCCATTGATTTTTTCCACTTGTAAAGGGATCAAAGAAATCGACATGTTATTCTCCTCAGACTTCATCAAAATGTTAATTAGAAAGAAGCGATTCAATCCATTTAGTAATTTCAACTGTACATCGTAATATTTAGCTAAACTCATTTTCTTAGGAAAAGAAATCCTTGAGCTAAATATAGTAAACTATTAAAAATTCTCTTCTCTAAAGGGAAGACACTATTGGGAATCTATAACTGATGATCTATGAACTATCCTGGAATGGAATCAGTGAGCTGTTCTGTTTCTTTTCTGAAAGATGGTATTCAATGGAATGACTTGAGTCACTTATTCTTTTCATTTTGAAAAATTCTTCAAAAATTAATATAATTAACCCCCTATAGTTTTATAAATATCTATCATAATGTTTTGAAGTGCATCTAAAAACTTTATCGGTGAACTCCATGAAGCTAATGGACTTCTTCGCTGTTTACCTAATATACGTGTAAAAACACGACCTACTCCTCTTTTCTCCCGCAGCTGCCAGTCTCACTGCTTCTTTAAATATATGACCGCTTTATTTCTTCTTGTCCCAACGAAGATCTAGGCTTCTTTAAACTCTCTTCTGGCTAGAGTTTCTTTTGTTGGGTTTCCACTGATAGTTTATAACGCGAGAAGCAAGCCTAACCTGTCGGCCGCAGATGTTGGCGGGTGTTTCGGTGAGCTTTTTACCGGTGTTCTTTCATATAAAGGCTATTATCTCGAAGGAAAGATGTTATCAGCTCACTAAGGAGTTGCACTCCCGTATATAACTAAAGAAATGGCGAACAAAGTTCTTCGAAGAGCGTGGCGAAATTTTTTAACTTAATTTGTTCCAAGTCGCAATCAGGTTGAGGCATTAAATGGTGGGAGGGAAAATAAAGTGAGTTAGTGCGTCGCACGTACGATTAAAAAGACAGTTTAAAGCTTAGTCAAACAGTTCAACTGAAGCGATAATCAACGACTCTCGAAGCACAGGAAAGAAGGGGAGGGAGGAGACAAAGAAGAATGATAAGTTTCGCCATCCTATAAACTAGAACCGTTAACACATATTCTGAACGTAATGGATGCCAAGGAAAATGAGAAATTTCGACACAAAGGAAAGAAACAGTGTTCACTTTGAAGTTTCTTATGAAAGTTGACTGAAAAAGTGAGTCGAAAGTTTCGTAATTTAAGAAGTGAAGACTACTGAATGACCCCAAATGCCAAATACGAAGTATAAAAGAAACGATGGAGAAAAAATGAACATTTCTAGTTATTTAATGACATCAAAGTATCTCAAAGATATAAGCAGATGTACAGCTGTAAATTGTGTGTACTCTCCGACCGATTTTCATGTTTTGTGCGTGCCAAATTCAAGATTCAAGGAGGAAAAACAACTTCTTTCCCACCCTATGAAACTGCTTCAGTTGAAAAGCCCGTGTAAATGTTTCTCTCGTACGAATGCAATCTAATTCACGCTGTTTGTCAAACGACAGTTCTTTGTTGCCTTTTATGTGTGCTAAGACGGCGTCATTTAATGAGAAGATACTTTCAGAATTTAATTTTTCTAAACTGAATGAAAGTAAGCGTAATCAAGATAAATGCTCTGCTTTAGACCTTTTCTGTGGCAATCGCATGGGAATTGGTCAAATGAACTACAATCCATAATGCTCTTCTCAGAAATGGTAAAAACGGAAATAGCATTCGGTCCCATCGATACATTTCAAACTCATTCAACAAGATTTTCTTCATCTTTCTTCTAACAGAAGAAGTTGCAAACCACAGATCGAAATAATCAGCGCTTATTCCAGTACTTTTTTTTTGTACAGCTACCTCAATAAGAGATCTCAATATATTTTCGTCAGTTCCCAACCTCTAACACACTTTAGTAACGTAAGACTTGTGCAGCTTTCTGGTGTAGGACTGTGTTCATTCTGTGGAAAAAAAAAAAAACAAAATGCAGATTTTCAAGTTCTCTAGGCTCAAAAAAGAAGCAATGGACTCAGAGACAGTAAAGAGTTGTATATTAGGAATTTATTTCTTTAGGGGAACTAGCGACCGACAGTATTGCACAATTATCATTAGGTGTTCGTACGAGATAATGCTTGCCTCAATCCAACCAAGTGACGTATGCAAAACATATTTCTCGTTGAATGTTAATGCACCGATGCGGTTATGCTTACTGCGTCACCATTTTTGACCAACAACGACTCTTGCTCCTCCGTACTCACCACTATGCCTTCTTGTTACTTAAGAAAATTCCAGCTCAACGGATCTTAGAAGTTCCTGAGATTAATATAATTTTAGGCAATAATGAGGTGATCGGGAAAAAAAAAAAAACTGCCAACGATGGAGCCTTTGCCGACTTATTTACCCAGAAGAGTGTACTCTTTGAAGGTAAACGGACAACGAATCCATAACTTTAGCTTACATTGTAGCACTTACATTACACAGAACTTACATTGTGACTTCTGTGTAGCACACAAGGCTGGATGTCAAACAAAACATCAGGTTACATCCAACTCAGTAACACATCACGTAGCTTCTGGATATATTTGTCAATAATCTTGCTGCTGACTAGTCCAAGAGGGTCTTGGAGGGACCTTCAACGGAAAGCGTGTAGAATGTGAAGAGAAGTGGAGCCCTTCTTGTATATTTTTTTCTTCGAAATATATAAGAAGTCCAATATATGTATATAATCTGGAGAAGAAGAAAAGAACCTAAAAATATCTCGAAACATCTTATGCACTCCTCCAAGAATACACATATATTGCCTGAATTAGCGGCAAAAGGCGTATTATTCCGACTGATTTTAATGCTTTTGTTTTTATTGCATTTGTATATAAATCTCAACAGTGATTTAATAATTTGGAATACAGTATTTTCTTTGTTTTTTCTTATACAAAAGTCTTATCTTTAATTTACTTTAAATTACATATCCAGAACTGTTTATATAAAGGTTTTTTTTTTTTTTTTAACTGTCTTCAAGTTTTGAGATAACCTAAAGTGCATGGAGTTTCTGACGAGCAATTTTGACAGGATAATGTTTCGTGTGGTTCGTATTCAGTGTGCATAGTAATCTCTGTTTTGTTACGTTGCAGAATAATCCGTCATTTAAATCTGTATGACAATTAAGTATTTAAATATTTATTTTCCGGTAGACTATTTGCAAATGTATAAATATCTTAATTTTTTCGTCTTCCGCTAAGCGTATGAACAGTTCCCTAAACCAATTCCTATCCATTAATGATCACGTTCGTTTTCATAAAAATGGAACCCTTAAAACACTAAAAAGAATGATAAAGCTGAAATTATCTTTATCGAAATTCTCTCATCGAACAATATCATGTAATACAAATACTTTTTTTGGAACTGGCAAACAGGGTAGAATTGCACTATCGAACGTAAACAAGAATTTCAACTTGGTTTTCTACATCGCAAATTTCAGTTTAAATTAAACATTGGGTTTAGCTCAAAATCAAGAAAAAGCAAATAATGCAATCTCTTCTGGCCAATAAACCATTTTTAGGTTAGCAATAATACTCAATCGTTTTTTTTTGTTTTAATTATTTTATAATTATGTAGTCTTTATACCGAACACAAGAATTTCAACAAAACCGCAGAAACTATGAAACTTTTTTTTCACAAAATTCAAAAAAACAGGAGACAAATTACAAATTCTAGACCTAGGTTTCAGTAGGATAACAAGAAATGCTTCGCTGTCCGTGCCACACGAATACACAATTCTGTAATGTTGCTACGATAGTTTACCATGCAATTCGTGACACACATTGATAATCTTAGCTCAACACCTCTTCCTTTCAAGAAAAAACATAACTCGTCACTATTAAAATATAAGGTGTCACCCCGCCCTGGTGCTGATTACGTGATCTGTGTCCTATTATCAGTATTCCCTAGACACTTAGAGAGATGACAGCCAATGCAAGATAGGCATAGCTCCCACCTGCGCAGTGTAACCTGGGAAACGATAGAAATGATATCACTGCACGAACAGCACACGATGGTCATGCTATTACTCACCAGGGATAAAGCAATAAAAATGCAAAAAAAAAAAGTTCAATATCAGAATGCTGGTACTCATAATAAAGAGAAAAAAAGTGGCTTACATTCTGAACAAGTCTCTTCTTTGCGCTTACGCCACCATGAAAATTAACTTTCTTTAGTTAGGTTTTGGAAGTTACGGAATGTAATTAACTGTGCCTGTAACAAATAGAAGAATGATGTCGCTCTCGGTCTTCTCATACCACCATCATATTAAAGCAGAGTTCGTGCAAAGAATTCCAGAGAACTTTAATTTGGTTGAAAGAGCATCATGTCATCATGTATACGCTAAAGTATTTTACAGTACTTCATCTTTCACCAGCATCCATGACGGAACAGTTTCGCGATGTCATTTTGCAGGGAAACACGACAAACGAAACTTTTTTTTTTTTTAAAGGAAAAGTTTCCACATCTTTTTCAGAAAAAGCGGAGTTATATTGTCTTCGGACGATGACAGTAGGTTTACTATACAAGGTTTTGGTTTTCATCAAATTTATACACATTTAGACAAATTTATACTAACTTTAAAAATAACCAAAATCTAACCAACTTTGCTAATGCATTATCATTATACAGAAATAAATGCATGATTTATTTCTTTCCGACAAAATACGTGATTTACAAAAGCAAAGACATTACTAAAGTTGAGAAGCAAACGTAATAAGTGCTAAACAAGATCCCACTACTCCATATTTACATAATTATTTCTTAATAAGTAATAAATTAATAAGATTATGATAATTAGCAAGAAACCTCGTGAACTTGTGAATTTATAAAAGTTCCCACTGAAACGTGTTGAAAAGAGCTTTAATCGCTCCCTTTTAATAATATTCGAATGAAATGTCGGATTGACAAGTCCATAAACAAAAAACCATATTTGTTTGAAAGGCCTGTGTTTCTGGTTTAACACCAGGGTAAGTCGTGGTAGAGCGACGCATTGGTTATTATTAATAATTGGTAATGTAATATTAATTACATTAGAGAATATTAATTATAATTTCATGGAGGTAGGTTTTTTTTTTACTAAATAATTTGAGAACAGTGAGGATGTGTTCCTTAAGCTGGGCTTTTCTATATTTGATTTATGGCTAACCGAGTGGACGAAGTCAAACGGAAAACCTCTATTAACCTATTTCAGATGAATATCATGAATTTTGAAATTTCTCATGTTCATCTATTTTCCTTATCACTCCCGTGCTCTAAGTGATATTAAGCATAATTATCGATAACTGTAATATTTAATGTTCAGTTGGCCAATCTAACACGAGCGATAGCGAACAATTGAATGCGGTGTTCAGAAGCGAAGGAGAATATTTTGGTCTACTACAATAGCTTTAAAACCACTAAAAGGATGCTTTGCAGTTACCACAAAAAAAAATATATATTAGAACATTCGCTAATAAAGCCTGAGGATGATTGAAATTTTAAGACACTTTCTGAATTTCAAAAATGGATCTCAATTACTATCGTGTAATTTAAGTGCGAGTACAAATTGATTTGCATTTTGAATGTGAAAGATTAAGAAAGGATAATTAATAGAGTCAGCAAAGTTTTCTCTAATTTTGAATCTAGTTAATCCGTTAAAATCATAAATAACGATTAGAAGCAGAAATCTGGCTTCGCCTATGTTCAGTTTCTTAAATGGTGTAATTTGGAATTGTTAGTCAACAACACACTAATAAATTAAGAGGGAGATGTTAAATCCCGTTTTATTTTATAGCCGGGTACGAAACTCGGGTCGAAATCCATCGACTTCCATAGAGTTTCAATGCCGAAAAAACTATCAGCGGAACCAAGTGTAAATGATCACTTGGATAGTACAACACCAAGCAATCCCATGCAAAGGTGGAGCAGGCTCCCTCACTAACTTTAATATTCTTTCATAATGTAAAACCCAGCTCCTAAGAGATGTAAATATATTGTTTTACATTATGAGAAGAGGTCACTACCCAGACCGGTTTCAACCTTTTTTGAGGTCTCATCAGTGAGTAGGTAGACCTGGAATATCAAGGTTTTAAGTGAACAGAAACTTACATACCTCTACTATCGAATTGCCGAAGTGGTGTACATGTAAATGATCACTTGGATAGTACAACACTAGGGCAACTCCATGCAAAGATGGAGCAAGCTCCCTCACTAACTTTAATTAAGAGGGATTTTAATTAAAGTTAGTGAGGGATTGCCGAAGTTGTGTACTATATAATGTTAAATATTGTTAACTACAAAGATAATAAGCCGAAAGGCTATTTTACCTCCCTCACTAACTTTAATAATTAAAGTTAGTGGGGGTGCTTGCTCCACCTTTGCATGGAATTGCCCTGGTGTTGTACTATCCAAGTGATCATTTACACTTGGTTCCGCCGATAGTTTTTTCGGCATTGAAACTCTATGAAGGTCGATGGATTTCGACCCGAGTTTCGTACCCGGCTATAAAATAAAAGGGGATTTAACATCTCCCTCTTAATTAACAAATTCGCCGGTAAAATAGCCTTTCGGTTTATTATCTTTGTAACACACTAATATATTGCTTTTTCTGGGCTCAAGAAATATTTTTGCTGTATTTATGGAACAATTCTGATAATCTTTGTGGTCATATTTAGTTATTTATCAAGACATCAAAGTTTCATTTATATAGTTCCTAATTTGTTTGCGATGCGCTCTAATTAAAGACAAATTAACTAGGCTAAAGTAAGATTAACATTTCTTTTCAAAACTTCAACCCTAAAAATTAACTTTTTTATAGTAGAAAAAGAGAACCATGCGGTTTGTTTTTGCCATTAATGAAGCTCGCAATGTTTGTGGCATCTCGAAATTTCATTCTGTTTGATGTTCTTTAAGACTTGAAAGTCATTAATTTCAGAATCCCACAAAACATATCTACAAAAAAGCCAACAAGCCTGTCTCGAAACTAAAGACATAATAAGAGATACTCATTTTTTGGAAATAACGAAAACAAATTACTTTTGTCAGGAGTAAAAGTAGCAATGAATAAACACTAATTACATTTGCTTTGTCTGTTCCGCGGCACTTCCATAATAGCGAATCTCTGGGGTAGCTGGATTTGATGATATTTCGTTATGCGAGATCTTTACTAATCTAGGTAGACTCAGTTTTTTTTTTTTTTTTTACAAGGGGATAAATGTAAAGGATTTTATAGAATTTGAAAAAAAAAAAAAAAGCATCAAACGAAATAATATGCTGAACAATACAAAGAAAATGAGTCTTAAAGAAATGACGTGAGTGTTCTGCAGGAAACCAAGCAACACTAGATTTAACGTTGACTTACATCAAGATCAGCATTCGATTCAATTCTTCAGTCTAGATGAAGTGCGTTTGCTGATTATTGTAGTGAATAAAACGATAGATAAAACCGAGGCTAGAACATTAATGCTATTCAAGAAACAGTGGCAAGGATTAACAGTAAGAAAATCAATATATATGGTATGTCATTTCTATGTTAAAGTGTTCGGAGATAATATAGAAGGTACTAAGATAATTGAATGAATTTCTCTATTTTAAATATTTAGCTTTAGATATTTAGGATAGGGGAAATAAATAGAAAAAAAAACATAAGCAAAATCAATAGAGGACGGCTAAAATGGAAGACGTTGGAGTGAAAGGATTATAAGAACTTATCTGGCCAGCGTTTTCTAATTTTTATACATATCGTACTATTTAAATACGCAATTAATACAAAATGATACAAAATTACACCACAATAGAATAACCATTAAGCCACCATTGTATTTAACGAAATATACGGGTATTCATATTTCTCTCTCCACAGATTACCTAAATACCCTTAAACTGTATAGCACCTGAAAAACTTTAAGACTTCAAAAAGTGTTTCGCATGTTAATATATCAATCGTCTATCTGATCGTTACTTTGATAAAAAGTTGCATCAACATACACGTTGTCGAGAGTTTATAAAAATAAATAAATAAAAGACAGATCATTTTGGGAGAATGCTTCTAGATACCGAAGGGAAATTTCACTCTCGGTTCGAAAAGGGTCATCCACCCATCTCCATGCATCTTGCGCACAATAAACTTTTCAAGCAAAAAATCTAATTTCTTTCTATATACAGGAAATGTCTCTAAAGAAGCGGGAAAATACTGAAGCAATAAAACATAAAAAAGATAGCACGGTATTCGCCTTCGAAATTGCACCGTACTGATCTTGCTAAAATACTCCCATCTTTTCTCAAGACTTCCTGAAGTATGCACACAATGTGGCTGGCTGCGCAAGCATTATACAGGGTGTTCGGGATAAATTTGACATATTTATAATTAATTATATTTTTCCGTAAGTTACATGTATTAACACACACTTCTCTTCATTTAAAAGTTTGGACCCTTCTTCATTCATATACAAGATGTCAGAAAGGATGGATAGCTGGAACCCACCTGAATCATGGAAGAGAATAACTTGTATCATGATGATTCGTGCCCGCCATCAAAATAAGGATATTACGACTGCTGCCCAATGCTCCCTGAATACAGTAAAAACAATCAGGCATGAACTAGAGACTTGCAATGGTGACTACGAGGATGTAGCAAGAAGAAAGATCCCTAGCAGACGATCTGATTGCGTTCGTACAGCAGAATTCCTCGCAAATCTGCAGGAACAGGTGTTGAAGAACCCTGGCATTGGAATTCGGGCTTTGTTCGTGGAGTTGCTAACTGTAGTCAAGCCCTGGATAACAAGGGTAGCCAATGGTAGGCCGTATGTATGGCAGCAGGATTCGGCCCCTTGCCACACCTCTGGGGAAAAGTCAAAAATGGTTGTCTGAAAATTTCTACGACTTCACCAGTCCAAATGCTTGGCCTCCAAACTCCCCAGACCTTAACCCCATGGATTATTTTGTATGGGGCGCAGTTGAAAAGGACACCAATCGCACTTCCAGTAATACAAAAGCCCAGTTAATGGATAAAATTAAAACAGTTTTTGCGGCCCTTCCCAGGGAGACTGTAGCATCAGCTTGTTCGAGGTTCCGAAGCAGAATTGAAGCTGTGATCGATGCTAATGGTGGTTATTTTGAGTAAATCTTGTTGATAGTATTGTAATTAACTCTGCCTGTAATGTTTTTTGTCAATTCATTAAATTTAATAGATACAAAGAAGATTTTCTTTTTCCTTACGAAACTGTCAAATTTATCCCGAACACCCTGTATAAGCAAGAAAACTATTCCCTCGAAATCAGAAAGAATGAACACAAAGTGTATTCCACAGAAGAGAACATATCAGCGTATAACCGAATCCCCATCAACAATGCCATTCTTTGGAATGCTATTTTGAAACATTTAAGCTGACCTTGAGAAACAAGAAAGTGAACTTCTATTACCGCATAGATTTGGACTGACTTTGAACCAGTAATACATACAAAGAGTTGGGCGCTCTTTTTCTGAGGTACGTCTCTGTGCGTGCAAAACGAAAATGCTTCAGCAAAACCAAAACGATCAGACGCACAAGCCTCAGTAATACACTGTGTAAATGCAATGCCTTTTGGTCGCAAAGACCTGGGTTCAAATCCCATGTATAATGCAAAGAACATTTTTAAGTGTTTTTCAACTGAAGGTGAGTTAACCGGTCTCAAATGACGGCCGCAGGACTTTCCGCTAGATTTTCATTTTCGTCAAGTGGCCAAGCAGCAGAACACACACCATTACAGACCTAATACACAGCTCATTAGCCTTAATTACTTCGTCAATAATTCTAGTCTACTGAACTCAAAACATCGAAAAATATCAGCATGATTCTATGCATAATTGACTGTCGTTGATGCTGGACAGATGACTGTCGCGTTTGCATTTTCAACGTTTTGTAGGTAACAGTTTAATTTTCATCCGGAAAAGAACGTTTAGTAAGAAAGGATGGGAACGTGTAGATGAAAATAAAGTTATTCAATCGATAGCAGCCTGTCATTCTTGACATAGCTAGAGATTACGGAAGTAGCGCAGTTATAAGTTAAACTTGAATTAAAGAGAACTGACCAATTTCGGTTTAGTGTTTTCATTAAGTTTTCGAGTTTCCATTCAGCTTCCATCACCCCATCTGACCCCCCCCCCAACTCTCATTGCACATAAAGCGATATGGCGACATTTCAGCTCGACAAAGTAAAAAAAAAAAAAAAGCTGATTTTTTTTTTTTTCAATGTATAAACATTTTTATTATTGGCCAGTATCCCATTTTTAATTTCAATCTACCGTGCACAAACTAAAGAAATTACGCCTACCAATCTAAAATTATTTTTTATCACTATACAGTAATCCCTCGATTAATGCGTCATTTTTTTTCGATACCCAAATTCGATTAGTGCGCCTATATACATCCTAAAAATAAATGTTACAGATTTTAAAAATTTTCTATCTATACATTTTTATGGCTAACTATTTTAAAAAATCACTCACCAGAATGAAAAATTTAGTTACCGATTTAAAACATTTTACAAAGTTATTTTAATTGCATACTACACTACTTCCATGTACACTATATTCCAAATTTTTACCGCCAAAATGTGTCGTTTGCTATAGTACGCCAACAGATTCGAGACCCTTCGACACTTCTGCGCATGTCACAAAAAGGAGAATCCATTCCGATAAGAGGGTAATCAATCCGTCTTCTGGGATGAGTTGTTTATTATTACACGTCGGAAAATTAACTTCTCTTTTATGATCATTGTAGTTTTTAAAATGGTAACTATTTTGTTTGTATAACAGTTGGGAAATTTTATCTATAAATCACGTGCTTTCGCGTGTTGGCGACCAATCGTACATCATTCTTTCTCCCCTTCAATGATAACGTCCAACAGTTAATTAAATCTCATCCTGAAGAATTGAGTGATTCCGACCTGCTAAATTTAGATGCACAGCGGGAAGATCCCGATGAATATCAAGAAAATTTAACCACTGATAGTCAACCAAACGAGATTTCACAGAAACAATTTGAAAATATTTTTCGTATAATCGAAATTTTTAAGCAGCAATGCTTAGAGACTGACCCTGATGAAGAGAGTAGCAGTAAAATTCGCAGAAGTGTAGAAGAGGCAATACGGCCATACCGTCGGTTGTATGAAAAAAAGAAACAAAATGTCCGCCAAATTACGTTAGCTCAATTCTTTGTTAAGTAGAATAATAAAATTTATATTCTGAATGTTTTATTGTCTTTCAGCTTCATGGTTTTCCTTTAACTAGGCCCTGAGTTGTACTTTAATTCTTTTATAAAAAAAAAAAAATTAAGGTTCAAAAAAGAAATTTCTGGAACGAATTATACTTTTTCCCATAGGTTATTATATTCGATTAGTGCGTTTTCGATTAATGCGCCTGTTTTAAAGAACGCATTAGGCACACTAATCGAGGGATTGCTGTATGATGTGCCTTTCGATTCTTTTTGCAACATGCCAAATAATAGTTTTAATCTTACCTAATGAATATTTTTTTGTCATCCGGTGTGAGACCAACAACATATTTATGGACGACCCGAAGTATGAGTAGTTTAAAATTTTGGCCCGTAGAGTTGCTTTCTCGAATTAAGTACCTGCTGGCTGTAATTAGTTATCTTGCCCACAAAAGGTTACCTAATCTCTCCTGGGTAATACTGAATTTAAGAATAATTTTAATGTTTTAACTAATCAGAAAAGCAGTAATGGCTGGCAGAACGTCGCCATTCAGAACTAAAGCAGTTCTGAATGGCGACGATATATCATAGACTGCATTCCAATTTGATCGAATTGTACAATTTGATTATCACATTACACAGTCACAAAACAACAGAACAGCTTATTTATGATATGCTTCACCAATAAGCTTTCTATGGACCCTTCTAGAGGTAATGTGAAATGTCCCGTAAGTGCTTCTCTTGGAACCGTTAAGCTCATGATAAATTATTTCTATTAAATACTTAAATATAAAGAGCCAATAGGCTTCATTTCGGAGATATAAACATTATTTAAATTAAGGGGATATTAAATCCCACATTGTTTTAAAACCGAATAAGAAACTCAAAGATTGCAATCAGAGAGTTTCATGCCGAATATAGTAAACTATAAAAGTATCGGCGAGTTGCCCAAGATTGTACTACGTACTGGGACTACTTGCATTAGCTCACGCTAGTAATCGCCGATACTTTTATAGTTCACTATAGTCGGCATGAAACTCTCTGATTCCAATCGTTGAGTTTCTTATTCGGTTTTAAAACAATGTGGGATTTAATCCCCTTAATTTAAATAATTCTATTAAATATATATTTGTATTTTTATATAGATCAGAAATCCTGCTTTAAAGTTCGCTTTAGGTTTCCAATAAGCAGGATGGTCTCACACTGGGCTATCAAATTCGTCTTCTACCCAAAGACAACCAAAAACCTCAATGTCAAAGGCGAAATTCGAACTTATGGCTTATAGGTTGGAGAGGGGGACTGGCTGATTGAATGGAGATGTAATACATTCAATCAGCCAGTCAACAGAAAAATATCTCTACAGTTCCCCAAACAATAAAGGCTAGTGTTTCTAAAATTGTAAAACAGTGTGCATGACGTTTATAATATTTTTACAACAGTGGTATATATGATAGATTACAAAACCTAGAGCAATACTGCGGATCAGATGAAGTTAAGAAAGAAAAAAAAAACCAGGGTTGCCTTTTAACTAGTATTCGTCACCAGCTACCTAACGTTCGCCAATCCCAGTCATTTTTAATGCTGTATTGTTATTTTTTTAGGATTATTCACGATGTATCCGAATGCTGCTTTCAAAATTTCAATCTATATGCAAAGATAATTAGATGACAGGTCTTCTCATTGTGTTGTGATTTTGAGAATATATATATATATATATATATACACACACATACACATATGGTCAGTTGCATCTTCATATTTTCTCAGGTAATTTTCGCTTGTTTGGGGATTTATAGTGTATAGGATTTATAACTAGGAGTTAAAACTACAAATGGAGAGGAGCAGAGCCAAATGGACTCTTAAGGTCAAGATTCTAATCTGTGGAAATATCAACGAATTTTGTAAAGCTATCTTCTAAGAGTATTTCTGCATATGTTTGTTATTTAAAAACACTATTGTTTTTCGTGATTGAGTTTCAGATACACAGAAAAAATTATACAATAAAGACAAATCATTTCAAAACGTTTAATCTCTCAAGGCGTTCCCAACGACTCGCTTTCCTATTTCAAACTCTTAATCTTATGCCTACTCCAGGGTCACTAAACTTAAAGAAAATTGTTCCCTGAATACACAATATACTGATGAACTGGACGAAAACAGGGTTTTAGTTCCTACAATATGAAGGATACTAATTCGGATACAGTCTTTATAGATATAGTCGAAGAACATTTTAAGCAAATATTTATACTTTGTTTATGTTTTTTGGGTGGTGGTGGGTATGTTCGGAATTTAAAAAAAAAAAAAAAAAAAAAAAAAAAAAACTACATTCCGAAATGACAAGCTGTGTAAATTCCACATGAACTCTTGAGTTAATCTTGAGCCTTCGTAGCACAGCTAGTATTAAAGTTGTCCTCTGCCTGAAAACACAAGTTTGAATCCCATCTAGGACACGAAAAATTATAAGGACATTTCATTCACGTCAGGTAAGGTAAGTTAGCGATGGTAGGGTTTCAGCTCCCGTAAAACAAACTGGCGACAAGAATATAGGCAGTTTAACCAACATAATACACTGGCACCAAGTCTGAATTGCTTAGGCCTCATTTTAAACAACATCACCTTTAGTTGTAAGGCCAACTTCTCTCTTATGAGGAAATCGAAAGTTAATCTAACCTTAACGAGAAGATCTCAGACGTATCACTTCCGATTTAAAGACTGCGATATGATATGAATGAATTATAATTCTGTATCTGTTCAGGAAGAAAGCAAAACGCGGGACAAACCTAAGCTGGCAATCATATAAGAGAAGTAACTTTCTATATTCAATCTTCTATTGGTTTAATTCGAACAGCAATAAAAATTAGGAAAAGCATCGGATGTTTACATGAGCTCTTAAACACAGCTTGTTTAAGCAAAAAAAAAAAAAAACACTTTCGGTAAAATGCGATAGCTCTTCCAAAAAAGCTTTAATGCTGAAGCACGACGAACGGGCTTCATAGAAAAACCTACAAAACTCAGTTTATCAAAAAGGATATTAATGCAAAGCTGTAAAACAATGGGAGACCGGATACCATTTTAAGACAAAGATCACTGTGAAATAAAGGTATTACAGTAAAGATCACAGAACTGAAAGTAGTATTTTAAGTTAAATCGTTGCTTTGCTCTACAACTACTGATGACTGGTAATCTGAGCTTAGGCAGAGATGAATACGGCTAAAGTATTCACCTCGCATGTGCTTCCACGTGCGAGGAAGTACAAAATAACCGTTGCAAAAATCTTACCGATTTGTAATTCTGGGCTCGTTTTTTTCCCTTAATCCCGCAAAACATGTAAACCAACCAAAAAATAAAATAGCATTATTATACACTTGCCTTGTTTCCATAATGGAGAGGGCATGAAATTACTTCTGACATTTGCGTATGACATTTTCCAAATGGCTGAAAATATGTTTCTTAACGACAAACCTACTTTGATATGTAATTACCCTTGCGACGGGTTAGCTTCTTTATATCGCTGTAAAATTTAATTTATAAAGGCCAGTTTCCAAGTGTCAAATATGTAAACGAAATTTCCGATGTAAACTTCTGTTCTTAGAAATGCTGATCGAAATGCAAATTTCTCTGCGCCGTCTTGTATAACCAGATAACGGAAATCAAGTGTTTACATTTAAATAGAATTTCACTACATAATTAGGTTCTCTCATAACGGGTTCAGAGAATATTCTTTTCATAGAATGTTTTCAGAAAACAAAGTCCTTGGTTTATAAAATGGGAAAAAAATGTTTTACTTTTTAAAACCGAAAACCTTTTGCGTAACAAAAGTCGTAAGTTTAAACTCTGTATTCAATATTTAATTCAAAAATAAAGATATAACGAAGAAGAATCAAAGCAATCACGAAAGATCAATTTCAGCCTTGCTTCCTTAGATTGAACGAGATTTTTCGGAAATTTTACTTTGTACGTCTTTCTTGAGCAATTCGATGGCTGTAGATTTAAGCTCAATTGGAAGGAAATCCTCGGTCTGTCGAATTTCTGATGCGGAAGGAAAACGGGTACAAATGCAGGAATACGAAGAATAAAATGGAATAAAGACTTCATTACCAGTATTTTATATGTCGAAGTAATTGTGTTTCACATATGCATTATCTGGGTGACAATATCTATGATTTGACTTCGAAAACAAACTGAAAGGCCAGAAAACTCAAGCTTCAGTAAATCACAAATAATCATGTATCATAGTGGGAGCGAGCTCTAAGAATGCCTTCCATCTGGATTAGAAACCAAATTTCCAAATTCGTCTTTGCTAACGTCATAATTTGCACTATCAAAAATCAATATTCAGTCGTCGAGTGCAAGACTCGATGCCATTCCTACTGGACTAAATTATATTTACTGATTTTATTTTAACCAACAATGTTTTGCTCTAATGGGAAACGTGGAAAATGTAAAGGTTTTAAGAAAATATCATGTTTTATACAAAATGAGAGCTGAGCAACTGTTCTCATTCTCTTTCGCAATAACTACAATGTTACGTTTTAAGTAAGAATTGACATTGAAGTCATTCGTTTCAAGTTTTTTAGAAGGAAAATATTTCGCATTATTCGAACCATAACGAGCGTTCTCAACTGGTGTCAAATGAAAAGGGAATCGCGATAAAGAGCTGAATTTTGTTTTGCATTCTTTTAGTTAATATGAAATTTCTCTAAATGAAAGTTTGAATTTAGAAAAAGCTTGAAGTTACTTCCCGTATATTTTATAGATCCCCCCCCCCTTGTATAAAAAAAAACCGTTACGCCCTTTCCAACTGCATTTTTTTACTAATTCCGAATCCTTTTTAGTACAATTTTGTTCCAAATGCCTATCCACATCTCCTTATAAAATATCCAGACAATTCCACTCTTCAAGTTAAGCTAAATAGCAACTTCAACATCCACGCTGCACGATGTCGCCCGTCGTCCATAGAATTCCATGACCGATCAACACCTAAAAGTGTGCAGTTTTCAGAAATCAATATCTTTAAAAAACCGCGGAGAGTCAAACTTGTTTGTGGTACTTTCATAGAAGAGATGGAAAGAGTCGTTTGTTACAAAAATCTCGAAATTTCCAGTAGAATAATCTATTTTGCAGCAATGCAAAAGTTCCGTTTTGCGCGACTGGCGATGAAAACCTTCACAACTCGTACAGAAGAGATTAAATTGTATCATACTCTCTGGGAAGTAATGAAGGGTTTAATAATTTTCTGAGAAAATGGCTAAGTGCCAAATTTCATAAAACAAATATTATAGTAAATAACAGCTCCTTAATATATATATATATATATATATATATATATATATATAATAACAGCTGAATACGAAGATAATCCGGCTATTCATTTTCCTTGATTTCAATAGCGATTCACTAAAGGCTGAGGGTTTGAATACCATTTAGCATATATTTTTGCCTTAACTTTCAATTGAACATTAAATCCAGCATTATATCAATTCCCAATGTAGAAACTATGAAAGTTTCGTAAAAAAAAGTTGACCAGAGAGCTTACGAGAATACACTCCGGCATTCACGAGTTGCCCTAGCACGCACCACTTAGAAGACATGAGCGCTTGCCCAAGCGTCCATATATTCGCATTTTATTGGTCCATTTTGATAATTTCTCTGGCGTGACAGCTGCTTCGAACTGGTTGGTTCTTCTCAGATACCAGGCAGAAACTTTAAGAGAGCAGAAACTATCGTTCAGTACTAAGGAACTTGAAATGTCGGAGAGGTGTATTTTTCGTAAGCGAACTCTCGGTAGGTGCGTCAAGTATTTAGTAAAATAAAGAGCCAAAAGGCTTCAGTTCAGCGATGCAAATTTATATAAATCAAGTCTCATGTCTTAAGTGGTCCACGCTAGGGCAACTCGTGAATGCCGGCGGGTGTATTCCCGTAAGCTCTCTGTTCAATTTTTTTTTTTTTTTTTTTTTACCAAACTTTCATAGTTTCTACATTCGGCTTTGAAATAATGTTGGATTTAATACCCAGTTGATTTATATAACTTCGCATCGCCGAACTGAAGCCTTTTGGCTTTTATTTTAGTAAACTAAGTTTCAACTTTACCGACCTGAAGAGCTGTGGTAACAGCGTCTTAACTCCAGGCAATCTTACTGTATGTATGTCTTCAGATTGAAGATCAATCATCACTGATGTGCGATTATCAACTTGGGAGGTGAAGTCTCACACTGGATGGTCTGTTGGGAACCAAAGCGTTTGAAAAAAATAAAAAAAGGTTTACAATCCTTTCCTGGGCAATGAACATATTTCTCACCACGCTATTGTCAATTTGGATTATCTTTCTAATGGTGGGTCAGTTTCTAATGCAATAACCTACGTCTTAAAACAATTTCTTGCATTTCGGTTATTCGCAGAATAGCCGAAATCAAAGTTGAAGTATCACTAAGCTGCATGTCTATCAACCTTATCTAATTATTTTAAAGTGAAATAGAGTTATTCTTAGTAATTTTTATTAAGCCACAAACTAGCGCTCTTCTTGACGTGACATGCAGGAAATATATATAAAAAATAACACAATTACATTTCTTATTCTCAAACCAGACGCAAGCATCCATCCCTCTCTTACATAATTTAAATTACCATCTGGCGGACAATGGATCACCGGTTTAGTTTTTACAGTGATTTCTGGAACACCATCAACCGCGGCGCGCATTTAAACCTCTACGAGAGAAAACTAAATTAGTTATTGATCTTCTGGAGAAGTTATTAATGAGAAGGTGGAGGAACATTAGGGATATCTGAGAGGCTATTACAAGTTTACTGTAGAGTTCATCGTGCCAGTTCATTCCTATTACTAAAGTTCGTTTTTACAGACAGGAAACCGTAGCTTTAATGAAGCCCTTAACCGGAGGCCAGACCAATCCTATAGGCGAATTTGGAAAAAGCCTATACTTTGAATCCTCTGAACTTCAGGTTTAGGTAGACTTGTATATCTGGAAATCATTAAGTTATTAGATATCTTTGAATGACTAAGATAAGAATTATTCAACTTGTTTTTATTATTATTCTTTTATAAAACTGCATTTTCGAAAAAAATAGCAAGATAACTAAGTTACAATTAAAATAATAAATATACAAAAATATTTACTGCGATTCCAGGAGAAATGCCTGTGCAGCTAAGTGAAATGGCGTTTGATTTCATAGCACCAAAAGTAAAGGCCGGTACAGGTTCGATTCTATTCGCTTACTAGGGAACTTTTTCAACTAAAGGTACTTTGTATACCCCCCCCCTCTACAACAGATTCCCTAGTTAGCGATTTTTGGTTCTGGTCAAGATTTCCGTTCTCAGAAGTATCCCACCTCAGTCTTGGCAATGGTGAAGACCAGCTACTAACCGATTTTGAAAATGTGAGGAAAGTTACTTTAAGACTAATGTTACTCCCGCTGGGGAATTAAAAGTCGTCATGGAATGTTATTCTTAAATACTCTCAGGAATTAAAAGATTAAGTAGTAATCCTTATAAATTAATTTTTTCCCTCAGAGTGTTAGGCTGAAAAGCCTGACACATTACTCAAAACAGAGAATGTAACTTCGGATTAACCAGCACGGCACTAGCTAGTGCTCTATGCGCTAGTCAGGCAATGTTGAGGCATTTTCTCCCATTTTCTACAAGTAATTTCTCCAACTGCAAAAACACCAAACCAGTACTTACAGTTGAGAAAATACCTTGCAGTGGCACACAAAACTGCCATAGATGTTCCCTTTTCCTAAGATAGGGCAGAAACGACTGGCAAGTGGGTTGTCGTATTCTAGTAAGACGTTGATTTATAAGGCATAGACGTTTTTACCTTTGACAACCAGAAAACTTAAAACCATTTGCACCTTTGTGAGTAACTTTGCTAAAAGGTGGCAGTGATAATGAAATCACTATATATTATGACAGTTGAATTTAGAGAAAGGACAGTTATATTAATTGGGGCGGGGAGGTGGGGTCTATCTATCTAACCACAGAAAGAAACAGTCTCTGGTTAGATTGATGACAAATGAAACAACCTAGGCTCTTCGGATCATTGGAATGTTTTTTCATGTCATCAAGTTTCAATCCACTGTGATGAAATGGATTCATCACAGGGGATGACAACGTTGTACCTGATTAGTGATATGCCTGCAAAGATTCGTAAGAAAACCAACAATGAAAACTCGCCGTTCAATGAAGTGTAAGAATTTGAACTAAACAGGCTGCATGAAAGGAAAGTCATTGCTGCTCCAGCCTCTCAATTATTTCATTGCAATCGCAATACTACTAAAACGACTCATTTAGAAAATTATTTAAGTATTTTGTTCATTTCTACCTGATTAATAAAAATATTTACAGGAATGCAATAAATAAAAAGATAATTAGATTTAAGTTGCCTTCAAACAGGAAATAAATAAATGCTTTGACAGCGACTTGAAGCCAATAGTTTAGCTTGGTTATTTTCCCGAATTCAGGAAAACTCAATATTTATATTAGATTTATATTATCAAAAGATTTATAAGTTAACGGATAAAGACAACTGATCAATGTAACACTCCGAAAAGTATGCATGCCCATTATAATATCTGATGGAAGTTTTTTCCACTTGGCTATGCTACCAATTATATATTTAGTTTAATCCTTTATCCAAGTGTAGTTTGCACCTGAAGTATTTTCAGGACTGGGGCAACTCGTGATAAAGGTGCTATATAACTTCTCATCACTTGCCTTAGTATCCCATAATGCAAAGCACATCCCCTTACGGCCATGTATAATACTATGCATTAAGGGAAGTGTCACTGCCCAGACCATTTATTGAGGTCTCATCAGTGGGAGCCAGACCCAGAGGTGGTGATACTAAGGTGGAAGTAATGGAGAAGTCATATTTCCATATACCAGTTGCCGAAAGGTGTCACACCTTATTATTAAAACTTCCATCAACTCATTCTCTAATCCAGAGAATTTTAATAAGGTGTGACATCTTTTGGCAACTGGTATATGGAAATATGACTTCTCGATTACTTCCACCTTAGTATCACCACCTCTGGGTCTGTCTCCCACTGATGACACCTCAATAAATATCGAAACCGGTCTGGGTAGTGACACTTCCCTTAATGCATAGCATTATACACGTCCGCAAGGAGATGTGCTTTGCATTATGAGATACTAAGGCAAGTGATGAGAAGTTATACCACCTTTGCCACGAGTTGCCCTGAAAATACTTAAGGCCCAAACGTTGTTTGCTTACATTTGGATAAAGGATTAAACCACATATATAATTGGTGCATGATAATATCTGTCGAGTTGCTCAATTCATATTCTTTATCATATTTGAATTGTAGTGCCGAAGCCTCTCAACCGTCATCTATTTAAAAATAATATAGAAGTGTTTAAAATTGCTTAGCCATGGTTTTTATAGTGACAATTCAAGTGCATGGAAAAAATCGAGTTATCAGGTGAAGAAAAATTCTGTTTCCAGTGAAATAAATCTGACGGAGGCGAACGGACGCTTATAGTCCGTGTTGGAGGAAGACACATTTTTAAAGATACTGGTACGGACATAAGACGCCGAGTTACTGTTCTTAGAATTTGTGATTCTAAAAACACGGTAGCTATTCTTAAGTTGTTTCGGTTTCTAGATAAGCAAATAATGTGGGGTACTTCAGTGTGACCTTTTTCAAAATTTCTCGAGTTACTTATCACAACTAGTTAGGTACAGTTATAGATTTCTGTTGAGTTTTTTATTCTCTCTCTCTGAGATTTCCTCGCTCTCCCCTTGGTGATTAGTAGCACTGTGATAACGTGAAGGTACATAGCTCCGCAAAGCAAAGTTGATCCAGCGACCCAAATAATAGTGTCATTGTAATTAACTATGTGCTGGTTTCAAGGGTGAATGCAGATATCATCACTTTTGTCTACGCCAGTGATTCAAAAATTAAGGAAGAGAAATCTGAACTAGAACTGTTCAATGTGTATTGAACATGTTATAGCACGATTAAGATTAAAAAATGTTCTAAACATTTTTAATGAAATTTTTTTCAGAATGCATATCAACTATAAAGTAAATCTGATTAAATATTTGTAATTTGTGGATATATACTGACGAATGTATCTTGTACCATAAAAAATATTTTTAAAATGTTAAAATCTCCTACATAACATCGATTGCATTTTCTGCGAATTTCTTTTGTGGAAGCGATTTTGATATGAAAATTCTACTACACAATGAAACTATTTATAAACAACACTTTATAACTTTTGTTGTTCCCTCACTAAGGCATCTTTATGGGTGTGAGAGAGCAACAGAAATAAAAATAGAAATGAGCGAAAGAACAATATTGAAGGCCTGTTGGCACATATAACAGGGGCACGAGAAAAATGCTAATTGCGTGCGTCTGCCAATTTTTCTTTCGTTCCTTTTTCTTTCTTTCTTTCTTTTTTTTTTTTTTTGCTGGGGGAAAAATACTAATTATGCGCAGCTTAGTTTTTTTTTAATCTATTACCCACCGTGTCTTCAATAAGTCCATTAGTACGTAAATTTTTTGTATTGTATTAATTCTTTTTCTATCCTCATTTTGCTGCTCCTGCATGTTCCTCATCGCCTATGGTTACAGCACCCTCTGACGAAATTTGATATGCGAGTGTTTACTAAAATTTACCGATATTTAAATCAGACAACTTAAACCTGGGACCAATAGGGAGAAAATAAAGCTAAAACTATTACAAAAAAAAAGCCATGCAAATGATCTGAAAGACCATTTGAAACTAAATTGTGGTTTAAAGTATAGCATCAATCGGATAAGTTCTTGTAATCAGCATGTCTCCTTGGATGTCTCAAAACACAAATATTTTTACTCAATATAATTTCCATGCATGTAATTTAAATTAAAAAATATATATATACCAGCAACATGATTCCATAATAGGAGTTCAACCCAATTTTAAACTGTACTGCTGAAACAATAGGTACCACATGCTTTCAAAATCCGTCCCGCCAGGGTCTAACATCAAGCTTAAATTCGAAGATAAACAAGTGCTTACACACTAAAAATTTCATCATATAAATGCTTACATTTTTGAGAAAAGAGTTTCTTCCGATAATGGAAGAAAATCAAATATTACCCACGCAAAAATTCAAGGGCAGGAATTTCGTGTAAATAACGAGCAAAATTCAAGTCATTTTTATTTATTCCTCACGTAACAAAAACACAACACCAACTGTGTCCTTGAATTAATATGCGAGGGAGGTATTAAACAAGCAATACTTGATAGACTGACAAGATAGTGAGAGCTTGAGAGGAGAAATTGTCCTTAATAGCAATTTAACTGTTCAAGTCCAGTATTCGAAACTTCATAGACTGCTGTTATAAAGCTTGATAACTTCTGTCATTATTCTTTTCTTGACGACAAATAGATGACTTTCATCCTCACAAGCTATCAAAACATGATTCAGTATGAAAATACTGAATCATGTTTTGTATTTTATACCTTGTTTACTTGTTTTGCACAATTGCCAAGTTGATGACGCAATTAGTTTATTACTTACCCATACTTCACATTAAACGCTTCACATACTAATCGCAAATTATAGTTGAGGTGTCCAGTAAGGTAGTGCTTTCCGAAAAAGGTACAGAAATGTTATATTAATCATTTATTTATGCTTTATCCGTTAATTATTAATGTAAACAATACTTTCCAAACTATTTTGTCCGTGACCGAAAATTATCTACGCAATAAAACAAAAAAAGATTGACATAGATTAATAGCATATTAATGTAATATTTAACTCTCTATATATATGCATACATATACCGAGTATAATTATCTATTAAAAACGTTAACACTTTTTATTCCCCACAGGGAGAAGCAGAACCCTTTTTAGCGCGATCTAACTTTTGGAGACTTTTTCATAGCGCAAAACGAGTCAAACGTTTTACGCTATGAAAAAGTCTCCAAAAGTTAGATCGCGCTAAAAAGATCTCTGCTTCTCCCTGTGTTAGAATTGGGTTTTGGGACATCCACGGCGGCGACATACTGACTACAAGAACTTAACTGATTGATGCTATACTTTAAACTACAATTGAAGTAATTCAGTATACCCGCGGAGATCCTGTCAGCTGCCTTGCACAAATATAATTCGAACACGTTCTATCTTCACAGCAACAGACTGAAAATAGCGTCCATAAGTCTGCTATCACGCTATATTATGCAGCCTGGTTACAGGTATCACGCTTAGCACGAAGATATCTGAAATTTGCGGAAAACATTGTCGTGCTGAATACACAAGCTCCACAATCTGGAATGAATGATGAAAACTAATGTTCGGTCACTTATACTTGCTAAGCACACAATTTTAACCATCAAGTTCTCACTTATCAGAAGGATCTAGCGAAGCGAATTTTGGTCACGACTTTTAAGGAAACAGATCTAAATCACCGCTGTTGAATACCGTATTTTTCATAGCGATAAATTTCTATACGAATAATACAAGAAAAAAAAATCTTCATTCTATAAATGTGAAATTCGTAAGTGTACGTCGAGAAATTGGCGCTTCGTTTTTTGCTTTTATCATTAGAAAAGTCTATCAACAGCTAAGTTGTCTCATTAGCCACCTCATCACGTCCTAGAAAAAATTTAGTGCGTCCCCAGTTAGTTCAACGGCCTGCGAAACTGACAACAGACTGGAAACACATTGGGATGGTACAGAGGTGTACTTAATGAGAATCGTCGGACCTTATTTGAGCGTTTTTCTTTCTTGTTTTCACGTCTAACAAGAATGAAATGAGCTACATTTTATATCAAGAAATAACGAAGTGGTAAAAAATAGCAAAACTATTTGTTCAAGACTGACACGTAGCAGCTCTTACATTTAAACGCCTTGATTATACTGTTGTCAAGGCGTTTAAATGTAAGAGCTGCTACGTGTCAGTCTTGAACAAATTCAACACGGTATTCAACAGTATAACCGCTGTTGTCAAGTAAGACGGTTACAGTTTATGGAATTCGCTGCACTTCTCTTCCTCATTTGTTTCAAAACTAACTTCAATTTATTTATCCTGTAATGTTTTCTGGACTTGACTACCTCAGTTAAGAAATAATTACTCGGTTATATATTGTGGTGCAGAAAACAGTAACGGTTAACTGGAAAAAAAAACTCAAATTAGAATTATGATGGCCAGTGAAGTAACCTGAAGAATGGGAGACTCATAGGCAGGATTAGTCGAAGTCGAGAATTATCTGTAGCACTTGCAAGACAATTTTTTTAGTTGTTTGAATGGGAAAAGCTTGCAATATCGTTAGCCTTCATCATACGGATAATGTGAAATTGGAATCCCTCAAGAAACAACTCGGCCGTAATTCTGATATACGACGGATATCAAATGATTGGGTTTTCAAGCACATGTGGTTTCCGGAGAAGGGAAAACCTGCTTCTTCCGTATACCACTAGCTAATTTGCCTTCAGCTGATAAGACTCGTTTCTGCCAAATATTCTAACTAAAATTATAGGATTGTTCTCCTATTGCACTAATAAATGTTCACTCTATTGATAGAAGTTGAATAGAAATTGATATGTTTGTATTAATATATGCAATCCGTTTATTACAACTTATTATTTTAAGTGTTCGTTCTTACAAATTCTAATTCCTTTTCTAGGTTAAAATATAAACCAGATCACCCACTGACTATTCACAATGATACTGTGATTAACTACTTACATGTCAATGTTCAGGTGAAATGTATGAAGAAATTAATTCTTATCTGCAATGCGAGGAAACGGATGGAAAAGAATAAATTGAGAAGCATTCCTAACAAGAGAAAGAGTTCAGGGAACAGATATTTAAGACCCTGTAGCGAAGAAAGAGCGGAAAAGAGGTCGACTGCTAGAGCTATATGGGGATGTACTAGGGCGATGGGTAAATGGTTACTAGAATTAAGTGATCAACCAGTCAAGTTTAGCATAACCTCAGCAGTAAAGTCGAATAAACAGAAAATCTGAGGGAGCAGCAGAGAATTTGTGCGAACCCTATCGTAAAAGTTGTTTTGAAATTTAACTTTTTCCATCAAAAATTTGACTTTAGGCAAAGAAAAATGTGTAAGAAAAAATTTATTATATATGTGACAAAAACTTAAACTGCAAAAGTAAAATGTAGATAAAAGACACTCATCTAAGTAAACAACATTTTTCCTCTGTAAATTTTATTAAGTTTTACACATAATTGCGAAACAATTATCTCAACCAAATGAAAATACAAATCGTTCAGTTCTCGACAATTAGTTCAACTTATTTCTCACAATCTTCAATGCATTAAAATGAGATTAAAACAAAAATACTATGAATTACTTCGGTGTTCCTTTTTTCAGTTCTAACTTGGAAGTTATATGATTTTTATAAAATTTTCTTGAGGCAATTAAGATACATTGTGTCTATTATTCTGATTTTCCCCGTAATGTACATTTTTTCTCTACATGAACTGACCAACTTACTGAATTGTTTTAGGGAAGACATAATGTCACAAAGAAAGGAATCTGTTCGATAATTCGAGGGGATATTCCAGGGAGTTAATTGTATAACTGTTGCAGGGACAAAATAATCAGAACAAGAAAAGTTAAGGCATTGTGGACGAAGTCAATGGAGGCATTGTTCCTTAGCTATAGCTATTCCCCCTCCCCCCCCGCAACCCAGAACAACATTGTTACCATTCGGAGTCAAGTAATACTAAGAGAATAACTTGCGCTTCGACGGGAAAGACAGCAGTTGCTATCGACGGTAGAACGGCACATATGGCCTTGTGTTTAATTTCGATCTCCAAGAACATACCGCTGTAGCACGAATTTGCACAATGCAGAACCTTGTTTAAACGCTTATTCTCGCCGAAATCATTAAGTGCCAAGCTGCTATCTCAAGTCGAAGCGAGGGTAAACATGTTGATTAAAACTGTGGTGAGAAGGATATGCATTAAATAAATCTTTGCCAACTTCCACCTACGAAATGATCAGACAGCGTACCGTATGGACTTAAATACTAGCTCAAGAAGTCATGCGTAAGTCTAGCATTGCTTTTCCCATCGCGTTAACCAAAACAGATAATGGCTTTAAGTTAGAAGATTCAGAAGGAGACCTGACCGAATCGCGTTTCGTGACTAAAGATGCTGATCGGTTCCCCCGAATAGTATGACTATTTCTTCACAATCATTCTGTGAATTGCTATAATAACGTATAACAGTGCGTAACTGATAGAAGACAAGTTGAGTTCATTCGCTCAAGACATTCAGTGGACGCAAAAGTGCAGAGCAAGAAGCTAAATAAAATATGTTTCAGACACTGCAGTCTACTCCACGAACATCCTTTGATTGCTGGCAAACCATATCTGACCATCTCGAACAGAGATGTTTCTGATCGGTTAAGCGAATGGAGCTTTAAGGCAATTGTTAAGCACTGAATTTGAAGAATTCGCATCTGACATTAAATGAGTGTGGATCATATTTCTAAACGATCCGCGAGTCAGCTTCATGGCCAAGAAGCGAGGCGTCCCATACGCCTGATCGCATAACATTGGCAATGCTCTTATTCTGATCGGATGATGGCCAGTGTATTTTTGAATGACAATAAAAAACGATGCCAGCTAATCGGAATCACTTTCCCCTCATTCCAGCTTGTCCATAATCATTCATAAATCTCAAGGAGGAACTTTCGATTTGGCTTTGTACGAATAAGAAAAGAACCAAGAATAGTCATTGACATTGCCTTGTCCAGAGTAACTAATATAAATGGACTATACATCGTTTCTCTTACGGGTGACAAGACCTTTCACCATGGATGCTGCCCTTCCCACAATAGTTTGAAAGTTTATCGATAATCTATTGGGAACCGTATAAGACTTGACTCGAGTCTTTCAAAAATAAGACTTATCTGTTCTTTCACTTAATTGTCAAAGTTCTCCCAAGCTCATTCCGAAGATCTGACGACCGCAGTTAGTCAGCATTACCAGATATTAACACTCTCTGAAACGTTCCTAAACAACGACGAATATGTCAGTTTAACATCGATTGTCATGCAAATAAAACGACATCAACGAGCCGATGGAGTTGTACTATACCAAAACAAGAACAGTAACGCATACGATATTACTTACTTTCGCTTATTATTTATCAACGAAAGATGAAATGTCTGTATAGGCACTGGTGAGTGATATTTGTGCTATTTGAATGTATTTTGTGTAACGAACAAACTGTTCTCAAGACGGTCATACAACATTTCCCCAAACCAGTCGATTAAATATGCTAGATTTGATTCACTTCGTTCTTCTGCGTTATATATCATTGACAATGCTGAGCTGTTGAAGTATTATCATCAAATACCAGGGATTCTAAATGTCGACTATGAGGTTGATTTCTCTGATCACAATTCGCAGGCCCATGTCGAGTTTCTAAAATAGAAGTTCGACCTCACTATGAACACTAAGCCTGCTATAGCAACGACAAGGCGATACGCAATCCTATAGAAGCAATTTTTCAGCGGAGATCACATAATTTGCAAACCTAGACTCATGATTGCAAATTATGGGCCTGTCTCATTTTACGTATACTACAAATAAATTGTCTTGTATTCCTGACATGGAAAGTTAATAAACTGCATTAAAAAAATTCATTTATTTTTCATTTAGAAAAAAAATATATATATATACATATATATATAAATGGTGAGCTGTCTGATCAGTGAATGAATCCAGTATGACTTCAACGCAGCCTGCTTGTGTCGTTTAAGACAGCATCGGGTGACAGAATTCTTACTCATATTTGGCGAGAGCGCGCAATTAAACTGAAAGAACATGCAGAAAATTCATCTCCTTACAATGTAACGCAAATATTACAATTTCGCATATTTCTATATTTGTCCAGTTCAACACAATTTTGCTTCTTGTTTCGTTTTTGCCGTTTCATTAACTTTCGGGGAAAGTATCCCAGTTTACTCCTTTGGTATTTCCTCGAAGTCATTAATATCATCGAAGATCCAACAGCTCTCATCAAGAGATGTTTCATTATTAGAATAAAATCCCGTAGTCGTTTGATACAATGCATTTTACAGATTTAATTTAAAGTTTTGAAAAACAATCTCTAGAAAAAGTAGAAGCCAATGAATTCCTAGAGGAATTTAGTTGTAAATTTGGATTAACAATTGGTTCAGAAAAAGAACCGAACTTCATTAGTGTTTTCCGAAGTGATACTGCATGAATGTTTCCAACTCATAACTTTAACGAAGCGTTTGCGATGTTTGAAGACTTCGTTAAAGAACACCGTACCAAGTAAAAAAGTGCACGGCAGATTACTGCATTAGTTCACATTGTATTTGGGGAGATGTTTTACTAAATAGCCAGATTTTGACATTAGCATCGTATACTCATTTAAAGCTGGATTGAGGAATTGTCTATCGCAGAATATCTTCAACGGCAACAATGTGTGCAGTGCTACGCCGTAGTTGATGTCCGATCAACACAATGAATCCATAACGGCTGAAGCCTAAGAGCCGCTGCTTCACGCTTTCCGCTCGATCGAATAAATAGTTGCATTCACAGAAAAACTGTCTTAACTGTTCACGAAAAGTCTGGCATTCTTAGATATTTAATAAACAACGAGTGTCACGCTCTGTTTGCGTACGTAAGGAGAGTAAATAAGATTGTTTAATCAAGATGTTGTTTAGCGGGGCGAATAAAAGCAGAAACGATCATCCTTATCACTGTTGAGGAATACGTGTAAGTGACTTTTTGGAAAAAACGATATTTCGAATTATTGATTTCAATGAAAGATTTGCGTTCTTTGGATTTTCATGTTTCTCGCCGTCGATGAGCATTCTTTAGAGAATACTTCTCAGTCTATTAGAGAACTATCCGTGGAATGTTAGGGTGAAGCTGAAGAAACTGATAGTCATACTAAATGAATTCAACTCGTCACTTAAAACTTTCGTTACGCATGAAAGAAAAAAAAAAAACTGTCAACCGCTATAGGAAATTATTCCTTGGTTTTACAAATAGGTTTTTGGAAAAGAGAATTTTCACTGATAAAACATCATAACGGATTACTAACCAATTAAGTCGTATATAGACATTTGACCCGGGTCTAAGTACGTAACTGTAACAAAGATATTTAATCAGTATAAAATATCCTACGATAAATAAATAAATAAACTTAACATTAAGGAAAACAAACGCTGCCAGAAGGAGAGGAAATGTAGCGCAAAGCGAATATCTCTTATGCCAAACTGAACAGATTGGGAGATGTTTTCTAAACACATTACTGTTACTATTCAAAGATCTGCGAAGTCATAAGCAGAAATGCATTATTACTGGTTATAGACAGAGCAGGAGGAGAAACATCCTCCATTAAAAATCAATATTGGTTGTAAAAATTAAAACATGGCAACCATAAGACGAGTGAAACGAATGCGTTTCTACTTGTCGATTTGCACGTTACGAAGGACAAAAAAAAACTTCCACCTTCGACTGTTTAACCCACTTATAGCTGAAAGCCCTTATAGAATGTCTCATAATACTGAGACAGTCTAATCCTTAATCATAACCCTTACCAAAAACACCAGATGAGGTTGTTCAGAGATAATGCCTACACAACTCGGACAATAATAAGTCACATATCCGTATTCTGCATTCTCAAAGCAATTTCATGGAAAGAAAATCGGTTTCCAAGTGCGGGGGGGGATAAAATATTCCCCTTGAATGTAAAACCAACCAACTTGGATTTTACAAATTAACTATAATTTGAAGCAGGGTTCCAAAAATTACGTAACACTCACAGATGCAATAGTTTTACCTCTCGTCGATGGGATGTGCATAAATATCACAAAAAGGTGGAGGGGTGAGAAATGTTGCGTAATGAAATGCATCACGTTAATTGTAATTTACGTTTGTTGTGCTGTGCGTATAACATTAGTAACCACGGTGTTCTGTGTGTATGAAACGATACAATGTGAAATTAAACACGAATTTAGAAGATAACATATGCCTGAGTCCCTCTATGCTAGCCACTGTTAAACATTGGAGCCCGAGTTCGAAGACACAGATGGCATGACGAACTAAGTTTGAAGGGGAGGGCGCTTTTATAATAGTATGGTTTTTTTCGAATATATTTGCTCTAAGTGTTTAATTATGTCTTTTAAGCGAGTGTTAAAATTTGAACAATACTATCTGAGAACACACACTGTTATGCAGACAAACTTTGCTTTCAGGGTGACAAACTACGCTGACAAAACTTCATCAAATAATGAAATCTTCGAGAATGTTAAGGAGTCGACAAATGTTACGTTCTTTACAGCCCCCAACCTTTTGCTTTTTTTAATCTATGCTTAAATACACGTTTTATTGTGTAAACAGCGGCGTTATTTCTGCCAGCGTATCTTAAGGTAACTCGAAAATGTCAGCTTTCACACATATACTGAAAAAAAATAATAAAACGCTGTCTTAGCCATTAGGTGTATACAGCAAATTAATAAAGGAACTAAATAATTTACAATTTAATTACTACATAATCTGTGCAATTTGAACCTATTCCATACAATCATATGACAGAGATCTTTGCCAAATAAGGCGAAACACTAAATTTAGAGTAGCCATTTCCCTTTTATTGGTAATTATTTTATAAAAGTCAGTGTCCTGACACAAGATTAGCTTACCTTTATGGTGTTTATACTTCCGTTGACTTGAACACATCGCTTTGCTATCCTTATTTTCCCCAGGTAATTAATTGAGACGGATTTGAGATAGAAAATTCTGGTAAACCTGTTCTTTTTTTGTTTCGTAAAACACACACACCGTTCTTTCGTAACTGAGAAGACGAGCATAAATGAATCGTCATACAAAAGAGGGCGCTTGGGACATTCCATTTCAACACTGAAACTATATTCTGAATTTACATCATTATGACATTTTTAAAATAATCGATACAATATCTAAATTTTAAAATAATCTAGAATCTGCTTGGAATGTAAAATAAAACATTAACTTTGCTTAAGCATTAAAATTACGAATCTTGAAGTGTTTGGTATTTGGTATTCGAAGATAGAGAAACAAAACACATGCAGTTTAGAAACACTTTCTATCTCACATCAGCATTTCAATATTTACGTAACGTGAGAAAAACTGCCACGATATGACATCGCAGGTAGCGCTGAAGTCATTCAAATACAAAAGAGGAGTTTTATTAACTGAAGCTGAAAGTTTTATACGTTTCTTTTTTTCTGATTTTATAGAGAAATCTATATCGGTACTTTCGATTTATTGAATAGTAAAAATTTCTCGCTCTCCCACTTGGACACTTCACTTGTTCCATTCCTATTCTTATTTTATTCTGCACTCCGATCCTTTAAGCCAGATGAAATTTTGGTAACCGACGAAAGTAAATTTAGAAGAACGAATGGGCGATAATATGCTTTCAAGTGCTTCCTCTCTCTCTCTCTCTCTCTCTCTCTCTCTCTCTCTCTCTCTCTCTCTCTCTCAAAGCTAGTCCCAAACCGAGGTGGAAAGGTTCTTTCTTCCTGAAATTCGGGTTTCTCATCCCTTAAAACAGAAAAACCATTCAGAAAGACACTTGCAATTTATAAACATAGCAGACAATGCAAATATGATAAACCACTATCATAAGAAAAGTTTCTAATAAGCCAAGTAACTTGGCTTCTTAGAAACAGGCCCTAGAGCTTAACATGAAAGGAAAGATGGGCTGGGAGCAGGGCCGTCACCAGATTAGATTGCGCCCTGAGGCAAACAATTAAATAACGCCCCTGGTGGATTATAAGACAAGAATATAAGAAAATCTCCAATTGCTATTTTGCTTTTATTACAAGAGAAACATTAATGCAAAACGATTACATAATAATATTAATGAAATGTTTGCTCTACGGGAATATCGCACAATAAAACTGTTTATTAGCTCTTCTAAATTTAAATTATAAGCTATGTCCGCCTCTATTGATATAGTTGCTAGACCAACCAATCTTTCTTGAGTCATTGCTATTCGCAAATAATGTTTAATCAGTTTAAGCTTGGAAAATCTTCTTTCCGTACTTGCTATGCTAACAGGAACTGTTAGCGTAGCGACAGCGCCTACCGCAATATGGAGGAACGAGCACCCTTATTAAGCCCCACCGTGAGGCAGGCTGCCTCTATGCTACACCCTGTCGACGGTATTGGCTGGGAATTATATCAAACAAACACACGACCGGTTGCAAGACTTGTAGCCCATCAGCACCGTGTGTGCACAAGAGAGGAAAGAAAGAATTGTTTCTGTCTTTCTTAAAGAGGAGTTGAAGTTCGCCGGTCTGGTTGGCTGAGTGATTTGCGTATCCGAACTCTAACCAATAACCTGTGGGGTCTGAAGTCTGCAGTGCAGTGAATGTTTTTAGGTGGGAGATGAATTTTATGGCCAGGTGTGAGATCCCTGCTTACTGGAGGCCTGAAGTGAGAATATCTAGCTCTTTCTTATTTATGTCTAAACTGCGTAATGGAATATCAGATAATCCTAACTCTGTTTGGTTCATAGAGCACAGTTTCCGAATTATTTAACGGACCATCCATAATCAGGGCCAAACTTATGCACACGCACACGAGGCTCTAGCTCGAGGCCCCGAAAAATTATGACCAATTTAAGAGCCCCAAACAATGAGGTAGACTTCCCCGGAGCATTCTGCAAACCCGCCTGCCTCGGGAAAAGTGTAAGTACAGCCCTGTCCATAATATTAATAATGACATAGATTATTCACTTTCGTGGGTGGGATTACCGTTAAAAATTCATTTGAAGGTGAATTTTTAACGGTAATCCTACAACCACAAGTATCTTGTGGCAGTGGCAGAATTTTTCATTCCTCAAAACTGCACACCGACCAGAAAAACATTCACAGTTTCCATACATACACTGGCTTCATGCCCTTAATTGTTTCGGCCACACTTCCAAATTAACATAAATAAAAAACACCTTCAAACACTTTTCATATCTTCGTCAACGATATTTCTATGTATATTGTCATTGTTAAATATCCTTCGCAATTCGGGTAAGAACGGTAGTTGTTTTATGGGGAAGGTGGCAGTGCCTGGGCAGCTTGGACTTGGTAATATCTGGAGTTATGTGAAAGGGATGCGAGATATTTTCGTACATTAGATTTTCAAATTCCATGCTTACATTACTGCTTGTATATTATGCTGTTACAAATATTTTCACTGACTACCTTTAAATAACTGAAAGAAATTTTAATGTTGAAACCTTTAAAACGCATTTGATTTTTTTGCATATCATATTTATTTAAGACTTCATTTTCCAATAACAAAGCTGTTTGAGTTAAGTATCAAGAAGATGATAACTTGCTTTCCCAAAAATTCCAGATCCCTATAAAATGTTAGAGGACGTAGCCCAGTCAAACGAACGCATGCACCTTTGATTAGAAAGGTCTCTGTTCTAATTGATCAATGAAGCTGTATAGTGTATTTCATCTGAGATAGATTACCCAATAGTCATAAAGAGGTGAAAAGATTTTTCTTTCGGATTATGGTGAATTAGTTGTTTCATTACGGTAGGCTCTTTCCTTATAGAAATTTGGCAAATTTTCTTTTCCTACAAAACAGAACAATCTTCCAGTACATACACTAAGAGACATAACAAAGTATGGACACGGGATTAACTGCGCTATCATTTCTACAGTTATCTTCAATTTCCTCATATTTGTCTAAGAGAGGCCAGTAGGATTTATATATGAAGACCGATTAGGTGAGATGATAGGGTAATAGGTTCACGACCAAATCGTAGTCTTAATTTTTGGTCACTTCCTAAAAGCAACGGCTGTAAGTATTTTCAATATTGGTTTAAAGGGTTTTGTGTGGGGAGAGGGGGGGTATTTGCAAGGTTCTATTGTAATACTGATTACAGAGAAAGCCCACCTTGACTTCTTTTTTTTTACCTTGCCATCAACACTAACGGTAATATTATCATTATAAGCACAAGGTAATATTTGATATTTTTTCCACCAGAAAGAGATAACAACATTGAACTTTTTGGATACTAAAACGTTTTCTGATTCGGTGCTATTTTATCGTCGTAAACGTTTATGTTCGCAATATAATTTCCAAGATAATGATAGCCCACAGAGGATCTTCTGTTTCCCCACCTTTCGAAAAAAAAAAAAAAAAAATTCATGGCAAAGATTGACGAAATTCAAGTGACGTTCTCCACATCTCAGACCCATGAGGCAAGAAAACGCTATACCAATCAGGTTTGGCATAAAGCTTTCTTAAGAAAAGGCCAATGATATGGACTGTCGCCTTTTCCAGATTGTTTCCCAGTCTATGGCAGCTCATTAAATATGATAAAACTCTCTTTCGAATCGTTGCAACAAGATCTAGGTGAAAAGGTCCGTTCTTTGATCTATTTTCTTTCTTTTACACATGAACGATATTCTCCAAATCACAACAAATATCCGGTTAGTTTAGATGATAACAATACACAAGTATTCTTCCTTTTCGATGTCTAATTTTTGCAAATAAATGAAACTTTTAGAATACCTAAAATCTTAAATATGTGATAATTTTCTTAATTTCGGTGGTAGAACCAAAGTCCTATTTCTCACTAAAAGGATCTGTTGTTGACTTCCATTCTTGCGTTTAATAATCCTTAAAATTTTGGAAAAAACATTCATCTTGGGATAACTCCTCAAATCTTTTTTGGTAAAAATACCACAGGTATTGCTACTTTAACATCTAAGAAACAGAGTTGGCTTTCTTTTTTGCGCCCCTTTATCTCTGAATAATGATTAATCTGTTAAAATCACAAATATACCTGCTCCTCTTAGAGGTCATGTCTGTGATTAGGTGAGATGATGGCTTAGTAGGTTCACGACCAAATTGCAGTCTTAATTTTTGGTGACTTACTAAAACCAACACTGTAAGATTTGTTCGAATTAGTTTCAACTTTTTATGCTATTTAGGAGATTCTATTGGAATATTGATTACAGAGAAAGCCAACCTGCCTTTTTTTGCCTAGCCATCAACACCAACGGTGATTTATGATTGGTGCAGATTGGTGACTCGCTTTAAATGTATTTATTGTAAACAAATTACAATAAATCATAGCACTAATAAATTATACGTGTAACTGGACTGCAAAAAGTATCCATAACTTCGATATTCAACAAACACTTAATTTAAGCAACTCTGTATACACCGTTGGTCCAGCTATGACCGCAATTACACATTCTACTCAGGACTTTGCACTAAATGTATAAACAAATAGCTATTTTGGGTCTAAAGCTGCAGTAATTTCTTCAATGATGTTGGACATTCAAGCAAGGTCTCACTCTTGCCAAACGATATACAGATTTCCGAAAAGGAACTCTGTTAATCTAACTTCTGCATCTTCAGTTCTTCAAACCATTACGCTACCGCCCTTGCAGTATCCCATGGCGCATAGAGAATTTAGAGAATTCTACGAGTATCGTACGAATACTCGTAAAATTGTCCGAAATTTCTAGTTTAAAAATGTCTCAGAAAAATCTGTCAGTTCATGAAAATTCTGTAGCAATTCTATGGAACCAACACAACATAGACAACACAAAATTGCCCACAATGAATATAATGTCAGTATGTTATCATTTTTATTGTCACTGTGGCAAGAATTCAGAGACTAAACTTTAAGCAGTGCTCACATCAAATCAACGTCCAACACTTAACAAATGGAAAGACCTAATCTAGTAAATAACTTCCTTCTGGAAATCACCATTCAAGCGTCATTCCATACTACACCTACGATCTAATGCCCGATTACGGAAAATTCTGCACCGTTCCGTTCAAATCCTAACATTAATTCGTGTGAATTTTGCGTAGTATACAGCAGGTCTGTGCAAACAGATGCTATGGAGTTCAATGCGCAATGTTTTGCTATAAAGATTTAAGACGCGAACATTTCCTGGTTGAGAGAATAAGCCGATGCACAGTGGGATGAACGATCAGTCCTTTTATGTACTCCTCTATCATTTCTTTTAAGTCTTTTAAAGTCTCTTTTAAGTACTCATCTGTCATCTCAGTCAGTTTGCTTGACTGTTTCTTGGATTTCTTTTCCCCATCAATTTCCATCTTTTAATGACGTCGGATTTCTGGTGTTCTATGATCTCCAAGCTGCTTGGTGATTGTTATTCCAGCCTAATGATAGCATCTGTGGATAACTCTTACTACCAAAATATTTTTCAAGTTCTAGTATTGCACAGTGAATGCATTTAGTATGCATTTCCTTGTCTTTATACCATTCCTTTGGCAAGTGGCTTAACTGGTTTCGTATTACTCGAGAAAAAATGAGGTGCTCTGGCAATATTTGTAATTTAGTGTACATTCTTTAGAGACTATTCCTTCCATCATTCATTTAAAATACAGCTTTGTGGTCATTGTGTACTTTATTTAATGTTTACCAAAATGCAGAATTAAATTTAAGAATTACAAGAATGCAGACCATTTTCTCGATTGGTGGGTTGCATCGTGCCCTGTAAGAGATTGCGCTTCACATTATTGGACTGCAATTTCAGATTTTTCTTCTTCGTAAATTCTTCTATCTAAGCAAAACACATTATTACAGTACATGCTAACTGATTTGGTATGGGAAGGAAAAATAAAAAACCTTAACGCTTAGAGTGGACGACCCACTTTCATACAAAAGTTACCATGCTGGCATTTTAGCTAAAACTAATCCAATTTGCTCTGTTGGTTAGGAAACAATAAAATAGGAATTAAAATAACAGTGAAGAGTGGTTTCTTTTGATTTATTTCTCTAGATAACCTACTTATTCCGTGTTTGTCTAATCAGAAAACCCAAAAATCACTTCAGGAGACCGAAAAACAAACCTAAAGCTCGGATAGACAAAACCATGATATTTCCACAAAGCAATTTCCCCTTTCCACTTTCTGTCTCTTAGGTACCCCAAACAGATTATTAGATATTTAATTCCGTAAGTTGAGTTAGTTTTAATTTAAAAATCGGAGTAATCAAAGCGCAGATATATTAAATGAAAATTCTCCGTACAGTGAATTATTATAAAAATATCTGAACAGTTTTACTTAATGGAAATACAGCGGAATAATTATATTGATTAATCAACTTGATCTGAATTTAATCAAACTGCTAAATGAGATGCGAATCAAAATTGCATTTTTTTTTCTTTTCTTTTTAAACTTTCGATTTAAAAATGCGTCACTTTTATATAAATTAGAGCTCTTTTATTTGCGACAAGCTGGTCGACAACTTAAGCGTACAAAAAAGAGAACACCATTCTTTGTCCTGTAAATCGATAAAGGCATTAATATTCAGATTATTGAGCTCTTTTTTTTGTTTTTAATTAATTCCAATATCATATCTAAAATACACACTTGGTTGCTAAAATTCAGTTGGGTACCTTATTAAATTTTGCAAACTAAGGTCAGTAAGCGTCGTGCAGTACACGAGCTGCTTTACTTTCGGAAAAATAAAACAGAAATTTCCAGACGAAAAACTCTCTTACCAGATTCTTTCAGGCTTATGGTTAGGAGCACTGATAGGCTAAAATTGTTGCCTAATATTCACGCATTATGATTTTAATAATCTTCTTTTGTACAACGTTTTGCCGTAAAGTTGTTTATAACTTTAGTGTTACACTAATTACATGCCATATGTAACAGGTCGGATTTAAGCTTTCGGTGTCCATACGGTTTTTTTCGCTTTCTATTTCTCGTTTTGAAGCATATTAATTACATGTATTTAGACAATATTCAGTAAATGTTTAATTCATTATTTTTTGGATTTATCATGTACAAATAATAAATTCACATTTTTTAATTAAATGTTTACACTATTTAAAGAAATGTAAATGTTTGAATTTTCATAATTTAGCTATAAGCAGTTGTCTACGCATAGATATGCAGTTAAATACTGCATATCTATGCGTAAATACAGCATCGATATGCAGTATTTAAGAATACTGTTTAGCAAAGAAATTTCAAAGTAGAGGACAAGTATTCATTCAACTTCAAAATTAGCGTACCCTGATTTGCCTCATCCAATTAATTTTAAAGGCTCAGTTCGATACATTAATCGTACATTGAACTGTTGGTAACTACACTCGGTCGTAGTGAAGTGGAATAGGCATTTAAACGCAATAATTTCAGCACATTAGTTTTAAGACCACTGTGAAAGCTTTTAGCTAATTGACACAAAGAGTGAATACCAATTTACTTAGTGAATTCCGGAGTGATGCTGCATGGGCGTTTCCAGCTCGTAACTTTGATGAAGAATTGGCGATAGATGAAGAGTTCATCCAACAACACAGCAGTAAGTAAGACAGAACTCTATTAATAATGAGTAATGCGGAGTCGTACTGGGGACTGTAATGAATTAGTTTACATTGTATTCAGAGATATAAATGTAGCCAGAGTAAATCCTTCCAGAGGTAATATTTTACATTTATGCATATTAGCAATTGTGTAACTCTTCCTTTAACTACAAGATCCATTTAAAATGGAAGTTTTCCCTAATGTGGGGTTACCAAAGTTATTTACTTATTTTACAACAAGCAAGGTGAAAAACAGTATGAAAAGGGAGTGCATTTCTGTTTTCAGTTACACATGTGATCAGTCAGTTTGTCTATCTTTCAGAAAGATAAAAGCTCTAATTCCACTTGGATCAATAAATTCACTTTAGATGATGTGTCTGTCTATTCTATGATGTCTATGATGCAAGTCTGTTCTTATTCTTCAAAATTCCCATGCATGCGTATCCTCCTATAAGAGTCCATTTAAAAACATATTAAATGGATTCTTCATCGAGATCACTGAAAATCAATTCAACATCCTGTGCAAGTATGAGAGAGAGAGAGAGAGAGAGACGAGGGCAATGATTCTGAAGCTAGCGAAGCTGAATTGTACAAAATACCATGTTCGCCCTTACCTGTAAGATATGGAAACTCTGCTCCCTCACTTCATTCGTGTATAGAGCAAGAACCCAGTTCATGGGTTCTTGCTCTACAATAAGGATGCACAAACTGTTTCACTTGGGAAAGAGGCAAATGTTCAGGTCTAAATAGCAGTGCGCCTTTGACGGCATGACGTGTAGTACTAATTAGAACTGTACGCACCCTTTCATTATCGTAGAGACACGCAAACAATGCATTTTCTGCGGTACTTAATGTCGGACGATAATGTACTCACATCTGTAGCTTGTAGTTAAATGCAAAAAGCGTTATAATTATGCTGAACATCGTTCAGCATCACTCTCCATCTCTGTAATGCAATAGCAAGGGCGTCGTCAGGGACAATTCATTAGAGCTTTTTCCGTGCTGAAGATGAGTTAGCTGGTCTTATACAGAAGTACCAAGATTTTCCTCTGAAGGGTGATATTTCATCTCGCAAAACTAGCCGGAGACATGACAGCCTCAGTTATTTCGATATAACTTAAACCAAGCAGCATGCTCTTCCCAATTATCATCGATTTTTTTCATCCTGTCCCTGAAGGAACATTACTAATGTTGAGGCATTAACTTCAATATTAGCAATACTATTTTTTCCCGTTCTACAACATTAATGCTACGAAATTTTAGAAATAGTCACGGGGAAAATATTTAAGGACGGTTAGAATGGAAAAATATCTTTATTTAAACTTTTATGTATATACCTAATTACAATATTATAGACATACATATATAGACCCTCACAGGTGTTAGCATATATGCACATATGCCACATGTAGGCAAGAGTTAAGGGAGAAGGAACCTATTGGCGTGTGTGTGTGTGCGTGTGTGTGTGTGCGTGCGTGTGGATGCGCGCGTGCGTGCGTGTGCGTGTGTGTGTGTGTGTGTGTGTGTGTACGTGCGCGCGCGTGCGTGCGTGCTAGTGCGCGTGTTGGAAAGCTGATGATTGTAGTGTAGTTGTATGGAACACGTTGTGAAGAAAACTGTTCCAGAAAATAGCGCCTGGTTAGTGTGGTTGTGGTTGTTTGAAATTAGTGCACATAAGGCTATGAAACTACTGTATTATGTCAAGTACGTGTGCTTTTCTGGTTGGAGTACGTGTTTTGCGGAAAAAAAAGAAAAAAGACACTTTATAGACATTTTTTTATACAGGATTCCACACGTAAGTCTTGTCCATCAGAGGGTATCGCCGATACCAACCGAGTTGTGGACCTTTTCGGAAAGATTCCGTCAGAATGCAAGGGGGAAAAAAGCATACGCAGTATTCATCATATCATAAGGAGATATTTTAATTTCTTTAAATTAAATTTTTTAAAATAATTAATGGATAATCATTGGAAAATAGTAAAGCTTCGGTTTAATCAGTGGATAATCGTAGGAATATAATAGTATAAAGATACAATACACTTTTATTCTGGATTTTTATTTTTATTACATCTGATTTAACATGATATTATCTTCATTTTTTTTTCTGGAGTCGTATTAGTAGTTTAAATCAAGTGATTTGACCGGATAGAGTTTTCAAACAATACTCTAAGGGCGGTTCTATAGTTATCCAATGGATCAGTGGAAATACTACAATATGGACACTGATAGCAGCCGAAAAAATTACAGACTATAGATTAAATCAATCCAGCTTTAATCCAGATTAAATCAATCCAGCACTGGATTGATTTAATTTCAGAAACACAATGTAAATAACCTTGTAATAAAAAATACAATAAAAAAATCTTTTATAATCAACTTGTTTTTTTTCTCCTCCTTCATTGACGTTCACACCACAAATGTTGGCGTTTCGTTGCCAGAATTGTAAACAAAATTGTCACACAAAAATACTGTTGACAAATGTGTCAACATCTGTTCTGTCGAACCCTAGAAGTACAGGCACGAGCGAGATTATGGTACTATTTATCTGTCTTTATCCTATAGACAGCGCTATAAACTCTCTAGTTAATTATCTGTGTTTCATGTGATAATCTAAGTTTCCATAAACTGGGGTTATCACTGGATTAATAGATATAAGAGACCACTTAACCGTAATTTGAACCAAACCAGTGTTTCCTTAAGTACTCGCACTAAAATCCGATCTTCGAAGCTTCAGTAACATATTATTTTTTTGCTGTTTGTAGGGTTTAATAATATCACTATTATTAATACAACACTGCTTAATCTGATCGGTTTTACAATATCCTTAAGTATTATACAATGATTCGAACACATTTCATTGCATTTTAATGTGTATCCCCTAACTTCAGTCATAAAGCTATTTGATTACAGGTTGTTGCTGACATTAGCGTTTTTTTGAGAAATAGTATTAGTTACATTTCGCCCAGTATCATAAAATTACAATGCATAAATTTCATTTATATATTGTAACTCTTTCATTTATTCCATTGCAATGGCAACCGGTGAAAATTTTAAGTGGGAGTGCTGCATATACAAAATAAGAAAAAAATAATTAATTTTTCCTAATGAGTAACCAATTTATTAATAAATAAATTTACATATTAAAAAATTGCTTTATTAAAAATATTTCACCCTCACCATGAACAGACACCAATAATAAAAGTTTCGTACAAAGGAATAACGCGCGGAAGCATACACTTTTCTGTAGCGACACTGCTCAACGAGCAGTGTCGGATTCACTTGTTACGTACAATGACAAGTGCAAACGAATATCGGCGAATCTAGCTGCAATTGGCCGAAGTGATAATTCCGACACTGCGTTAGATCAGTGCATTTGTTTTGTGTAACGATAATTTTTCCTGTAACAATAATTGAAGAAATATAATTCTTTTCATATTTTCAACGTCATAATTCAGCCTTGTATCTATAATAAATATATGTTATTTTAACAGAATAAGATTTACCAAAAATATTTCACTCTCACCACGAACACACATTAATAATAAAAGTTTCGTATACAGAAATAACGCGAGTAAGCATACACTTTATCTGTAGCGACACTACTCATAGAGCAGTGCCGGATTCACTTGTTACGTGCAGTGGCAAGTGCAAACGAATATTGGCGAGTCTAGCTCCAATTGGACGGACTTGATAATTCAGGCACTGCGTTAGATCGCAGTGCATTTTTTTCGTAATCTAAAGCGTTAATCGAACAATTCCAATTATTAACTATTCAATCAATGTCGAAACATAAGTTATAACCTTTAACATGTTGTATTGCATTTATATAATGTTGTAAGCATTGTTATTATTGATAAACACAAACAAAATTTAATGAATTTTTCGTTTTTTCCTTGGGGTACTGCAGTGTTGCTCGCAGTGCTTATGTACAAGCCGCCACTGTTCCATTGTAATTATTTCATTCTTTCTATTGTTTGCATGAAACGAATTTTGTGAAGATTTATTATTATTATTAGACACCTTCAGGGAGTCCAAGGACTCATCGAGGGAGGGCATCTACTCTACGACTCTGTCTCCACCACTCAATCCACCAATGCCATGTACTGCCCACCACCACCACCAGTAGTATTTCCACAGACAATCACAGACATCCAATTTTGCGAGCTCGACTGAAGATGAGGGTCGTTCTTTTTCAGCATATCTCTGCACCGGAACGAATTGCCAAAACGAGATGTTTTTGTAGATATGCGAAATATTCTGTCATTTCAGAGGTATCTGCGGGCTATCGAAGTCAAAGTTTACCTTGTTTGATCAATAAAAGAAAGCAATTTCCTTGCTTTCTTTTATTGATCATAGATCCAGTCTGAATTTCATAGAAGTACAGTTAACAGTGTGACCTCAAGCATTCAGTAAAAAAACGGAAGAAATCGAAGGATTTTTGCTTTCGCTGTTATATAACAGTCTAAATGTAAGTATTAAAAATTAAATATTTATACTGAAATTAATATTTCATTCGTATCTATATTGTCTAACTTGCCACGCAATAAAGAAAATAAAATTCTTGAATATATCACAAGTTTCAGTTAGTCTTCTATTTCCTTTATTTCATTCTGGAATAGTTCTGATTTTTTTTTAAGAAGATAAGCTTTTGAAACAATATTGAAAATACGTAACTCTTCCATCAAGTATCAAGCTGAGAAAGCAACGAATAATTACAATTAATTAGTAATGTTTTTATCGGCCTTCCACCTAGGAGACTTAAGTCCATCTAGAATAGCAATACCTAAGATGACAACAATGATAGCTCTTTGTCAACAGTTATCATTAAAATCAGTTCAAATTGTGTAAGTGAGCAACTCTATTTAGAAATAAAAAGAATGGACCAGTATGATGCGGCTGCCAGGCTGCAGATCTTTTGATTAGAAGGCATGTTGAATCTCGTCAAACACTTGTGTATGTTTACACACAAAATTAATAAATTTCAAATGGCATGAGAAGATTTTTTTTTTCTTTACTCTGGAAACTTTCTTTGTCAGATGTATGCCAGAATATACATGGCTGCAAGAAACCGAACATCATCTCATGAAATCAGGTGCCTCCTCTGTTAATCTAAAACAATATGAGCTCGCTCAGAATAAATACATTAAAAATTTGATTCCCACCTTCCTTTTACCAACAACAGAACAACACAAAACAAATAAATGATAAATAAATAAATATAAAAATAAATAAAGATGGAAATCTGAATTCTGATGTCCTCCATCTGTTAATACTTTGCCAGACCATTAGGCAATCTTTATCAAATGATCTTATGATGTGACCTATTACTTTCTACACAAGGATAAATGCGTAACATATCTTTAATTCCAGTATATTCATTGTTCCCATTATAATAAAGTACTTCCGACCTTAAAACCGCGACTCTTTCGCGGTTTTTCAAACTGATAAAAAATCCTACTCAGAATACTGGACTTAATAGTTATTTTCGGTGTTCAATATGTTTTTACTATTAGAAGTTTTTAGGTTTTCTCTGAATAGCATATGAAATTTCATTTCCATGCATGCCTAAAAACTTCAGAGATTTTTTCATTAAAAAATCGGTGCGAATGGAAAGTGAACGACAAGAAAGCTTTCTAAAATGGGCAATGCAGTTTTCCATGCTATCAGCCAGCTGTGGATTTGTTTGACAGCTGTGCATTCATTTAGCATGACAAGCATGAGCGTATGTCTAATCTGCTTTGTTCGAAGTTAGTGATGGAGTACCAAGCGTTGATCACATCCCTTAAAAAAAAACCCTATGGCCATTTCTCCTGAAGCAAATAACAGATAAATCTCCTATTCTTCGTTTGCATCAACAAAAGCGTACGAGGGTGGTCTGAAAAGTTTCCGGCCTCGACCATAGGTGGCAGCGCTATCGGCAAGATTTTTTTTTCTAAGTTGGCACATCTGTCATAAGCATCCATGTGAAACTGCAAGTCATTCTATCAAGTAGTTTGTTTTATACAGCTGTCTGAAGCAAAAGTGTTGTCTGTATCCCTTGAAATGGATAAAATTGAGTATCGAGCGGTTATAAAAATCGTTATAAAAGAACGTTTAACGTACTTACGAGTGTCATATTCGTTCATGAAATCTTGTTTAGAGAAGGAAAATAATCTATAACTTCAATCCAATTTTGCAATCTATCAAAATGATTTCCATTTCAGCATTTTAATCGCATTCACCTGATGGAACTACCACATTGTAATTAAGGTACTTATTTCGCTTTTCCTAAACTGCTTCTTACCTTCGCGTTTTTCATCCCTTTATACAGGCAAATCGGCCAGAGAATACACATTAACAGACAAAATACAATTAGTGGGCAGTAGATGATGTAGTATATAGATGGTGGATTGTGTAGTGTGTTTGTTTAGAAAAATGTTTTCAGCGAAAAAAAAAAAAAACGAAGAAATAAGAAGAATGGTTATACCGAAATAATTTTTGCTTCTGCAAAAATACCCTTCTCCAATTATGGAACAAAAGCCTTATTCATTCCCCTCTTTATTGCGCGAGTATTCATAATTCTATGAAGTTTCCATATTGTAATAGCGCTTTTAGTTACTTTGCGTTTGCCAATCGGAACCACCGATTAAAATAGTTTTTTTCCCTCCCAATCTGCTGCAAAATGAATTCGTTATACCAGTTAGATTTGTTCAGTCCATGTCTTTGTCAGTCCATATACATATTCTTATTCTTTTCTGGATTGACGAATTTTTAATGAAATTTATCATTTTTAATAATTGTGATCCTCACTAAAATTTGCCAATTTTCATTTCTTTAGTATGTAGATTTGATCTTTAATTGCAAACCGATTAAAATAATGCAAGGGGTGCCCTCTGGTAGAAGAAAATTTCATCCAGTTTTAAATTTAAAACTTTTAATAAAAACCTGTCTTGTCATGTTATGTTTGATTGAAATTAAGATTTTAGTCACAAAATAGAACAAAAAAAGAGTTACAAATAACAATATTAAAATACGTTCAGTACATAAATCAAAGGAAACACGAAGTTCAGTTGCTATAGTAGAAAATGCAACTACGAAAGACACCTTTGTATGATCGTCTCTGTACTTATTACGTGACATCGGCAAGGAGTTCAAGAATCATCGGAGCGCAGTCCACACCACACAACCCTAGCATCTACACACTACGCCATCTACCGCCCACAAATGGTACTTTTGTCTGTTAATGTGTATAATCTCTGGTAGATTTGCCTGTATGCGGGATGAAAAACCCCAGTTTCCAGGAAAACAAAAAATCTGGCTACCAGCATATGAGATCGCCAAACTCAGTTTTCATCAAAAAATGAAAAGGAAAAAAAAAACTCATATAAAGATTCCTCTCTTTAAGACGAGAATCATCTCTGAGGTTTTTCCAGTTATAGAATCATTATCCCATCATACTTTAAATAGTCCTACAGAAGGGTTTAAATGCTCTGAGCAGTTTGAAACATTTTTTTAAAAGTTTTTAATCACTTCAGTTTTTAATATATAATACAAAAAAAACCCGGATTATTATGTTGTTTGTTTTTAATTCTATAATACTAAAAGGCAGATTTTAAAAGCGCCTCCCATTATATTGCATTGTCTTTCTTCGTTAGCAATTACTGGTAAGCTGATCGGCAGTTACTGTGCATATTGAATAAAAATTGTTATAAACTTATTTTAGGACTGTTTTAATAACTAAAATGCAATGAAAGCTGAACATGTTGGTTCCATCTCTCATTAGATTCTTGTTATTTGAAAGGTGAAGATAAAACTAAATCCTCGCAAACAAGTTACCTTTAATACATCGCCCTTCTCTCATTGCCACTCGCTCTTGACTGCTTCTTTCAGTTACGTAAACGTTATCATTCGTTTGGTGTAATAGAGAGTGCACAGCGGAGGAGGAGGAAGCGGAGCCCAAACACTCTAGTAGACTGATTTGCTCATTATTTTCAATATTCCGTAAAGTGCTGATACATTTGTCTGACGTCGTGCTGCAGGGTCAATAGGAAGTTGTTCATACCCAACTTTCTGTATGCCATGCGAGAACAAAAAGAAGTAGATCGCAGAGTGGTTTCACGGTTGGCCAAGAAAGACGAGATAAATCTAGACGATAATATATAAAAGTAAAAGAGGTCCCAATAGCGCTATCTTTCGTATCATGATGATCATGGTTGTGTGTAAACGAGATAAGTCCTTACGAAGGAGCTATTTTTCGTCATTACACACTAAACCAATATATAGAAAGGCAAATGTCAGTTTTGATCAGTTAAAACTGATTTTGCACCATAATAAATAAAATTAATAAAAATTATCTGTCTGATGCAAATCAGTAAGTGAGGAATTCTCGTCAGACTAGTTGTGTGCCGTGAGCCTACAAAAATAGAAAAATAGGAAACTCGTCATTCCTATTCTCCACCAGTTTCCATCAGTGAACATCTGTTTAATTTCGTTTACTTACTTCAAGTCAGAACTACTCAGTACACCACAACTCAATACAATTTAGAAACTATGATTTTGTGAATGCGTATGCTCCAAGTTACAGCTATTTAGTACATCACAATTGAATACGATTTAGAAACTGTACTTTTGCGCATGCGCCACCATAAGAGTGAATTATCATTTATAATACAGATGTGTTCTCACTCTTACCTCCTACCAGAAAAATGCTGTGAACCTAAACTATCTTTTTCGTCACTAAGTGCTATTAAACTATATACATTATTATAAAATATACTGTATAAATCAATAGTAAAATAATATTATCATTGTTAGTGAGCTAAGAATATATTATTATTATTATTATTAGTATTATTACGTGACACCTCCAGGGAGTTCAAGGCCTCACCACGGGAGGATTCTCTACTCCGCTGTGCTACAAACATTTCACCATCGCCGCTAATACTGAATTCTCCGACTACTCACAACACCACTATTACAATCAACGCCATCTACCGCCACCCCCCACCACCATCACCAGCAACAGTATTTTTGACTGTAAATTGCGTGTGTTCTCATGGCCGATTTGCCTGTTAGCGGAATGAAACACCCGATTTTCCGGGAGAAAAAATCCTGATACCTCCGTATCAGATAGGCTAACTCACTTTCAATTAAAAAAAAGCCCATATATAGATTCTTATATATGGAAAGATCCGGAAACCCTACTCTAGCGATCAAACAGACATTTTTTATGCCACATCAGTCCGCTAATATGCGAAGAGGTAGTCTCACCCAGGGCGACGAAATTCATTTCTCTCCTAAAGACAACGGAGAACATCTACACCGCAGTGGGATTCCAACCGACGATATACTGGTTGGAAAGTGGACAAGCTATCCACTCGGCCAACCAGGCTGCCATTATCAATCCAAATGGTGCAGTTCAACAGCCACCACATCTTTGCTTGCTTACTTGCTTTATTCGACCGATTGAAGATGATGGTAACTAATTTTAAGACCGCGCCTGTTATTTTCTTTGTCTATTTTATGATGCGCATAGAAGGAAAGTTTTTCTAATACTTATTTACTAAAAGCTTGATTAAAAAAAAGTGTAATTCGACACTTTTTTAAACCGAAGTAGATTAAAAGTGCAATCCTGCAGCGATTAACAATCATCCAACAGTTCACTCACACACATGGCATCAATTTTCCATACGTTCCCCAAACTGTCATGTGTGGGGAAAATAATAAATATACTTTTTCACAAAAAGTATTTTTCTGAAGGTAAATAAAAAATTCACAGTAATAGAAAGGAACCCAAAGTTCCATTTCAGGTAACTAATATCAAATAAGAATCCCAAAATGTATTTTTCTCTGAGTATTGATATCGATTTCTCATAAGCTAGCCTTTTGAGCAGAATTCTCCACTGAAGCCAATATTTTCCTGAATGAAAACTTTTATATCGACTGTATTTATTTGGTCGCATTTTCTTTTATCGGTGAGTTTTTGAATTACATCAGCTTATGATTTAAATAAAATTCCAAAATTTTCTTCGTTTTGTTTTCTTCTGAATATCGACAACCTTCGCAGTTCAGTCGCCTTCTGTTGTATTCTTTTGTTAAGTACCATATAATAACAAAAATAAATAAAAACCGGTCATACCTTATATTCCCTATATGGAGTACGTGAAAGTTCTTTAGCCGGTAAGTTAGTATCTTACGTGGGTTGCAGAGATTATCTTCACAGAAACTCGAATCAATCAGAAGATATCATATCCGTTGCGCAGGCATAATTCAAAACACCCTAATTTTATGTATGAACTGACTGCTCATGTTATCGCTATACTTTATAATATATACTAAAGGATTATCTGAAACACTTATGAATAAAGTATTTTATAACGACAGTGCCGCACTTATGCAGATATTGTTATATTTATTGATATATAACAATATATACACGTAGAAAAACACAACTGCATTTACCTGCTGTTGGAGTATATTGGTTACGGGATCACTTAGCCGTCAACAGTGTTTAAGTGACAGCAACATATCGTTGCTATTCTGTTGTCGCAAGATGCGTTGCAACATCTTAAACTTGTAAAAAGACCGCAAAAACTTTAGACATCTCAAAACACCTCTCTATGCAATGTCAAAGTCGCCAAAGTTGGACAACTTTCAAAGTTTACACTTGCTTTTAGCATTCGCACTCAGTTCCCACATCTGCTGTGAATTTGACAAATAAAGTGACGAGACTTATTTTATCAGTGAGCCCTTGGCGACAGTGGATCGATAATGGCGACTGTGTGATTTCGTACATGCTTGACGTCTTTTCAATAGTAAATCTGTTTTCATTGCTTTAAAGCGTCGGAAGCAGAGTTTCTATTCAGATACGTTTGGAGCGTTTGACGTAGAAATGACAAATATCATGAATGGGTAGTCGATATCAAGTTTTTAGTTAAAGAAAGGACAGATTTCGAAAAGAATCAAATGCTAAAATATGTCATGAAATAGCCGTCCAGACAATGTTTGGACGGCCACTGAGCAGAAAGTTTTTGTTATCATAGACGAGACAAACATAACCTCTCCTGGACAAAGATGTTCATTATTAATTCGGAGACTTCACTTTCCTTATTAGGAAAAGCTTTTAGCGTTTAGTACTGCGCTCAAAACAACAACAGAAACGCATACAGAAGGTGTTAACAAGATCACTCTACGAGAAAAGCCATTAGAGGAAACGCGTGTAGAATCTCGGTTCAACAAAAACAAACCTACATTCTAAATTCTCATGCATTTATGGAGGTGATCTCATTTTCATCACTTCTCAAAGACCCGCGTGAATAACTTCTTCCTTCATATTGTAACAAACACCGACTTAATCTTTCTTTTCCTTTTTTTTTCTTTTTCTTTTGGATGATTGACGATGAATGCGCGTAATCTAAATCTCTTCAACTCCGATGGTCACGATAAATGTGACAAGTGAAGACGTGGTTTGTCATGAATGTCATTAAAACTACGAGGGGAGTCCGCATTCGTTATTAATTAGAATAAAATGGCGAAAGAGGTGATTCCGGTGATTCCTTCAAAACTGAACAGAAAAACTGATAATTAATTCTTGACCACCAAAGCTTGCTTTAAAATGGGTTTCAAATATTTGAAAAGCGTCCTCTTTTTCATATTTTGCCACTTTTTCATTCGTTATCTGATTTATCCTGTTTGTATGTTCTTGATCGTTTGAAGATAAAATTAAAAGAAGTTAAAATAGTAATAATAAAAAGATAGCGCTATACAGCTTATATATATTTTTAAACCCCACTCACGAAATGTTTTGTATTATTACTCTGGGTGGGCTAAGGGTTAGGTATTGTGTTATCCATGTTCCGGAGTCAAAACATGGAAATGTTTTAAACCACTTCACAACGCCATCGCACTGGTCGAAGCAAAAGCGTGGCTATCTATAGACTGCTACACTGAAACTGATTAGAGGGAAACAAAAGATTGCTACCAAGTAGCAATATATTTTGCTATCGCGCCAATTATTTGAAATAATTTTAGTAATGCAAGTATATCTCTAATGCATTCTCTAAAAAATTACAAAAAACAATAAAAATAAGAAATAAACAGACATAAAATATACTAAGTTCTCAAGAAACATGAGGCAGTTCTGCTATAAACCAAATATTTGGTTTCAACGATTTTCACTTAGAATTCCTTTTTCAGTTTACTGACCGTCGATTATGTCAATCGACCATTCCAGAAGTTGATTATTCAATCAACTTCTGGAATGGTCATCAACATATGATTCTTGTGAGCTGCGCAGGAGCTCAATTAGTTCGAAATACTGTGGGTTCACTCTGTGCAAAACAGCCGTAGCGTGGACGCCCGAAGAGACACTGTCGAATAGGATTAACCAGGCGTTAGCAAGGTGGGGTGTCACAAATCCCAAAGATTTTAAATTGACTACAACTTTTTAACAACGCGTGGCAGTGAGTCATACCTCAGTATAGCTTCCCTCCCGTAACCAGCTACTAGACGCCATAGACGACAGGCTGTTGCGCGCAAGCAAGTTTAGTGTGTAAGGTGTTGTGGGGTCCACGAGACCCCACCTTACCAAAAGCGTGACTATATTTACTTCCGAAACATAAGTTGTTTTCATGTATATTCTACTAAAATATTATCGTTACTGCTGTGTCTTCTATATTTTTACATACCAACTATAAGCAAATACGTTTTCGTAAATATTTAGAGGGTATTTTATTATTATTTGTCATCTCCAGGGAGTCCAAACCCTCATTTAGGAAGAGCATCTACTCTAGAACTCTGTCTCCACCACTCACAATCCACCAACTGACCGCAACTATACTAACGTCATCTTTCGCCGACCACTACCACTAGTATTTCCACAAACAATCACAAACATCCATGCCTAGCGGGATTCGAACCCACAGCCTTTCGCTACCACTGGATACGCTAACCACTCGGCCAGCCAGGCTGGCTATTTTGAGAAAAATATCTTTTTTTTTACCGGATGAGTTACGAGCAGGAAGAACAGAAGTTACGTCGACTTATAGATGACGCTTTGACAGACGAGGAGCCATTTAGCGGAGATGATAGTGGTGAAATGGATTTAGAATTAGTCAGTGACCATGAGTCTGATACAGAACAAGACTGTGAGGAAGAATTCACAGATAATCCACTAATATTGATTAAAAGGATATGGATTTCTATAATACATTATTTGGATGGGTCTGTGGGACCGTACCACTTTTGTAACATTTTCCCACCTCATTAGCGCCGGGTTAACAACACCGAGGGATAGAGAAGAAGAGCTATTCGGTGCTGTTATGTTCTTCTTAAAGCAAGCTAAAGGCAGATGGGGAAATTACTTCCACTTGTGTCTGATTTTACTCTTTTGCAAAATGGCTTCATATAAATAATTTGTTAGTAATTTATTTAATTAAAATAGAATAATTCATTCAAATATATTAATTATGCTGTTCTTTCTCTTTCTTCACTAAGAAACGGCCATAAAAATGAAGGGTTTTGAAGAGGGGGGGTAGCAATTTTTTGTATGTTATCGAATTTTTCATATCACAGCTGTTATAGCATTTTTTTAATTTCTTATGTTTTATGAAGAACATTTGTTCTAAAAGCATTGCCTACTTTAATAATAGCTGAACATATATCCATAATCCTTACCACAAATGTAACGTTTAGTTTGACGCTGTAGCAAAACTGGAAAGTGTACAGTACACCACATTGACCTATAAGAGGAAGCGTTTTAGCTGCAGCTGTTTTTCTGTTACTTCCTATCATTTTCTGATGGTGACTGCGCTGGCATTTTCTTACATTCGACATTCAGAAATCTAGTTAGTTTTAATAATGGAATGGATTTTCCATATCTGACCTTCACTATTCCCCCCCCCCCCTTAAGTGATCAGATTATCCTCTGAAGGGCATGCTCGAAGGTGTCGAGACTTCAGGCGCTGAAAGTGCCTTTGGTATTCGTTTACAGAACTAAGCATGCATTTTTGTTATTTGATATAGTATTTTTAAAACATAAATTTTCCTGTGAGTATTTTGGAAAAGTTATGTTTTAGTTTTAGACCTGATGGTGATTTTTTTTATTTATTTACGTTTTATATTTCATATAGACAATGTTTTGAAGTCTATTTTTTATTTTATTTTTTATTTATTTTTTGTTTGTTTCTTTTAGAACGGAAATGTACCAACGTGAGAATTTAGGGAATGTACGAAATCTTCATATCTTGCAATATAATTAATTAGCGGTGATGTTCCTGCAGAAATGCAACTACCTGCGGTGTATGTGTTGTTCTATAGAATAGCCGTTCTTAAACTGTGGGTCGGGTAAAAGATTCTGGGGATCGAAGCAAACATTGGTAAACGTGAGTAAATGAAATTATTACATTATAGTACTGTTGAAGTCAGTGTATACTACAACCTCTTATCTTACAGCTCTGTATCCTATATTCAGTAAATGTCGTCAAAAAACAATTACATGATATTAGAGTATCAAAAAAACCTAACTTATCCAGTACTACTAGGGGTCTCTAGTAATTTCGAAATGAAAAAGGAGCTGCGGATATATTAAAAAAAGCTTGAGAATCTGTACTTTAGAGCACCTTTGCGAATAAAAGTTTGTAAACCACGGTACGTGTAACCATATTTTTGTATTTTAAGACACGAGAAATTGCAAAATATAAGATATTTTTCCCTACGAACACCACTCGCTGGTACAAAAAAATTTATCCTGCTTTTTATAAGTTAAAAAAAAGCATTCCGATCATTTCATAGACCGAAAGTTTGGATTTTAAGCAAAAAAAAAAAAAATGTTAGCTGCTCGATTTCGCTTATTTCAATCAGCTCTCAGTACATTTTTCCTAAATATCTTTAACGTTCACCGTCTCGTATTCTTAGATCTGAGGGGAAAAATGTTGGTGAAATTAATAATTAATTTCGAGGTAATCTGCCAAATTCGTCATATATACTAGCACTAATTAGTTGTTTTTTTTAACGATTTTTATCTTATTATTTTTAACTTATTACTTTCCATGTTAGAAACAAACAATTACTTACATTTGATTTGTTTAAGATAACTTCAAACGACTGGTTTGGATATCTCCAAAGAAACTGTCCGCTGTCCTCTTGATGAAGTGAGCATTTATCGTTCATGTCAGGTGGAGTAGATTGGTAGAGGGTATGCTCCAGTTTAGAGTGGTTCTGCACATGGTTATCTTGATCTTGGACCGGAACCATAGAAGCCCTCAATCCAACTGCCACTAAGAAAAGTAAAGTCGTCCGCAAGCCGGCCAACCGAAAGTAGTGGTACGAGGCTGATGGCATGTTAACGAAAACAGTGATTCAGCTATGTACAGAAACACAAGTTTAAAACCACGCTAACTCTGAGAACCGGGTGATCATTATTGGCCAGGAGTAGTTAAAGAGAGATATTCAAGCTTAACAAAACAAATGAAATCCAACATAACTGTCAGCAAGAGATGTGTAGCCACTGAAACGCAAGCAAACTTGGCACCACGAAGTACACGATGAGTAAACATTGGGCGAGAAAACCGAAGGAGCAGGATGTACTCAGCACGCGAGACTGTTCTTACGAAATCTTCCGCTGATCTGAAACGAGGCTAGCAGCGTGCGCAGTCCTATGGCAACTAGAGGTACGCCCTTTAACTGCACTAGTGTCGGGTAGTCCACAGTGTGAAGAAGGGATCGATGGCGAGAATAGAAAGTTTCCCTCCTAGATGGAGCGGGCGTCACTTCCAAACAGAAATGCGTTTTTTGATGTTTAATGCCCGCCATAGCCCATAAAGGAAAAGTCAAACTCCTTTCAACGAAGGAACATAAATGCCATATATAATAAGATAAAAGAAAAGAAATAATGTAACTTTAATTATTTTGACAAAATGTCTTTTAACTCTTTAGAGCCTTCCCCAACCCAATAATTAATGAAAGAAGCTGAACTTTAGTTTACAATCGGATTCTCTTGTTATGTTGAGCCCTGAATATTTCTCTCTTTATACGACCATAATGATCGAATAATTCCTAGAATTAGAGTGATTAAAAATGAATCGTGTTTCTATTGATCCTTTATTCTTCAGTTGCTTTTCGAGAAATGCTTCTATTATATGAAATGCATTTCTAGTCGGTTTTTTTTTTCTTTCTAGTCTACGTAACACTTTTATTTCAACATGAAAGTGTTAAGTAGTCCACGATGAAATGTTTATTACGTTTCAAAACTAAATCCGAAACGTATGCATAACAGCATGTCCTGAAAGAGTTCATAATTTTTTACTCCGAACGCCAGTGAATGTTTTCTTTCATTTTATATACTCAAGAAAATAAGATAACTATGATTATCAAACGTAATTATTAAAATTTGTGAAATTTAAACGGGATATATAATTCTGATTGTTCAAAATAAGAGATACTAAGTAAGTGCAATAGTTACAAACTACAAATAACCCGGTGCCCGGTACCAACAGCAATGCCTTTTAGGTAAAAGCTCGCGTTTTGAATTCCCATCTAAGATGGGAGAAACTTTCATGATATCTTTTTAGCTCAAGGTGAGATATCTGGACTATGGAAGCGGAAGGATTTCCTTTTCATTTTTAACCGAAAAGCTAACATAAAATTTACGTACTTATCATAGCATAAATTAAAGAATGCTAGTGACTTAACCATGAGTTAAGTCACAAGTATGAGTTAACTAAGGCCTAACACATCAATAAAAGCGAAGTAAATACATTGCGTATGAACCATCCAATACCATCGCGTTCACACACACACACACACACACACACACACACACACACACACACACACACACACACACACACACACACAATATCAGATGGTGAATCAAAACAAACTCCTGTGCAGTCACTCATAAATGATGTGTGACGTATTTTTCGAGATTTTTGAATCCTAATCAGCTCTGTGCCACAAAGTGATTAGGACACAGTGTCACTTTAAAGAGAGAGAGAAAAGAAAATTAGTTAAATATATATGACATTTCGGATTTAGTTTTGAAAAGTAATAAACATTTCATCGGGGTCTATAACACTTTTATATCGAAACCCTGGCGCCTACGGCGCCCAACCCCCCGAGTTCCGGGCTGGTAGGCCGGTTCTCCTTGAATTCTGATGACGCGAATTTTGAAGACTTGACACTCGGGGGGGGGGGCTACCTTCGCTTGTCATTTCTGGTTTATTTCAAGTTTATAATTTTAAAAAGATATAAGAATTTGGAATTCTAACACTATTACATTAAAGTTTGATACATTCAAAAAAGAATGATACCAAACATACATATGTAGGATTTAAAATAGGCCCGATTTAAAACGTGACATAAAAACGTTTCAAATCTCGGCTCATCTTTTTATATATATAGAATGGATAATGTAAAACGTTTATTTATTTATTTATCGTATGCCATATACACGTGGTTAAAAGGGAATAAAATAAAATACATATGGATAAGATACAAATATACAAAATTAAAATATAAAGTAAAACATAGACAAACAGATAAAATACAGATTTTATTATGACAAGCATCAAACAAAAATTTACTCATATTTTTACATTTAGATTTTTAATCCAATTGATCGTCTCTGGAAGAGGTCAAAAATGTCCTTTAGTTCAGTTAACTTGGATATGCCGTTAACTCACATTCCTGAACTATATGACGGATGGTTTGGGTCTCAGCTCTACAAGGGCAATGGGGATTCGGTATCTTTCCCCACTTTGATAATAAGTCTTCGCATACATCGTGATCTGTACAGATCCTGTTAGCATTCTTTCATAGATTCCTGGGCAGGTCAAATTCCGATGGTTTTTGAAGAATGTTTATGTATCTACGGACTTCAGGTGATACTGCTTGAGTCAGTGGCGCACTCAGGATTTAATCTTGGAGAGGGCCGAGCGCTCAGGATTTAACCTTTGGGGGGGGGGGGGCGAGTTGAGTAGACGTTTTGCGAATACACACTACACATCGCATGCGACCTATAACTGAGCATCTGCAGTGATCGCTAATTCATAAGTAGTACACAACATAAATTTAAAAAAAATGAATATTAATTAGGAAAAGATTTTTGGAAATTTTTCTAGTGTTTTTTCCTTTCTTTGGGGGGTGCCCTGTCCCCCCCCCCCTCTGGGTACGCCACTGGCTTGAGTCCACAGTGCATCCCACTTATTCATCAAGCTGACATTCTGACCGAGAAGATTAGAAGCCGTCTTAATGGCAGGTCTTCTGGATTTTAATCTATCAGATAAAGCATCTGGAATGAACTCATGTATTGGGAAGTTTTGGTTATTTAAGATTCTATTAAATTCACGAAGCAAAGCTTCCTGTCGTCGCAACTCTGGAGGAGAAATATGGCTCAGAATGGGGAGCCATTGTAAGGGTGTGCTTCTGATAAAGCCCGTTATTATGCGCATAGTGAAATTAAGTTGAACATCTAATTTGTTGACATGGTGGCTATTAAGCCAAACAGGGGCACCATACTCTGCTGCACTGTAAACTAGTCCCAAAGCGGCGCACCGTAGAGTTGTGGCGCTTAAGCCCCAGTAGTGCCGCAGTGCTTCTGAACTATATTATTTCTAGTACGTACTTTAGCAGCGATATTAATCATATGATAGAGTTCTATCCCTCTATTCGGTTTACATCATTTCAACATAAAAGTGTTATAGTCTCCGATGAAATGTTTATTACGTTTCAATTTTTTTTTTTTAAATTTACTATAAATTGATTTTATGTGCTTGTAATAACTTACTTAAGTGCTATAATTTTTAAACTTAATATAAATGGATTTTCTTTGTATTCAGTGATGCTTTTGGATTTGTAATAGTTCTAAAGGTTTGATCATATTAAATTGCAATGTTTTTAATGAAAAAAAAATAAAATCAAAATTTTCTCAGAAAATATTTTCACTTTGAGATGTTGCGTTATCTTGATATACACCCTTTCTTTCTTCAGCCATTCAAAGAATGATATAATTTCTCAAACCTTCCTTCCTTCCCTCAAAAAAAAACATTCAAATTTTGTAGAATACTAACAATATTCTACAAAATATCCCATTCGTTATAAAATTACCAGTCCAAAGACTGCGTCTTTTATTTTATTTATTTATTTTTTGTCTGGTATAGTATTCAGAATAGAACCAAATGATACACACACACATACACATATATATTTTGGCCCTTAGGCTCTAAGAGCCAATCGACCTATATAATTGTAAACTTTGTAAACTTGTTAAACTCGTAACAATTGTAAACTTGTTAGGAGGGTGGAAAAAAAAGTATTAACGCCATTGAAAATATTCCTTTTGCAAAGGCTCTCAAATCAATTGTTTTAACAGTTTTTCCCACTTTCATCAAATAAAACAAAAATATGATGAATAATCTTAAAATGCTACAATGCAGCTAAACCATCCAGAGGTTCTGAGTTATTATATCCTGTAAAACGAACTGATATATATCAATAATAATAAATAAAATACCAAAGATATTTCAAGAACACAAGACAAAAAATAAAATGCTATCAACTTTTGATAAGACGGGGCACGTCTCACCAAATTACATCTATTTTTCATATCATTATTCAAAGTTGGTAAGAGATCTATATCAATAGCAGACAGAACCAATATTAAATGTTGATTGTGTGTATGTTGGCTTAGCCGAAGAACAGTTAGGAACGTTAAATTTCAACTTGTTCTGGTTTAAATAGTAAGAGCATTTTCTACGTGAAACAATATAAGTTGATTCAATGTTTTAGAAACCTCAATACGAACGACCTTTCGAGTATGGAAATCGATGCATTGTTAACACTTCAATTGTATTCAGTGGAATATTTTAATATATTCCACTGAAACTGTTTTACGCCTCTATTAAAAAAAAAGGCCTTGTTTTTTTAAAGAAATGAGCGATGTTCCTCATTACAGTTCTGGAAATCTTATTAGTTACTTAGTTATACGAAGGTTGCATATATTGCTTTATGATTTAATCAATGGAATCAAACACAATACTTAAAATAAATAAGTACTTTATATAATCTGTATTTCGCCTCATATACAAACTGAAGTGTTTACAAGATAGTATTCAAATTGTGAGTACAAAAGCACATTAAAAGAAAGGAGCAAGGATGTGAAGTATCCAAGCTAGTCTTCTAGTAATCATTTAAATTGTGTAGTCAAGAGCAGTTTTCTTTTGGGGGGTGAGGGGTGGAACGGTCTCCCAGATCTTTCGCAGTTTCTTGTAAACCTAGTTTATATGTCTTACAACCGAATTTAATTAAATCAGGTATATCCTACAAAACATGCTGATTTTCTCCTTCACGCTGTGGGAAGGGTTTGCCTACTTTCCTATATTAATTCAACCTATGATGTTCTAGACTTTTTTTTTCCCTGCAAAACTTTCAGATATCTACAATAAGACAACAACTTCTACAAATAAGCGGTGGATCGATCCTGTAACTCATGCTGCAGCTGAGAACGAATAAATTCTGTCAGAAGACAGGAAAGAGAAGTTATTTTAAATATTCATTTAAACCACATTTCAAGGTTTAAATGCGCGTGTGGGTGTGTATGTGTGTGCTATTTTTCCTAGACTGTATCATTTAGTAATGAAACTAATTTAACTTAAGTGTGATCAAATTTCTTTTGAAGGATAGTGTTGTTGTGGCACACAACTACAGCATCGTGTGTTAGTGTTTTTAGGTGCGATATTTTTGTACAGGATAATGATGCGAAGTAGTAATCAGGTATCTGTGTGTGTGGCAGATAGATATCAAATAAATAAATAATATATATTGCATTGTCTTGCTGAAAGGGGCAATGGTCAGTTCTGTAAAAACGTCCCAAAGTATTACCTTGTCCAGAATGTTCACATACCTCCCGGAGTTCGCTTATCGAACCACAAAGAGGTTCGAGGCCAAAAAAGGAAAAACAGAACCATATCATCACACTGACAACTCCGAATTTCATAGTTGGTGTTACTCAGTCTGATAAGAGACATCACTAAGTATCCCCCCCCCACACACACACACTCACAACCATCTGAAACCATCTGCTCGGAGAGAGTATAGCGTGATTCGTCGCTCCATAACACACCTTTCCAAGCTTGCACGTCCCACTGTACGTGTTGTTTGCACTACTGAAGATGACGCTGAATGTTGGTTCGGGTAATGTTGGGCTTGCATACTGCGGTCCAACCATGGAAACTCACGTTATGAGCCTCAGTTCTGAATGTTTTTATGCAGATTCGTGTTCCAGTCGATGCCCGGAATTCATCTTATCGGCCAATGAATGGCGGTTTTTACATATTATTCTTCGTGCACCCTACGGTCACGTTCGGTGAGTGTGATGAGTCGTCTACTGCGGGTAGCACTTACAGTTGACTCCCTGCGCTTCCATCTCAGTATGGTATCACTGATTGTTGACAAATTTGGGATGGTCAAATTTGCCAACAATTTACCGAATAGATAGGTCTGCAACATGGCATCCTATCACAACGCCTCTTTCAAATCCCATCAGTTCCCATCTCGCAGCCATTTCGTGTTCTCCATGATATAGATACCATGTGGAGTGTGTTGTGTTTCTAAATTACGGATTTAAAACCGTTAGTTCATCTGGGAAAGAAAATCCTACTTACCTGCATCAAACATCGTTCATCTCAAGAATATGCTAAGAAAAGAAGCCTAAAAAGAAGTCCTTTAGGTGGTAAGAGGGTCTAAGAAAGGTTTTTCTTTCCCTCTCTAGTATTAGAAAAGAATACTCATCCGATGCGCATTTTCAGGAATTTTGAAATTGGTCTCTAAGATATCACAAAAATATTCGTTTATTTAAGTGGTATATATATACATACACTCTCTGTCCAAAAAGAAACCGAAATTTTCGAAAATAGTGGCGCCACCTGTTGTGCCTTTTTGTTGTAGAAAGCGGCAACCTTCATTAGTGTTGTGTCAACTGTTTATGACATTTGTTTCATTAGAAGCCGAGTTACAGTGCCAAGAGTGACAGTGTGTTTTGACGAACGCTCGGAAAATGAGTTTCAAACTTTTGTGTTAAACTTGGTAAACGTTTTACCGAAATGCATCAAATGCTTCAAAAAGCATACCGTGATGAATGCTTATCCCGTACTCAAGTTTACGAGTGGTTTAAGCGATTTCAAAGACGCTTGAGGACAACGAAAAGCAGGGCCTTCCAAAAACTGGACTGAGCGAAGTTAACATCCAAAACGTGCGTGATTTCATCAAAGAAAACTCGAAATCATACGTGAGATTGATTGAAGATGAATTGGGGATTCCAAAATCAACCGTGCACAACATTTTATCCGAGAGTTTGGGCCTTCGTAAATTGAATTCGCGATTTGTTCCCCACAAGTTGACCGACTGCCAAAAAATGTATCGAATTGAACACTGCAAGGACCGCATTAACACTGCTCATAAGGAGATTCAAACTTCCTTGAAACGATCATTACTGGTGACGAAACGTGGTGGTCTCCACTCAGATTGCTGAGTGGAGACCACCAGAAGAGGGATATCCGAAAAAAAGTCGCTTGGAGAAGTAAAGACAATGCTGATTTGTTTCTACGATTTCAAGGGCATTATCCAAAAAGAATTCGTTCCGCCTGGCCAAACGGTCAATGGTGAGTTTTATCTCGAAGTTTTGAAGCGATTGATAGCGAGAATTCGTCGCGTATGGCATGAATATCGTGACGACCGACCCTTAGTCAAAACATACTGTCACTCTTGGCACTATAACTCGGCTTCTAATGAAAAATGTCATAAACAGTTGACACAACACTAACGAAGGTTGCTGCTTTCGACAACAAAAAGATACAACAGATGGCGTTACTAGTTTCTTCTATTTTCGAAAAGTTCGATTTCTTTTTGGACAGAGGGTGTATATGCAGTGAAGCAAGGGTTAAAAATAAAAAAATAATAATAATTTTATTTGAATGCGGATTTTAATTAATTATTTATTTATTAATTGAAATTTTATCTTAACTTGCACGAAAATATTGGAGAAATGGTTTGTTTCAGAGATTTTTTTTGCAGTGCATTTTTATTTTTATTTTTTAGATATATTTTGCATTTTCTTTGAGTTGTATACGTTTTTCAATTTGTTTTAGAATGTTAATCTTCAATAATTATTTTGCAAGTGTTAGTATATTTAACGATGACTAGAATTGTAATGCGCTTCATGACTTTTTACTATGACAATCGGTTTTGTTAATTGTTACAGTAATATCAGCTTTATTATTATTATTATTATTATTATTATTATTATTATATCAGGGCACTGTGTAGGCATACGAACGGACACACGGTGATATTGCTGCTCTCATTTTAATAGTTTTAAAGTGATTCTAACTCCTGTTTTTAATTTGAAATTTGAAAATTTGTAATTCTACTTGTCACACCGAAGACAGTAATATTAAATTCATCGAAATCGGCTAAGAAGAATCCCAATTTCGAGTGCTGAAAATTGAATAGAGTGGATCATGGTCAACAACGAACGAAGCACAAAGGACGTCGCCATCTTTATAGTCACACTACAGCTCCTCAAGGGAAGAAAGATGAGTTATGAAGTGCATCAAATGCCTGAAGGAATTATCACTAGGTGGAAATCATAAGAAAGTAAAGTGAAACAACATGTTTCACTTTACATTCTTACATTTTATCCTGTAAAACAACATTTACAGGAACATGTAAAGTGAAACAACCTGGCAAAGTAAATCCAATGCAAAACGCGAGGAATGGAAGTGTCTATACTGCAGGGGAGAACAAAGAAACGATGCCACACATGGCGCAGCCTATTATACCGGAGGCAGAATCAGATGAAGAACTGAATAGACAAAAAAATACTGGTGAGTCTTATAATTTGAATTCTTTAAATACACTAATAGAAAACGGTTTAGAGACTATAAAAGCCAACTTAGTAGATATTGTCCAAGAACTCTTTGATAAACAGAACGAACAAATAACAAAAAAATCTAGCGAATATGAGAATTTTGTTAAACATATTAATTTAGCAGTGGAAAATGTTTACAAACGGTAAAAGACATCAAAATTAACGTACTAACTGACAGATAACATAATTTGATGAAAGAGGCATCCGAACTTTGGCAAGAACTTAATTCCCTAAAACTAGAATATGAACTTTTAAATCAGCAACAATATAAAGAAGATCTTCTCACAAACGGTCTTCCTGAAACTGCACCTATTGAAAACCTCAGAGTAGTTTTAAAATTAAAATTAGGCCATGCAATTTACCCCCTCTCCCCCCTCCTACAGCATAACGGCACTCAGACCGTAAATTGGATTCCCAGGAAGAACAAAAAAACAAGGCTTGCGATGACTCGCACCAGTCATAGTTCGTCTTACAAGGAAGTCCATAAGAGACAATCTCATAAAAGCCAGCAGACTGAAGAAAACAGTTGTCAAGGGCTTGAATGCATTGCAAGACATCTTACTACACCAATCTTCCTATCTGAATATTTAACACCATTCAACCAGAATCTGTTGTACCAAACAAGAAAAGCAAAAACAGAAAAAATTTATCAATTCTTGCGGATCAGAGATGCTAAGATATTCTTGAGGAAGTCACAAACTTCAAAGTCGATACAAATCAAAAGCTCAGAAGACATAGATTGGCTGCTACAGTGAAAAAAAAAAAAAGACTCCTAATTAGATCAAAAAGAATACCACAAAAAAAAATGAATGTGAACCATCAGATAGATGTAATAACACCACAACATATGAGCAATTCCACTTTGATCAGACCTCTCAAACATCAGCCTACTTCCAACACAGAAATCAAACCAAACCGGTGTCATCCTCAAATAAGCTTACTAAAAAAAGCTTCGAGGATGCTAGCTGAGACATTACATCTTAACCGAGATCAACAAAAAAAAAAAAAAAAAAAAATCCATTTATTACATTGAAGTACTGTAATTAGGAGTCTTTGTATAAAATGTATATAACATTATATATTTTTTACAAAATTGTAAAATATATATAATTTATTGTTATTGTACGAATACTGTTAAAAAATGCAATCTTTTACAAAGGAAAATTTGTATGAAATTCATTGTTCCAAAAAAAAAAAAATAAGTTTTGTAAACTCATAATATATAATCATAATTTTAATAATAAAAATTACTGAATTTTTTGTTGCTCTTATAGAAATCTGGAAAATAAACCATAATCCAACACTTAGCTGCAGTACTTTGTAAAATGACATGTTGGATTGTCACATAAGAGGATTATTGGATACAGTATATATAAATACTTTTGAGATCAATAAAAATATTTATTTCTAATTTTATTTTATCTGTTTATTTATATTTTTTATTTTATTAATTGATTTTTTTTTTCGTTCGTGTGAAAGCCGTAGAGAGAGAGATTTGGTTTTGGAATTATTTTACTATTTATGATATTGTTTATCTTTTTGAAAAATATATCTTTGTTGGAATCATTTGCTACTTTAGTTTGGGTTTCGATGATGTATTCTTCCATAGTAAAAATTTTAGGAAGAATAGTGAAATTGAAACCTTTGTTTAAAACCACTATTTCGTTCGGAGATATCGTAGAGTTGGATAAATTAATATCGAATATTATGTTTATCCGCTTCGGGCGTTGCGTAAAGAAGTTGGACGAAGGAAGGCAGGATGTGCTTGGTGTTAATAAATAAATTCGATAGATTATTCCATTTTTTATGACGCTTTTCTATTATGTTGGAATTACTGCTAATTAATAATTTTATTTGACTGAAAAAAATTAGCTAATCCTTGGGACTTAACATTTTAGCCGATTTTATTTCTTTGGGTATAGTTATATGTTTGTGTTTTTAGGTATTTAATAAAGGCTTGGTTTATGAGGGAGAAACATGGCAGATAATTTTGTTATTGTGACAAATAGATTTATTTCCTTGCACTTGAGCAAATTTTGATATAACTTTATGTAAAAGGCATCTCTTTAAACAGTGTGTATGTAGTTTCTACTTATTAATCTCATGTTAGTATATTCTTGTTTGCATTGGTTTATGCAAGCAGCATGAGAGAGGAAATGCGGCAAACTCACAGTGAAATTACCTGTGGTGTATGTATAATATTGATAAATTTTTTATAGTTGTACAATAATATTTATTTAATAAATCAATAAGTTGTATAGTGTATAGTACTTAAATGCTAGAGCTATTCCTTACTTGAGCTCGACTAGTACTACCTTAAAATCACTTCTAAATAAATATATCAAATAAATACTCTAAAGCCTTTTTATTCATACAGGCATACTCCTTCAGTCCTAACTTTTTTTGAAAATTGGAAATCAGGGTAGCTAGTCAACACTAGGTCAGCTCATGGCTACTAATGTCTTTAAAGTATTCTAGCGAGAAAGTGCAGCAAACAGCTACTGCCATTTCGTGATTCTAAACAACTGCTAAATTGTTGTCTGAAGTCATGTAAATTCAAGTAAACTTTTCTCAGCTGAGGATTAAAAATTTCAAATTTCTTCTCTTGCCTGAGATAAAGATCGACTAATTGGAGAACTGACTAAAAATAATATAGATAAAATAAACAAATCCATTGTTTACTCCCTATAGCGAATAAAACTTTTGTTAACATTCATATAGGGCAGTGGTGTTCAACCTTTTTTACTATGCGAGCTACTTTTCTATAAAAAGTTATTCGGTGATCTACTCTCATATAGATCACGTTCCTCCAACCTGATATCTGATTACGCACAAATAAACAACTAAAAATAAACAACTAAAAAAAAAAAAAATACACAACTAAACACTTTATTTGTGTATTTAAAAATTTATTTATCACTTTTAATTATTTTAATACAACAAAAAAAAAAAAAATATATATATATATTTCTTATATATATTATATATATATATATATATTATTATATATATATATATATATTTCTTATAAATATATATTTCTTATATATATATATATATATATATATATATTGGAATAAATATTTATTTCTCTATTTTGGAAAACCAAAGTTAGAAAAAACAACAGATTGATTACAAACTCACAAGTTACAGGAAATAAATGCTGGTTATTTAAAAAAAATAATAATAATAATATGAAATTTGGCATTGTTTGGACCTCGCAATATTTTCATAGTCAAGTTGATATGAAGAAGTGGCCAATCGCAGACAATCATCCAAATGATCATTTGTAATTTGGTTTCTTAATTGATTTTTTATGACTGTCATATTTGAAAAAGCGGATTCTGACAAGTATGTCGATCCGAAACACGACAGAATTTTTCGCGCAATATCAGTTAATATTGGGAATTTTTCATGTGCATACTTCCAAATGACTTCATTATTTATTGATTTTAAATTAAAACTATTCTGAATGTTTATTGCCTCAAGTTCTACTTCAGCTTGGCTTATATCAAACAGCTCACTAATTTTATTTGAAATTTCTGTGATGTTCAAGTTTTCTTGAAATGGATTATTGAAAAAAGATACAGTCATTTCAGTTTTATTAAAATCTTTAAATCTTGAATTTATTTCTTCCTCAACTAATTCTATTTCATGAATAAATTCTTTTAAATCATAGAGAAGCATTTCTTGATTTTGTTCAAAAAATGTAAATAAATATGGGAGATGTCTAAATTCGCAGTCATTTATATTTTTCTTTAATAAAAGTAAGTATTGTTGGAAAGTTTTTATTTAACTTAACATGTCAATTAAATAAATTTAGTTTAATCCTTTATCCAAGTGAAAGCAAACAAAGACTGCGCCTGAAAATATCTTCAGGACTGGGGTAGGGTAGTGCAACACCAGGCAACTCCTAGCAAAGTGGACCATGCTCTCATCACTCCTTGTCTAAGTATCTCCCATAATGCAAAGCACATCTCCTTGAGGACATGTATATATACTGCTATGCATTAAGGGAAAGGCCACTACCCGTCTGGTTTCAACCTTTATTGAGGTGTATTTAAGTAAATAAGTAAAGACCTCTCTAAAAAATTCGACGATCCCGAAAGATCGCCCAACCCCGCTTTGTTCCACTCAGTGACAGGCTCACCCCATCACCAAGAAGAACTTCTCAGCGTTGGCTTTACCCAGTGTCAGGCTCACCCAACCACCAGACAGAGCCATACTCTCGGTGGTGGGTCTACTCAGAGACAGGCAAAAACCCACCCTAAGCAGAGCCTCTCATATATATCTATCCAGCATGGGAGGCAGACCCAAACGTGGAGATGGAGATAGTAAGGCAGAAGCAATAGGAGAGGTCATATTTACCTATAGGAGTTGGCAACAGGTGTACCACCTTATTATTGAATTACTCTGGATTTAGAGAAAGATGTTGGAAGTTTATTTTTCACTTGGTTAGATTATAATAAATTTAGTTTAATTATTTATCCAAGTTTAAGCAAACAAAGTTTGCACCTGAAAATATCTTCAGGACTGGGGTAAGGCAGTGCAACACCAGGCAACTCCGAGCAAAGGTGGACTGAGCTCTCATCACTCCTTGTCTCAGTATCTCCAAGGCAGAACTAGATTTTCCTAGAGATTTGCTCGGAGTTGACTGGTGTTGCACTACTTTATCCCAGTCCTGAAGATATTTTCAGGCACAAACTTTGTTTGCTTACATTTGGATAAAGGATTATACTAAATTTATTATAGTCTAACCAAGTGAAAAATAAACTTCCAAATGTCAATTAAATGTTTATCTCTACCTTGTAACTCTAAATATAAATTGCTTAATTTCGTACAGAAATCTACTAGAAATGATAAGTGTAACAACCACTTTTATCACTCAATTGTGGATAAATATTTCCTTTTTCATCAAGAAAAATTTTATATCGTTAATTAATACAAGAAATATTTCTAAAAATTGACTTCTGCTGAGCCAGGGAACATTATTGTACAACAGAAGTTCCCTATTATCATCATGCCTGTAATTTAAATAACCGCCGTTGCAGGGCTTTTCCTCGAACAGAATTTACAATTTTAAATGTAATATCCTAAACATCTTTCGTGTTTATTCTTTTACTACACAGTACTTGTTAATGAATAATAGAGTGGTATGTAAAAATATCCGGATATTTGTCATCGTTTTTACATAATGAAATAAAGCCTGATTTATTACTTCTCATTGCAGGAGCACCATCAGTAGTAATAGACACAAGTTTAAAAAGCGGAAGTTTGTGTTGTTTCACAAATTCATCAAATGCCGAAAAAATGTCTTCTCCCCTAGTCCTTCCCAATAATGGTATAATTTTCAAAAGAAGTTTTTACTTGAATAATCTTGAAATACCACACGAATATATACCATTAACTTAGCAATATCAGTGAAGTTGTCTGATTCATGAAATTGTAATGAAAACGCAACACACGGGTGAATGTCTGACATTAACCTGGCCTGGAAACTTTTCTCCGGCAATTGGAACTCTTCCTTTCGGCAATTTGAAACCTTGTCTGCGGCCTAGAAGTAGTCTTTCTCTCTCTCTCTTGCGACGTCTCAAACCGAGAAGCTCCTTTCTGGAAGCAGGAAACTTCTCTCTCAAGCAACGTGGATCCGGGCAGTCTCTCTGACGGCAACTCTGGACCGGGCGGCCTCCTCTCTGACAGCAATTCTGGAACCGGAACCCCTTCTGCTTGCCTCAGTTCCTTTGTATTAGGCCTCTCAGAAAGGGAAGGAAATGAAGGAAAGGGAAATTAAGTTTGGCAACCCCCAAAGAATCGGTATGAGTCTTTCATCTTAAGTTTCAAGTTTGGCATGCCTTTTGTTCTCCTCTGCTTTCTTTGGATTGTAAGTTGCCGGTCATCGGAAAGTTGTTTGAACTCTTTCTGACTGACTTCGGAGATGTTTACACTTACAGCCTACAAGCCTTTGTCATACATACAAGTTTCAATAACAATCTTTCTAATACCGCCATGTACAGCTTCGGCGACAAAACCATTGCCTTTGTTTTTAACACTCTAACATATTCTTATTAAAGCAGTATATACAGTTAGCTTCAAAAGAGTTATTTACAAAAACATCTAATACAAACTATACCAAGACAAACAAAGTTTATTTTTTACAATATTCACATGGGACTTAACCTAAGTAAAAAATCAATGTAATGTGCTTTGGAATATTTAATATTTAAGCTACAATCGAGTTTTTATACTCTGTTTATAATCGTATTCACTCAACTCGCTGTTTGACTTCCACTGATCCAAATTAATTCATTTACTCGGACTTGTAAGAAAATTACTGATTTGGCAATTTTAATGAAAAATAAATAAACAATAGCAATACACTTAAAGCGAAAAAATTAAAAATCATACAGAATAATGATAAATAAAATATTATGTTTTCAGTTTTAATTAAATTTGTAAGTAGGGAGGAATGCACAAGAGATCGACCAAAAATCGCTCCGCGATAGACCGGCCGATCGCGATCGACAGGTTGAACACCCCTGATATAGGGAATAGGCAAGGCCATTTTAGCCCTGTCTACCTATTGGAGACTGAGAGGTAGCTGGCCAAAGATTAGTACTAATTATAAACGGCATTTCGCGAAGAGAAGCAGACAGACAAGTCACCCCATCTCGTGGTCCCTTATCCTAACATAGCATGTTATTTGTATGAAATAGGGTGAGTCCTACGGTCTATTTTCTTGAGTTTCCGGGAGGAAACAAAAAAACGCTCCCTTATGCCCGAGATCGATCAACTAACTCAAAAATTGGTCGAAGAAAGGGTTAGAAAAAGTTTGGCGACTAGAATGGCTCCTGAGAACAGCCGAAGAAAGCCGAGAATGACTTTCTTCGGCGACCTAGCGCTGTAGATGTTAAGCCCATTTGTATAGGGCTGAACAAGCCTTGCCATAAATAAAATAAATGCCTAGAGACTAGAATGATAATTATAAGGGAATTTTTTCTGTGATCTATCACTATGGAATCAGAAACTTGTCAGAAGACTACAGAGGCCTTTCATCAAAATCCATGTTATAATTTAAAAATATCTCACTTTTATATTCTTCATCTTAGCATCAACAACAATTGTATTGACTTAGCATTTCTAGTAGAATTCTTCTTCTAGCTCTCTTTTTAAGTTGACGATGACTTTTCTTAATTCTTTTGATGTTATTCCAGTAGCTAGTAGACTTTTCACTGTTTAACTTGGTTGGCTGGAGAAAGCAGTGGGGAGTATATGCACAAGACGTCAGGCAACTTGGTTATCCTTAATATATATTGTGAGTTTGCAGTTTCCTCCAATTCTGATGTCATTAACAGCATTATAAAACAAATTCTCTGACGTCCCTAGTTGCTCAAAAGCAGTAACTCTTCCTTGGCAAACTGCTTGAAAATGAATAGGATGCTGCCAATTCTTGCATTGCTTGAAGGCAAGGATATGCACAGTTAAAAAGTATAGAAAACAACTTTATTATTACGTAACACCTCCAGGGAGTTCAAAGTCTCATCGAGGGAGGGCACCTATACCGCCCACAACCACTAGCATTTCCACAGACATCCGTGGCCACGGTGGGATTCGAACCCGCAGCCTTTTGGCTGGAGAGCAGATATGCTAACCACTCGGCCAACCAGGCTGACTAACTTCTGTCAGCTTATATGTCTAGTCCTAACTAGTTTTTCTTTGCTATGCTGATGTGTGCTCTTAGTCAAAATTTCTTTGTTCAAGAATTAAAAAGTGAAAAGACCTAGCGAATAGAATTTTCAAGAAAAATAAGCTAATGCCTTTTATTCATTTACAGGGAGTAGGTGAGGCCTTTGAATCCTATCTAGCCTTAGGAGACTGAGTGGACAGTTCAATCTCTACCAGTAGCCAATCAGAGATAGCTGGCCTAAGGCTATCACTAGTTATAAGTGGCAACTGATGAAGAGACTGGAAGAGAAGTCCTGCCATCTCTTGGTACCTAACCCTAACAGGATATGTTCTTGTCTGAAATAGTGTGAAATTTTATGGGACGAATAACCTGACTTTTTGGGTATTCTCCCCGTAGAAAAAATCGCTTCCCAGTGCCAGAGATTTGGATAATTCGCATACCTTCTCTTATAAAAAGTCCCTCCAGTCGGCTACTACTTGAACTTGTCTATCTCTGGGCTGACTAGTACTGAGGATGCAAGCTTCACTTTCTCTGAGCTACTCGGGCCAACGTTTTAAGAAGAATAGTTTTCTTCTGTCGATCTAGCGTCCTGGTTGGCTTTACCAATCGACCAACCTTTGCTATATATATATGCGAGCATACTAATGGCTTGCAAAAAAAAGTTACGCAAGTTTGAGCGCGGTTAGTACTTGGAAGGGATAATCGTTCGATGCTGTTGGCACACTCTCCCTCGATGAGTCTTTGGACTCCCTGGAGGTGTCACATAATTTTTTTTATAACACAGTTTATTATCTTTCAAAGAAATTACATGGGTGTAGGGTACATTTTGTTACATGTTACTCAAATTATTTTGATTAGGATAATGTAATACTATGATTAATGTTAAAATTAATTGTAATCCAAACAAAAACAATTTACAGTTAGTTTTACATATTAACAGTTAAACAGCTATTTTTGCATTTTGTCATTTACATTTTAATTTTACAATTCAATTTTTTTATTCACAATTCACATTAACAATTACTTTTTAATAATAATATTAAACAATAATAATAATTACACACACACACACACATATATATATATATATATATATATATATATATATATATATATATATATATATATATATATATATATATATATATATATATATATATATATATATATATATATATATAAGCAAACAGTTAAGTTTGCGCCTGAAACGTAGTTCAAGTCTAAAGATGGTACAACACCAGGGCAACTCATTGTAAAGGTGGGTAAAGATCACTATTCTTAGTATTTCCCAAAATGTAAAGCACATCTCACTAAAAGATGTATACTGCAAAACATTATGGGCGGGGGTCACTTTTAGTGAGATGTGCTTTACATTATGGGAAATACTAAGAATAGTGATCAGAGCTTTATCCACCTTTACAATGAGTTGCCCTGTGTTGTACCATCTTTAGACTTGAACTACGTTTCAGGCGCAAACCTAACTGTTTGCTTACTTGGGATTAGGAGTAAAAATAACCAAGCTTATAAAATTACTTGGTTATCCTAATATACAATATCCCCAAGTTAAAAATTCATTTTCATTCATATATATATATATATATATATAATCATAACAGATCTAAACAAGTGAAAAACAGCACAAAAAAGTTAGCATGAGTAACCACAACAAAATTCATACCTAATGAATTATAACAAGATGCATGCAAGATAACGGAATGGAACGTGAATGCAAAGAATAAATGACAATATAGAAAATGAATAGAAACTAAAAGAGAAAAGAACGGAAAGTAAAGAAGGTAAGAGTAATTCCACTAGAGCCTGAACTTTAACTACTGTCATATGGAAAACCGAAGTGGAAAACTAGAAAGTGAGTGAGCCTTTTGAACATTAACTGTAATGGTGAAATAAGAATCCAGTTCGATCACAGGCACAATTCTAAGTATCAAAAAATCTCCTTTTCTGAAAACCGAACCAAAGGGAATTTTCTACTGAAAGTTGAAAAATGCAAGTAAACTTGACTTTGTTTTGAATGGTCTGAGTTTGAATTCCATGCTGAGAGTGAAGGGAAACTATTATTATTAGATCTCCAGGAAGTCAAGGACTCATCGAGGGATTCATACATCGCCCACATATCTGTCATACCTTCTCTTAAGCACATCCACGCTGGATGGACTCACTACTTCAACAAAATGTTCCACTCACAAATAGTTCTATAAGAGAAAAATCTAGCTCACACCATTGTTTTTAACTATACGCACGGATTCCTCATGCCCTTGTCCTCTCCCCACCTTCCATATAATGAATCATTTTATCAACCGATATCCTATAAAGCCCTCCCAAGAGTTTATAGATCTCTAAAATATCCCTCGTGTTTCTTCAGTCTGCCAGTATCTGCAGGCCACATACTCTCAATCTGTCCTCATAATCTACATTCTATAATCCCAATATCATCTTTGTAACTCTTCTTTGCAGCCTTTCCACCATTTCTTTATCCCTTTGGAATCACCCAGGAGCCATGTCATTACATGTTGATTTCAATACTGTAATTCTCTTCCGAGTTGTGTTTACAATGTTTTGTCATGTAAACTTTGAACTTCAACTTTCTATCCAACATACCTCCAAGATCTTCAGCCTCGTCGGTTACTCCAAGCGTAATTCCACTAATATAATATGCTGTTGGATATCGTATCACGCCAAAGTGCATATCTTTACGTACTAACATTAAATTGATGGCCATTATTGTTTGTTCATACATCCAGCATATTAAAATAATTCCGTAAATGTTGTACGAGATAAGTGGTATCCATTCTCTGATTGCCATGCCTTTCTTTATATCATCACCAAACAACTGAGAATTTCCTGTCAATCCCCATTTCCAATATATAGATATCATAAAGAGAAATATTATACAAGAACGAAAAATGGTTGGAGAATTTTTTCTATATTTCTAGTTTCTATATTTCCAAACGCAGTATTGTTGTGAAAGTGATGATAGAATATCGTCATTTTGAATAATGCTTCTCTCTTTCTGAGTTTATGTAAAATTTTCGTTTCCAGAATAAAAGAGATTTGGGTTAAAATTTTATACATAATTTTAAGGTTATTTCATATTCCTTTTCATCTGTGACATTATCTCTCTCTCTCTCATATGAAAACGAACCGAATAGTATGCTAATAAATGATCATACAGCAAGGGATAAAATAATGCAAAAAGGGATAAAACCAGACCTTAACCAACCAGAAAACTATTAAATAGTTGGTTGGTTGGTTGTATAATATGAATCTCAAATTGCAATTACTATTTATTGCTAAGCCATCACACATTATTTGGCAAGTGAAAATAGACGGGTAAACAAATAAAAGTAACTAGTACCAGCGAGTAGGAGTGGCTCTCTTATGTTTCTTATAAATCTCCAGACACTGTTACTATTATAGTTTTTATTTATTTTGTTATTAAACGTTTATTATTGACAGCGTTTTTTGTTAAACGTTTTAACTATAAAAATAACTAAATCCTCCTCCTCTTTACCCTCCGGAAGGGTGCAGTGTATATTCTCTATTATACGGCAGCCAAATACCGCTTATTAAGTTTTCATTACCCATAGTTAGCATAATTATGCAAAAAAAAAACTTAGCTCCAAAGATCGTTAAGTAGGAATAAAATGTCTTTTATATTAAAAGTTTTTTTTTCTGTCAAATGTTTTAACAAGATTGCACATAGGATTACTTAGTTGTTGAGGAACACACTGACATCCAGAGATAAAGAGGTTATTATTCCCCTTAATGAAGCGTTGATACTTCCACATTTGGATTACTGTGCTCAGGTCTGGTCAGCTGAATTCCTTGGAGATGAGGAGGCTATGGAGAGGGTTTAGAGGAGAGTGACTAAGTTGGTGAGTGATGTAAAAAATGCTCCCTACACTGATAGATTGAGAGCTTGTGGATTGCAGAGGTTGGTTGATAGGCGGAGAAGAGGGGATACGATAGATACATTTAAATTACTAAAAGGTTTTTATAAGATTCATGCAGGGGAAATGTTTCAGCTGTGTGATAGTGATGGAAAAACAAGAGGTCATCCCTGGAAATTAAAGAAAAGTGTGGTTAACAAGGGTGTGAGAACAAGGTTTTTGGCCTGGAGGGTGGTGAATGAGTGGAATTCATTGTCTGACTTAGTTGTGAGTTCTTCGTTTGTAAATGAATTCAACAAGAGATATGATAAATATTGTTTTGCTAGTTTGGGTCTCCCGCGATGAGTCTACTGACTCCATGGAGATACCCGTAATAATAATAATAACTAAATCCTCTTTATCCCAGAAGGGTGTAGGGTTTATTTTCCATTATTCGGCATCCAAATACCGCTATTAAGTTTTTATTACTCCTGGTTCGTAAAATTATAATTATTATTTTAAAAAAAAAAAAAAAAACTTAGCGCTGAAGATTGTTAACTAGGAAAAAAATTGTCTTTATATATACAGGGTGTTCGGGATAAATTTGACATATTTATAATTAATTATATTTTTCCGTAAGTTACATGTATTAACACACACTTCTCTTCATTTAAAAGTTTGGACCCTTCTTCATTCATATACAAGATGTCAGAAAGGATGGATAGCTGGAACCCACCTGAATCATGGAAGAGAATAACTTGTATCATGATGATTCGTGCCCGCCATCAAAATAAGGATATTACGACTGCTGCCCAATGCTCCCTGAATACAGTAAAAACAATCAGGCATGAACTAGAGACTTGCAATGGTGACTACGAGGATGTAGCAAGAAGAAAGATCCCTAGCAGACGATCTGATTGCGTTCGTACAGCAGAATTCCTCGCAAATCTGCAGGAACAGGTGTTGAAGAACCCTGGCATTGGAATTCGGGCTTTGTTCGTGGAGTTGCTAACTGTAGTCAAGCCCTGGATAACAAGGGTAGCCAATGGTAGGCCGTATGTATGGCAGCAGGATTCGGCCCCTTGCCACACCTCTGGGAAAAGTCAAAAATGGTTGTCTGAAAATTTCTACGACTTCACCAGTCCAAATGTTTGGCCTCCAAACTCCCCAGACCTTAACCCCATGGATTATTTTGTATGGGGCGCAGTTGAAAAAGACACCAATCGCACTTCCAGTAATACAAAAGCCCAGTTAATGGATAAAATTAAAACAGTTTTTGCTGCCCTTCCCAGGGAGACTGTAGCATCAGCTTGTTCGAGGTTCCGAAGCAGAATTGAAGCTGTGATCGATGCTAATGGTGGTTATTTTGAGTAAATCTTGTTGATAGTATTGTAATTAACTCTGCCTGTAATGTTTTTTTGTCAATTCATTAAATTTAATAGATACAAAGAAGATTTTCTTTTTCCTTACGAAACTGTCAAATTTATCCCGAACACCCTGTATATATACACTATCTCAGCGCTTCCCAAACTGGGGGTAGTTAATTTTATTGAGCGGGAGCGTGAAATAATGAAACCAAATTTAAAATGTTTTAAGAGTAAGTGTGGCATGCCAAATGTGTATGTAAGATGATAAAAATGTAATATTTGCATTTGATTTTTCAATATTCACTGTGTATGTTTTGTATTGAATAGAAATACAACAAATATTATAATATCATATGTCTGTATTACGAATTTTTTTTCGAATGGGGGCCGTGAAATATTTTAATTTTTCCAAGGGTGCCTTTACTCTCATAAGTTTGGGAAGCAGTGCGCTATCTGATCGAAAGTATCCGGACATCCTCTCTAATTTAAACTGACGTCTAGATGTCACTACGACCTCACTTACCGGTATAAAAGGAGGCACGGAGCTGTGTGTTGTTCAGTGGATGAGAAACGGACGTTTTATTTTAGACTGAGCCTAATTAGTTTGTTTACAAGGTTTTTCACGAAACGCGCATTGCACTGGTGCAGACACAGTTTGTTTCCAACTGTCTCCACCTCTGCATGAAACATGCAAGAGGTCTAATGGCCGGCAGGCTCCACCCGCAATGAGGACCAGTGGTAGATTTATGGTTTTATTTATGGAGGTAGGATTTCAATCTGTGGCCAAGTGAATTCGTGACACTCCATTTCCCTACTGTAGGACAGCTAGTTGTATTTTATTGCTTGTAGACACCTGAGAGTGACTATGGGATTTGCTAGTGGACCCTCAAAAATCCACAGGATTACCTGTAACCTGCTCGGGACACCTGAGCAATCTCTACTCTTTCTCCATCTGTGTCTTTACACATTTCTAAATTGTTGTCTTGGCAAAGCATCTGAATGAGGCCAAATTCGAGGAAGAATACAATGAATTCCTCAGACTAGGAAAGTTGCTGAGTGATAATTGGCAGGGAAAAGTCAAGCTCTTTGACACCCCCCTCAGCAGTCACAGAGGACAATATGGATGATACAAGTGAAGATCCCATAACTCTGACGCAATCAGATTTTGCATACCCCCCAAGTATGGAAGATGCTACATCCCAAGACAGCAGTTATCAGACCTTGGAAACACATACAGAATTCCAAATGGTCAAAAAGAAGAGGAAAATCTCCACCAATGTTGAAGAACAAAAAACAACAGGGATGGAAGCACTCAATGTTCCTAAAAAAATGATACCACCAGTCATCTTAAGGGATAAGGAAAAATAAATTCCTGTTTCGTCAGCCCTCAGGGAACAAAACATCTCATTCTCATGGGCCAAAAACTCAGATGAGAGAGTTAAAATACAACCCACTACTGTCATAGATTACAGACAGATGACCAGATTTATGGACAATGTTAATGTCCCATATCAGACCTTCACTTTACCCAGCGAAAAGAACCTGAAGGTGGTTCTATGTGGGATAGCTGAAGGTATCGCTCCTGAAGATGTGAGCACTGATCTCTCTAGACAGGGCCTGTCCACAGTAAAAGTGAGCAGGATGCTCAGAGCAGATAAAAGACCAATGCCTTTGGTGCTGGTGGAAATAAGCAACACACAGAAACAAATCTATGATCTAACTGTAGTATGCAGACTCAAAATAACAACTAAGCCACTTAGAAAGAGGGCATCAGCTGGACAGTGTCACAGGTGCCAAAGGTTCGGGCATGCCCAAAAATTATGTAAGGCAGCCTATATGTGCTTGAAGTGCGGCGAGGGATACCAGACCAGCACCTGCACCAAGCCAGGCACTACTCCTGCTGGCTGCGCAAACTGCAGAGGACCTCACCCCACCAACTACAAGGGATGCCTTTTCAATCCAAAAAATCGAGGGTCAGCAAAAGCCAATCTTGCACCTCCTCGTAATGACACTATAAGCAACCTAGTGGGCCTCCAAGGCAATCAAACCATTATAACAGCCATCTGTTATGAGTAAAAAAATTAAACCCAAGTCGCTCATGATAGTGCCATGGAATGCAAATGGATTAATGAACATGGTCTTGGAGCTTCAAGAATTTGCGATTCGTCTCAGTGATGATATCATCCTGATTGGTGAAATACACCTAATATCAGCCAATAACCGTAAAATCCGTGGATACACTATGTACAGAAATGATAGAACTGGTGTGAGAGAGGGAGCCACTGCCATATATATTAAGAGTTACCTGAATCATAATACAATACCCAACCTTCAAATCGTAAACCTCGAGGTGATCAGGGTGGAGGTATACACCAGCAATGCTGGCAGTCTCAAGATTTATGCTGCTTATATACCCCTGAGCATTCCTCTGTTCACAACTGATCTGGACTCCATACTTGGACAAAATGATTCCATAATAATAGCAGGGGACCATAATTCAAAACACACAGCTTGGCACAGCTCTTCAATTAACTCCAGAGGCTACACATTATTCAACTATGCAATACTGAACTCTGCAGTGCTGACAGGTCCCACCAAGTCCAGTCACTTCAGTCCATCAGGTAGCTAAGATGTGCTAGACATCGTCATTTTCAAAAATATAAGATACCAATATAAATTGGAAACAGTTAATGAATTATCTTCTGACCACAGTCCCATAGTGCTTAATCTAGGTTCATCAGATCAATTCTCTCCTCCACACATATTCATACCTTGGAATAGGTTAGCTAAGGTTCTTCCAGATTATATTGGTCCAGTGCCCAATATCAGTAAAAAGGAAGAGATTGACACAGCAGTAAATAACTTAACCATACAAATTCAGAAAGCAATAGAATCAGTCAGACAATCTACTGTCTTCCACCCAACCAACTGTATCCCTGAAGAAATCATGGAGCTCATCAGAGCAAAAAACAGAGCCAGAAAGAGATACCACAATACCAGAGCCCCCACAAGAAAAAACAGTATTGAACAACCTAAACAGACAGGTCCAGGAAGCTCTGCAAAAACACAGAAACCACCATTGGGAAACCAAACTGGCTAACATCAAGACTGAAGATGACTCTGTCTCTGGAAATTCCTAAGAGCCATCCACAACAAAAAGCAACTCATACCCGCTATACAAACAAAGAAAGGGACAGTTCACAAAGCTGAAACACTGATAGATAACCTTGAATCTCAATGCAATCCATCTTATGCAAACTTTAATATTAACCTTATGTATAAAATTCACTGGCATGTTAGATCAACTTTATCGCAGTGCACTGTTAATTCAGAACACATCACTCCAACTACTCAGGTTGAAGTGATAAATATAGTCACACACTTAAATAATAAAAAGGCTCCAGGACCTGATGACATAACTAACCGAATAGTAAAACTACTCCCAAGAAAGGCCTTAGTTCATCTCGTCAATATTGTCAATGCAATTCTCAGATTCCAGCATTTTCCCACTCTGTGGAAAACAGCCACCATCGAGCCACTGAAGAAGCCAGGAAAAAAATCCTCACCTTCCTGAGCTATTGACCAATCAGTCTGTTGTCCAGCCTCAGAAAGGTAACAGAGAAAGTGATCCTCACAAGACTCCAAGCAGAAACGGATAGGTTAGGAGTTTTGCCTGACGAGCAGTTAGGCTTCCGCAAGGCCCATAGTACAGCTCAAGAAATCCACAGGCTAGTAGAAATCATTACGAAAGGTTTCAATTGGGAAATCAGTACTGCTGCCATCTTTATCGATGCAGAGAAGGCGTTTGACAAAGTGTGGCATCAAGGCCTTCTCTACAAACTCATAAATGTCAGCTTTTTCAATCAAGTTGATAAGAATACTCCACTCATACCTGAAAGACAAATATATATATGCAGGTCAGGGTCGGAAAATCGATCTCGTCCAGACGCAGGGTCTTTGCAGGAGTACCCCAAGGCTCTCTTCTGTTCTTAATCTATGTAGTAGATATCCCTCTGAACCCGAGAACAACCTTCACTGCATTATATGCAGATGATACTGCATTAATGGCTAGATCTCTGAGCCCAAAATTGGCAACTAGAAGATTGCAAACCGGTATATATATTAGAGAGATGGCTGGCAGACTGGAGGTTCCAAGTTAACCCACAGAAGAGTTCAGCCATACTGTTTACAAGAAAATCCACAATTTGGAGGACATTCATCTTTTGGGAGTTAAGATTCCGTGGCAGAGCAAAGTCAAATATCTCGGAGTGATCCTGGATAGAAAACTTCTATTCAGCAATCATATAAGACACATTACCTCAAAGACATCCAAGGTCATAGCCCAACTCTACCCTATAATCAACAGACAAAGCAAATTGGATACATAAAATTAACAATTTACAAGATGGTGATTAGGCTGGTCATCACTTATGCATCCCCCGCATGGAGCCACACCACAAATACAAATATTCTAAAACTACAGAGATTGCAGAATAAGTGCTTGAGAATGATTCTGGATGCCCCTTGGTTTATCAGAAACACCCAGATCCGTAGAGAAGTCAACATTCCTTATATCTCTTCCCTTCTTCTAGATCTAGCAGTGAAGTTCTTTACCAAGACTAGCAACCACCCAAACCCATTGATCAAGGAAGCTTCGGAATATAATGAAGCAGAAAGCTGGAAATATAAAAGGCCAAAATATATCTTAAGTAGAGCTGAACACAACTAATTTCACTGCTCTCAATGGACGAGCATGTAGCTCATATACACTCCATTCAAAGTTTTTCATTTCAGACAAGGAGGAATACGAAAAAGCAATTTTGCTTCACCCATCTAGCCAGAAATGTTATTCGTGTGTTGTTCAGTGGTAAGAAGTACGAGCAGAATGGGTAGGTCAAGGGAGCTCAGTGACTTCTAACGTGGACTAGTTATTGGTTGCCACATCAATAAGAAATCTGTCAGAGCATTTCAACCCTCAAGTTGCCCAAATCAACAGTTGGTGACGTGACTGTGAAGTGGAAAAGTGAAGGCACAACCACAACAAAACCACGGTCGGGTGGGTCGCGTTTAGTGAAAGACAGGGACCGTCGAGCGTTGAAGGTGGTTCGTGGAAATCGCCAGATATAGAGTGAAACAATCACCCGGGAGTTCCGCAGTGCTACTAACTGTCCAGCCAGCACCATGACTGTGGATTGAGAGTTAAGAGGAATGGGTTTCCATGGTTAAGCAGCTGCCCATGAACCAAACATTTCTCCTGTGAACACTAAGCGCCGCCTGCAGTGGTGTAACGAGCGACGCCACTGACAGTGACAACTGAAAACGTGTGAATTGGAATGATGAATCACAATTTACCATGTGGCAGTGCGATGGGAGGGTCTGGGTGTGGCGATTGATTCCTGCAAGCTTGTGTAGTGCCAACAGTGAAATTTGGAGGAGGTGGCGTTAGTGTGTGTGGGTGTTTTTCATGGAATGAACTAGACCCTCTAGTAACACTATATGGAAATCTAAATGTGGAAGGATACAAGGATATTTTGACTCATTGCATACTGTCTACGGTAGAAGATAAATCCGGTGATGAATATTGTCTGTATCACCATGACAATGCTGCCTGCGATAAAGCAAGGTCTGCGTACATAACGTTCCAGAAATGGACTGGTCGTTATCGACCCAGAGCCCTAACCTAAATCCCATAGAACACCTTAGGGATGATTCAGAACGCCAACTTTGCTCCAGACCCTAACCACCCACATCACAAACTGCTCTGGCTACAACTCTTTGGGAAGAATGGGCTGCCATTCCCAGAGCCAACTCTACCGACGGTACAAGACGTGCATTTGCACGGGGCGGCAAGTTATTTTTGGGGGGAAAATTCGCATAAAGTATACGAAAAATAAGGGAGACGGGGCGGCCCTGGCCATTCCGACACCTGGTAGAAAGTCTCCACAGCAGAGTCTGAGCTGTTATAGAAGCAAAGGAAGGAGAAAACGTTGATATTGCATCTGGATCAAATAAAATTGGTAAGGGTGTTTCGTCTAACATCTCTAGAGAACCAACTAGGAAGAAGATGAAAAATCTTTGCAAGTATTTATGAATTGCTTGAAACGTGGACTTTCATGGACATGAAATGAAGGGGAACCTATTCCAAATTTTGTTCTATTAAAAATAAATCATATTTTTTGTTTACATGAATATATAAATGCAAATAAAATATACATTTACAATGAAATATACTTTATTATTTGATAAGGGGGTACTTGGTAATAATGAAAATATATGAAGGGGTACGCAGATATCTGAAGTTTGAGAAACACTGCAGTAGCGCATTCAGGATTTAATCTTGGGGAGTGGCCGAGTTGAGTAGACGATTTGAGAATACACACTACCCATCGCATGCGACCTATGATTGAGCATCTGCAATCTTCGCTAATTCATAAGTAGTGTAGAAATAGAAGACACAACACAATATATATAAAAAAAATAAATTTTAATTAGGAAAAGATTTTTTGAAAATTTTCTAGGTTTTTCCTTTTTCTTTGGGGAGCAAGACCCCCTTGGCTTGCCCCCTCTCAGTGCACCAGACTCACCCCGTATTACTATCCACTACTGGAAAGTGTCACAGGAAAAGTCTGATTAGTTTCGAGTAGGTGTCCAGATACTTTTGATCAAACAGTGTGTGTGTGTGTGCGTGTGTATATATATATATATATATATATATACAGGGTGTCCCAAAATTCACGCAAGATTTAAATTTAGCGCCATTTGTGCGGTAAAGTGTTGCCAACGAGAAAAAAAAAGACCGCGTGACAGCTGACAGTTCAGAGTTATTAAAAATGGAGCACTACACGAAAGAACAACGCATTTTCATTGTTGAGTAATATTTTAAAAATAATGAAGGTTTGGTAGCTACAGTTCGCAATTTTCGTACAAAATAGGGTCGGAATAGTGATTTAACTTCAACTGTGAAAAGATTAATTAAAAAATTCAAGGAAAGAAACTGGATCAATTAGTGATCTTATACACTCTGGCCGTCCTCCAACAAGTTGTTCAACAGAAAACATCGAAGCAGTTCGCGAGAGCGTTGCTGAGTCCAGGAACATCAATTCGGCACCGTGGTCTTGAATTGGGCATTTCGAGAAGCTCTCTACAGCGTATTCTCACGAAATATATGCATCTTTTATGCTTACAAAGTTCAACTGACTCAAGAACTGAACCCTACTGACCACACACAGTGAAGAGAGTTCGTTGAATGGGTGTTTATTTTTCGAACAAAATCATCTTCAGCGATGAGGCTCATTTTCATCTTGATGGTTTCGTTAATCGACAAAATTGTCGCATTTGGGTTTCAGAAAATCCACGAGTGATTGTTGAGAAACAAATGCACCCACAACGTGTCACTGTTTGGTGCGGATTTTGGGCTGGAGGCATCATCGGTCCATTCTTGTTCGAAAATGCGGCTGGTAAGGCAATAACAGTTAATGGTGCTCGTTATCGCGACATGATAATCCAGTTTTTTGTGCCTAAATTGCAAGATATGGATGTGGACGACATGTACAGGGTGTTCGGGATAAATTTGACATATTTATAATTAATTATATTTTTCCGTAAGTTACATGTATTAACACACACTTCTCTTCATTTAAAAGTTTGGACCCTTCTTCATTCATATACAAGATGTCAGAAAGGATGGATAGCTGGAACCCACCTGAATCATGGAAGAGAATAACTTGTATCATGATGATTCGTGCCCGCCATCAAAATAATGATATTACGACTGCTGCCCAATGCTCCCTGAATACAGTAAAAACAATCAGGCATGAACTAGAGACTTGCAATGGTGACTACGAGGATGTAGCAAGAAGAAAGATCCCTAGCAGACGATCTGATTGCGTTCGTACAGCAGAATTCCTCGCAAATCTGCAGGAACAGGTGTTGAAGAACCCTGGCATTGGAATTCGGGCTTTGTTCGTGGAGTTGCTAACTGTAGTCAAGCCCTGGATAACAAAGGTAGCCAATGGTAAGCCGTATGTATGGCAGCAGGATTCGGCCCCTTGCCACACCTCTGGGAAAAGTCAAAAATGGTTGTCTGAAAATTTCTACGACTTCACCAGTCCAAATGTTTGGCCTCCAAACTCCCCAGACCTTAACCCCATGGATTATTTTGTATGGGGCGCAGTTGAAAAAGACACCAATCGCACTTCCAGTAATACAAAAGCCCAGTTAATGGATAAAATTAAAACAGTTTTTGCGGCCCTTCCCAGGGAGACTGTAGCATCAGCTTGTTCGAGGTTCCGAAGCAGAATTGAAGCTGTGATCGATGCTAATGGTGGTTATTTTGAGTAAATCTTGTTGATAGTATTGTAATTAACTCTGCCTGTAATGTTTTTTTGTCAATTCATTAAATTTAATAGATACAAAGATTTTCTTTTTCCTTACGAAACTGTCAAATTTATCCCGAACACCCTGTAGTTTCAACAAGACGGTCCCACATGCCATACAGCCCGAGAAACAATTCAATTACTGCATGAGTCATTTCCTGGTCGTGTAATTTCCCATTTTGGTGATCAGAATTGGCCGCCCAGATCATGTGACTTAACACCGTTGGACTTTTTTCTTTGGGGATTTTTGAAGTCTAAGGTTTATGCCAACAAGCCCACGACCACCCACGCCTTGAAGGAGGAAATTGAGCGCTGTATCAACGAATTCAGCCACATTTATGCAAAACGGTCATGGAAAATTTCAACAAAAGAGTGCGTATGTGCCAGCAAAGCCATGTTGGCCATTTACCGATATGCTATTCCATGCATATCGGGTAAACGTATACTATACTGTATACTTTATGAATCAATAAGAAATTACAATTTTTAATTAAAAACTTGTGTTTTCTATCAAAATTACTTCTTGCATGAATTTTGGGACACCCTGTATAATGATTTAAAGACTAGCATGCCCTTTATAATACGATTTTCAATCACACTGCAAGCAATTTTTAACAATCAAATATCAAAACTAGCTTCTTAAAGATTCAATATATTTTAATTATAAAAACAAAATAAAAATATCTGTTTCGGTTAGGGCCACTAGATGGCAGCAAATTTCAGTAACCTACGTACATCACCATCACTACGAATTTTAGATAGTTACAGAAAATTTTAATGCTTCTTTCACTAAGGGCTAATTCAGGTTTATTGTCCTGTAAACTCTCCCTGTTTTCATATACATGTCTGTGTAAAGGTTAGAGACAATGGTCCCTCTCCAAGCCGGATGCCGTTCATAATTAGTGCTAGTCTTAGGCCACCTGTCTATCGCTAATTGCTACTGGAGTTTGAACTGCCCCGCCTCCAAAAAAGTTAGAGGATTTGAACGGCCTCTCCCACGCCCTCTAGGAGTAAAAAAAGGAGTTAGAAGATTTGTTCTTTTACAATTCTTTCAGGTACACACGAAATCTATTTATATACTCTGAAGAGTAATAATAAAAATTTTGACAATGCGACTGTGCTTTGGATTTTTAATATAAAGAATTCTAATATTCGGAACAACTCTACACTGGCATGACAAAATATCGAATTTTGTCATGCCAGTGTAGAAATTACTAGATAAATTACAATTTATCTAGTAATTTCAATCGGATCCTTTGCACCGACAAATTAACCATAATTTATGAAGATATCAATCAAAAATTCCAGGCAGAACAATACCACACTGTATAGTATGCAAATAATTGTAACATCCCTCTTGTGTATTATAGAGGTGCATTGCAATAATTTTAAATTACTGCAATGCACATATGCATATGATATAATTTTTAATCATGTATAAGGCTGATTAATGAATAGCTTTTTTTTTTCTCCCTTACCTGGAGAGATATTTTAGGTTTCCTTAGATTAAAATTTAAATTCATTGGGTAATTACAGTTTTGGTTTCAACATGACTATTACAATTAATAGTTGCTTTAAAAGGGACTTCCAGGGTGTCACTCACCCATCAATGCAGGCCATATAACTCTAACTAGTCATTCCTCCTTTTCTGGTATCCTATATATCCACGGTGGCCAAACTGTAGCTCTTCTTAAGTTTTATTGCGGCTCAACTAACAAATAAAAAATATTTATAATTTTTCTTAAATTTTCTATTGTTTTTAATTTAATTTTTCAATTAACTACATTGCTGTTCAGCAATGTAGTTATATTACCTTGTCAGAAAATTTAAAAAGATACATTAAAAAATACAAAAGAATCAACTGACATTACGGACCAACAATTAGCAATTTTTTTTTGTTTCGTTCTTGAGGACGGAGTCACGTGAGAATTATTAGATTTAATAGCATTAAAAGATAGTACTCGTGGAGTTGATGTTAAGGAAGCTTTTTATGATGCCCTTAAAAATGTTCCAAAAAATAAATTTGTGGCTGTTAACAATTTCTGGTCAGTAACTATGGCTCTTGCTGCAAAAACTCTGGCCACCCCTGCTATATATGATTCTTCCACTAAGCAGTGATTAAGTGGAATCAAAATTTAGCTCTTGTACTTTCTTAACCACATAAAAACTGAATAGTATGTTATGTTAAAGAAATAACTTTAATTTAATGAAATAAACCAAGAAAATTGCCTAATATTTCAACATTTATATAAAGGACATCATCAGGAGTACATATATATAAGCAAAGACAGGCTAGGATACAATGCATACTTTACATCCAAGTATCACTGATTTATTATTATGACTTCACAGTCAGGAACTCATCGAGGCAGGCTATACTATTCAAAACAACTGTCATACCCATACTTAAATTCCTTCACCCTACTTACACGACATCCAACAGCAATTCATCCCAATCACGCACTATTCTATGAGAAAATTCTAGCCCTCATCTCTCTCCACCTTCTTGACAGCATTCATTCTCAACTTCCAAGGATGTCCTCTTGTGCTTTCCCCATCCTCCATAAAATGAAAAATTCATTTACTGAAATTCTGTATAACCCTTTCAGATGTTTGTAAGTCTCAATCATATCACATCTTTCTCCTGTTCGCTAGTGTCTGCAGCTTACAAATTCTCAATCTTTCTTCATACTCAGTATTCCACAATCCTGATATCATTTGTCACTCTCTCCACCAGAATCACAATGGAAACCAGACCTGTGTGCAATAGTCCAAGTGAGGTCTTATGAAGGCCTTGTAAAGAGACAAAATTACTTCCTTATCTTTATGTCATTGTTCGTTTCAGCATTGCAATTATTATCTGAGTTATATTTAGAATTTTTGCTATATAACCCTTGAACTTCAACTAAAACTCCAAGATCTCTAGCCTGATCACGTTCTTCTAATATAATCCCACCAATATAATACATTGGATATCTAATCACATCAAAGTACATGGCCTTGCATTTATTAATATTGAACTGATAGCCATTTTCAAGCCCATGCCTATTCAAATCATTCTGCAAGTACTGCATATCAGCAGTTTTTATTGCCTTACCTTCTTTATCATCATCAGCAAAAAGCTGTATCTCATATGTCAAATCTTTCCCAAAGTCATTAATGTATAGACCGAATAACAATGGACCAAGAACTGATCCTTTAGACACAGTACTGGTTACCTAAATCTTGCAGATTCACACACCCATGCATGACTTTTTTGATCTATCAGACAGCCACCCTCTTTACCCAACAGTCCATAATCCAATCACATATTCTCCAATTTATGCAGCAGGCTTCCATACTGTATTCTGTCAAAAACCTTAGCAAAATTCAAATGTATCATGGTGTATCTTCCCCCTGTCTAACTCCTTGGCAACATTATAGAATGTGAACAAGTTGCTAAAACATGACCTTCCCTTAGTAAACCCATGCTGTTTGTTGCAAAGGAGATTTTCTCTGTCAATCTGTTTCTGAAAGCGAGCTCTGACCAACTTTTCCAAAATCTTCACCACCACTCCTCAGATGATTGGTTGATAGTTGGATACATCGTTCTTTACACCACCCTTGTGCAATGGGATTATCATACATTCTTTCAACTCATGTGGAATCTTTCTGTGCTGAGACTCAGATTATACGAATACATCCAAGTCAAAGGAACAGCGGTCAGCGGAACAATTTTTTAGAACACATGCTGATATCTCATCAGTCCCTGCTGTCAAATTCATATTTTCAGTTTATGAATTCGGCAATAGGTGGGAAGTATAGAAGTAACTGCCCAGTAAAGAAGTAACTTTTAGGTCGGTGTTGCATACAACAGGTAGATAGCTGTCAGTAAAATGGACACTCGTTAGTTGAATGAGCTTTTCTGCATACTATTCACAATGATGAGTTAACTCTCACATGCATTCATTCTTTTGCTTGCAACATTATTACACAGGCGCCTCCATGGATTCTGAAGACTCATCACGAGAGACCCAATCTATCCACACAATTTATCATACCTCTTCTTGAACCCATTAACAGACAAAGCACTCACAACAGACTCTTGCAACCCATTCACAATTCTCCAAGCAAAAAATCTAGTCCTCTAACCAAGTGTTCAAACATTTCCTGATTCTATCCTATAAAACCCTTTAAGCAACTTAAATGTCACTATTCACATCCGATCTTTTTCTCCTATCAACCAACTTCTGCAATCCACACACCCTCAATCTATCCTCATAGGGAACATTCCACAGTCCACTCACCATCTTGGTCACTCGCCACTGAACAGTCTCCACCACTTCCTCATCACAAAGAAACCCAGCGGACCAGACTTGAACACAGGTTTTCAATAGTCAAGTAATCTTATGGGCTACCTTAGCATTATTATTAACAGTTTATTCTCATCCGCATCACATATACAAGATATTTATATTATACAATTCAATGTACAATATTATACAATACAGTTCAAGTATTACTATCATTTTCTGTTGGTAATCACACTTATTTTTGGCTATTATTTTGTTACAGTTAATAAATGTTTCCTTACACACACACACACACACACACACACACACACACACACATATATATATATATATATATATATATATATATATATACATATATATATACACATACACAAATAGAGCAAAATACATTTCGGATAGTTTTCGTCGTTTATAATAAGGTACTGGTTTAGTGATAAAGTAAGTTAGATTGTGTATTTATGTGTAACCAAGTGCCGTAGCCATACTGGTTACTAGAGAATTAAATTAGTTCAAAACAGTCACTGTGACTCCAGTGACAGTATCTATGAGGGCTCACCTTATACGGTTTGATTTGATGTACATGTTAATATATTAGTCTCCTAAGCGAATGAACTAGTTAGTATATTGGTACCTTAATTGGATATGATATGTGAGTTTATAATGATCCCTTATACTATAAGTTTAAACGTAGAGCTTCATCTATTTCTTGGAGTACAGTGCCATCAACATGATATACAGCTTGTAATCTATTTATCCAAAAATGTATAATTTTATATTTCTCCACATTAAACAAACACCCATTATATTTTGTCTATACTGACAGCCTATTTAAATTGCCCTGCAAGTGCTCCACATTAACTATTACTGTACCTAATTTCATATCATCAGCAAACGACTGAATATTTCCTTGTAGGTTATTTACTATATCATTTATGCACAAATTAAACAGCAATGGTCCTAACACTAAACCTTGCGGCACACCACTAGTCACCTGTTTTCATATCGATTCTGCCCACAATATACCACTTTTTGATATCTGTCCAGCAGCCACCCTCTTATCCACTTAACCAGTGTCATGTCCATCCCCATTTGTTCTAATTTGCATAACAGAGTTCCATGTGATATTCTGTCAAATGCCCCAGCAAAATCCAGCAGAATCATCATGTAGCCATTTCCTTTATCCAACTCAGCTGTTACTCTATTATAAAGTTAGTAAATTACTAAGGCATGACTGACCCTTCACAAAGCTATTTTAACCCTCATTCAATATCATATTTTTATCTATGCATTCTTGAATTCTCTTTTTGACCAATTTTTCTAGTACTTTTACCACCACGCCTGATATACTGATTGGCCTATAATTTGCTACTGCAGTCTTGAAACCTCCCTTATACAAGTGAATTATTTTGCCCTCTTTCCACTTCCATGGAACTCTACCAGAGCAGAGATTTAAAGAGCCTAATCAAAGACACTGCTAGTTCCCTTGCACAGTCTCACAAAACCCTAGCTGATATCCCACACTGTATTTACATTGAGATTCTACAATATCCTAAAAACCTCCAATTCATCTCCCTCTGTTCCCACATGAGTGTTTCACATGGGTTAAAGCAGTAACCTCACTAGAATGATATATCCTTGCAAAGTGGTCACTCAGTAACTATTTTATCTGTTTCTGTCTCCTCACGACCATCATCACTAATTTCTTCTTCTGCAGCTCGTGCTTAGTGATATTACTCATCCATCTAACTCCTACCTGATTAACCCTCCCTACCCTAGATATAAAATTTAAAACTACTTCCCCTAGATGACCCTTAACTATATCCCATATACTACTAACATCCTTAACTCTGCAGTGTTTTATGCCATGGCAGAGATTTAAGCTTCTTCCTAAGCGTGTTATCATCACTTGCCTTGTAGTTCTGCATATACCTCTTCTTGGCAGAATATTCCTCATGTTTTACAATCTCCCAAGTCAAGACAGCATGGTCACTTTCACCAATCTGCAATAATAATAGAATTCTTTTGGGCTGTCTTTAGCTTGCATAGCCAGTTTCTTTTCATAGTCACAGTTAGCTTCCAATACAACACTTGTAAATCTTTTGAACTGAGCATTATATTTTTTATAACTTACATCATCATTATGCAAACAGTATTTCTTCCCCATTTTTTTTTTCTTAAGAATGTGTTTCTTAATAAGACTGTACATCCATTTCACTCCCATCTTGTTTATCATTTGAACTCTACGAACATATTCCATATTGCATCATTAATGCATATTTTAAACACTTCCAATGCAGTGCCATTATCCTTCCCATCTTGCAATCATTACCATAGGATCTAACCAATATTCTCCTCAGCTGATCATAATTTCTTGCTTTCAAATTCAGCATGTAACTTTTTCAAAAGAGAATATCCATATAATTTGGCTTCTATCTTTTCAAAAGATATCACTGCTATATAATCTGTGTTCAGATAATTAAAGTCACCCATAATGATTAATAATTTAGTACCCATTGGGTTTACTTGATGACAGATATCATCACTAGTAGTTGATCCACTAGATTCATAGCAACACCTCATCATCTATTTGATCATGTTAGACTCCACCTCAGGCCAAATAGCTTTAAACTCACTGCTATATGGAAAAATATTATTAATATTGCAAACATAGCTATCTAACCTAACTAAATTCAAATTATCTAATATCATTAGCATCCCACCATCTCTTCTCCTATCTTGCCTATACTTCCTAAAATTACTACACCCTTAACATTCAATAGTAGTTAGTACACCTCCCTCTGAGAGTTAGGAGTTGATTATATACATAAGTTGCTACAGGTATGAAAGACTATTTTTAGAATCATCATCTGTTATTTCTCCAACCTCAACAAGTATGGTTGCATTAATACATATATGTATACATATATACATATAAAAGTCAAAAAGACAAATATTATCAGATATCCATTTTAAAATTTCTTCATTTCATAAAATACTAGTATTGGGCAATAAGTTAAAGATTAGGGTTTCAGTTACAAATGTGCATTTCGCATTAAGCTGATTTACACCATGAAATGATTTATGTAATTTCACCATCACTGTCTTTAATACAATTACTCAGAATGTGCACGTATAGTCTTATATTCTTCCTGTAAAACAATGAGTCTGCAAAATCTCTTTACTATATAGGAAAAATGGAATCAGTTCCAAAATACATGGGTATCCCATAATAGAAAGCACATCATCTTCTGATGACATGCTTTCTATTATAGGATACCCAATTTCTATTTTTTTTTTTTTTTGCTAAAAAAAAAAAATAAATAAAGACAACCCACAAGAATTCTATCGATATGCTGCAAATAAAAGAAAGAATGAATATGAAAGAATAACTCTTCTAAATCCAGATGGAATGAGGGTTACAGATGCAGAAGAGGTTGTTCAGTTAATGAGTGCCCATTTCGCTAAAAGCTATCAACATCGGCCTCACACACTTGCGTTAATAGAGCTGTTGCACAAACTGAATAAGAATTTAGCAATAGGGACTGATGGAATATCAGCACGTGTGCTAAAAGAGTGTTCAGCTGAACTGGCCATTCCTTTGACCAGGATGTTTAATATGAGTCTCAGAACAGGGAAGATTCCACAGGAATGGAAGGAATATATGGTAATTCCATTGCACAAGGATGGTGCAAAGACTGATGTATCCAACTATCGACCAATTAGTATCTCAGGAGTAGTGGTGAAGATTTTGGAAAAATTGGCTAGGGCCCACATTCAGAAATGGGTTGACAGTGAATCTTTATTTTGCAATGAACAACATGGGTTTACTAAGGGAAGGTCGTGTTTTAGCAACTTGCTCACATTCTATAACAATGTTACCATTGAACTACACAAGGGGAATGAATATACCATGATACTTTTGGATTCTGCTAAAGCTTTTGACAGAATACAGCATGGCAGACTGCTGCATAAATTGGAGAAAATGGGTTTGGGTTATACAATATATTAATATGGATAAGAGGATGGCTGACTGACAGATATCAAAAAGTGGTATATGGGGGATCTGAGTCAGCAAGGTTTAAGATTAAAGCAGATCTTCCATCCAATTTCTCTGCCTCTGGACCTGATGGCTTTCCTGCGTTTAGGTTTCAGAAGGTGCCGTTGAAGATTCGTCAAGACTTAATGGACATTCTCCTTTCCAGTAAAACAATACGACCATACCTACGTGCTTCAAGAACTATCTTCATTCCGAAGAAAGAAACTACAAGTAGTGCATCAGACTTTAGACCTATTACCATCTCCCCATGATACTTCGACTCTATCATAAAATCTTAGTTAAACGACTTCAGCAACATATACAGCATGATTATAGACAGAGCTTTCGTCCCTTCGGACAGCTGTGCCGAGAATATATCTTCTTTCTTCTCTTCTCTCTGATTCCCGACGCCACCTTAAGCCTCTATATGGTGTCGCTGGACCTCCAAAAGGCCTTTGATAGCATCTCCCTTCCTGCTCTACTTCGAGTGCTGTCTATTGCTGGACGTCCAGAACCCTATCTTTCCTATGTTATGGAGCTATACTTTGGTAGCTCCATCACTATCACTACAGGGTCACGTGCAACTTCTATTCTCGCAGTTCGCCAGGGTGATCCTCTATCTCCCCTTTTCTTTAACTGCATCACAGATGAGTTTCTTCACTCTCTTCCTAGCCATATAGGCTACTCTCTAGGCGCTTCTTCCTTTAATGCTATGGCCTTTGCAGACGATCTTATTCTTGTAGCCTCTATTAAGATAGGCATGCAGGAACTCCTTAACCGGGCAGTTGACCTCTCTATTCGAAGCCTTTCTATTAATGTAGAGAAGTCATGCTCTTTAGCTCTTGTCCCCTCTGGTCGTGACAAGAAGCTTAAGGGCAAGACTATAGAGTTTTCCCTGCACAGGAGGTCGTTGCATGCTTTGACCATCCTGGAAGAGTGGAGATACCTCAGTATCATGTTCACCCCAAAGGGAAGGTCTTCTGTCCCTTCTATCCTAGAAGCTGGGATCGCTTCTTTAAGGAAAGCTCCTCTAAAGCCCCAGCAAAGACTGTTTCTCCTTTCCCACTATCTCCTACCTCGCTTTTACCACAAGTTGGTACTTGGTAGGACATATATCTCGGTACTGTCCCAAATGGACAGGGCTATCCGTTCAGCCATGAGATCATGGCTCTGACTACTGCCTGACACCCCTACTGCATATTTCCATACAACGGTGAAGGATGATGGGCTCAGGGTTAGATGGCTGATCCCATGCCTGTGGCTGTCAAGAATCGTGAAGTTAGAACTATCTTCTTCCCCTATCTGCAGAGAGGCTTTGCATAGCCCATTAATCCAAGTAGACTTTAGGTGGGCTAAAGGCTGGTCCCATTATCAGGGTACCTTAATTGATTCAGCACCTGAAGAACACAAGAGGTGGGAATCTCTGTTGCACTGTTCTGTAGATGGTGCTCCTTTAAAAGAGTCACATCTGGTGCCTCCCCAGCATGACTGGTTAAGGGATGGCACCAGACTCCTCCCTGGGTTCGAGTATATTGACCTTATCAGGACAAGGATCAATGCTCTGCCTACTTGAGCCAGCACAGCTCGATGGGGTGGTGACGACTCAAACTGTAGGGCTGGCTGCCACTACAGTGAGACATTGTCTCATATAGCACAGTGTTGCTTCTCGCCTATGCGGTCCGCGTGCAAAGGCATGATGCCATGGTCTTCATTCTGAACAACTGCTTTAAGAACAAAGGTTGGGAGGCTGCGGTGGAACCACATTATAGGACCTGTGCAGGTTTGCGTAAGCCAGACTTAGTGATTAAAAGAGATGATGACGTTTGAGTAGTTGATGCCAAGGTGGTGGGAAAAGGGCACCCACTAGCCTACAGCCATAATAATAAAGTGAAATACTATAAAAATAACCAAGATCTAGTTAGTAAGATACGGGAGGAGCATGGGGCAACTCCGAGGTTTACCAGCACCACCATCTCTTTACATGGCGTATGGAGCACAGATAGTTATAAGGACTTAAAACAGCTTGGGCTTACGCAGAAGGATATAAAAGTTCTTTCCTTGAGGGCCCTACAGGGTACACTGGTGGCATGGCGTTGCCACCAGAGAATGACTACAATGATAACTAGAACAGGCATAGGGTAAAACACTTGTAAAGGCGCCTATATCAAGTCTGGACGTGATGTAAGGGTAGTGCTGCCCATAACCAGTACAAAGATTAATTTAAAAAAATAAATAAATAAATAAAATAACAAGTGGTGTATTTTTTAATGATTTTGGGAAGGACTGACAAGCGACATACAGCTATTTGCTGATGGTGCAAAGATAGGTAGGGTAATCAGGAGTGCTGCTGATATGCAGTCTTTGCAGAATGATTTAAATACGCTGGAATTGTGGGCATGGGAAAATGGGTGTCAATTCAATGTCAGTAAATGTAAAGTCATTCACTTTGGCATGATTAGATATCCAATGTCGTATTATATTAGTGGGATTAGGCTAGAAGAAGCTGATGAGGCTAGGGATCTTGGAGTGTTAATAGATAGGAAGTTCAAGTTTAAGGGTCATGTGGCAAAGATTGCAAATACAACTCAAAAGATAATTGCAATGCTGAAACAAACGTTTATAAAGATAAGGATGTTATTTTACCTCTTTACAAGGCCTTCATAAGACCTCACTTGGACTACTGTGCGCAGGTCTAGTCTCTGTTGTGATTCTGATATATTGGAGAGAGTACAAAGGAAAGTGTTAAAAATGATATCAGGATTGTGTAATACTGATTATGAAGACAGACTGAGAATTTGCAGACACTAGCAAACAGGAGAAACAGGGGTAATATGATTGAGACTTACAAACTTCTGAAAGGGTCATATACAGGATTTCAATTGATGGAATTTTTCAATTTATGGAGGGTGGTGAAAGGACAAGAGAGCATCCTTCAAAGCTGAGAATGAAGGCCACCAAGAAGGGTGTGAGGGAAAGATATTTCTCTCAGAGGGTGGTGCACGATTGGAATGGATTGCTGAGAGTTTATTTTTCACTTGGTTAGACTATAATAAGTTTAGTTTAATCCTTTATCCAAGTGTGAGCAAACAAAGTTTGCGCCTGAAAGTATCTTCAGGACTGGGGTAAGGTAGTGCAACACCAGGCAACTTGTTGCAAAGGTGGAGAAAGTTCTCATCACTCCTATCTCAGTATCTCCCATACTGCAAAGCACATATCCTTGGCATCTCCTATAGGTTAAGATGACCTCTCACTGCTTCTGCCTTTGTATCTCCACTACTGGGCCTGGCTCCCACTGACGAGACCTCAATAAAGGTCGAAACCAGTATTGATAGTGGCCCTTGCCTTAATGCATAGCATTACACATATCCGCAAGGAGATGTGCTTTGCATTATGGGAGATACTGAGATAGGAGTGATGAGATCTTTCTCCACCTTTGCAACAAGTTGCCTGGTGTTACACTACCTTACCCCAGTCCTGAAAATACTTTCAGGTGCAAACTTTGTTTGCTCACACTTGGATAAAGGAATGCATTGCCATTGGATGTTGTGAGTGCAAGCAGTGTGAATGAATTCAAGAATAAGTATGATAACTGGTGTGTGTAGTATGTGGCCTCCCTCTGCCTCCCTGGAGGTCTCTCTTAATAATAATAATAAATCACATCTTGGTAAGTGTCTTTAAGTATATAAAAAAATAGTAAGAGGTTACAAAAATAAATTAACATTCTTAAATTTTGTGCTCTTATATTCCCTAATCCAGCACTTCCCAAACTGTGGGCTGTGGCCCCCTTGGGAGCCGTTAGTTTTGCTGAGGGGAACATGAAATAATGAAAACAAATTTAAAATATTTTAAGACTAAGTGTGCCATGTCAAATGTGTATGTAAGATGCTAAAAATGTAATATTTGCATTTGATTCTTGCAATATTTGCTGTGTTGTTTTGTATTGAATATAAATACAACAAATATTATAATAACATATGTCTGTAATACGATTTTTTTTTCGTGAGGGCCGTGAAATATTTTAATTTTTTCAAAGGGGCCTTTACATCCAAAAGTTTGGGAAGCACTGCCCTAATCACCATATCAGACGTCTGTAAAATATTAATATACCATATATAGAGTCTGTGGTATCAAAGTATGAAGAAAAAAGACTAATATTTCCAGAAATAAACAGTCAGGGAACTCAACCCATCAATCAGCAGAAAACAAAATATTAATTTCACTTTTTTTAATGAAGCTAAATAAAATTAATTAAATAAAAAATACAGAAAGAAACTATATTTTCTAAAATATTTCTTGATTTACATTCATTTTTCATATACATGTATCATTACAATATTAATTAAATTTTCTGCAATGAATGTTGCCTGTGAAGAGTATTCTCTGTGATGAACTGTCAGAAGAATTGTGTGAATATGCAATCAAACAAGACATTGCTGATGTATTCTGAACTACTAGTTTAGGCTCTTTAATGTGACTTTTGTTGAAGTGTTCTTTCTTTCTCAATAGCAACAAGTAATATAAGCTTTTAGCCTTTTCCTCAAGCTGAGAAGATCATTATTTAGTATTTCTAAGAAACAGCTTATTTCAGAAATGGCAACCAGCAGCAGTAAAAGTAGTAATAATTGGAATTGTTTAAAAAAAATAAAATAAAATAACACTACTGAACTTTCTTTTTTCTTTCTCTCTCTCTTTTTTTTTCTGTGGTATCAATATAAACAATTTTTATATGGTAAAAATATAACATGAAGAATAATTTCAGCAAACAGCTGAACCACTGATTGCAGTTTGCAAAGAAATAGTCTAGAATTAGATATACCTGCTTCAATACATACAACAATATTATTGCCTCATTTCTTTTGTCAAAATGGTAAAATGAAATAACAGATTTTGAATGTGTGTGAAAACTTTCAAACCATTAGACAGAATAATTATTTATAATTAAGTTAGAGGAGCAGTGAGGAATGCAATTGGAAATCATCAAAATGAGCATAAATTTTGAATCAGTCTGTTATATAGGATATGTTTCATATATTTTCACCATATCTACAATGATTAAGCACTGAATATTATAGCAATATATAGCAATTACTATAGCAAAAGTATGCAGCAAAAAGTTCAAATATCAAAGGAGGAAGAAAAGGAAGGAAATGCCAAATAAAACAGTATACTTTTAGACAAGTGACACAATGGTTACTCCATTACAGTTAATCCACTAATGGCTCTGCAATCGTCATTAAGGGATTAAAAGCAGAAGAGGTTAATGACATGATAAAAGGCAGAATGCTGATGTTTTGATCCATGAAAAATCCTAAGGTACTTGAAGTATTTCACCCACTTTGGCCAGTTAGGAGGTTAATGAATGACCTTCTCACCATTTACAGTATTCCCAGGTTCTACAGCATGTTGGTAAACAATGCCTTCGTATTAAAAAAACATTATAATCATAACTTTACCAGCCGATTTTACAGGTTTTGCTTTCTTGGGGGAAGGCGAAGACGGATACTTCCTTTCACTGCTTTGTTGTTTCATTGTAGGGTCATAGTGATACAACCAAGCTTCATCTGCTGTAATGATGCGTTTTAAGAAGTTGTCGCCTTCTTGTTCCAGTCTTTCTTTCCATTCTGTGCACACATCCACTCGATGCTGCATTTGCTCCGGTGTAAAGAGTTTGGTAATCCATCGGGCGCAAACACGTTTCAGTCCCAAATGTTCAGCCATGATTGAGTGAACACTTCCCACAGAAATATTCAGGACAACATGCAGCTGGCGTACTGTAATTCTGCGATCCTCCTTGATGATAATCGCCACTGTGTTGATCATTGTCTCTGTGATGGATGTTGAAGGTCTTCCCTCACGTTCAAGATCTTCCACATTTTGCCTTCCTTCCTTAAAGTTTTATGCCAGCAAAAAACACTTGCCCTCGGCATTGCTTCATCGTGGAAAGCTTCACGTATCATGTTAAAAGTGTCCGATGCAGATTTTTGCAAACGCACACAAAATTTAATTGCATAACGCTGTTCCAAGGACGCTTCCATTTCGACGACTGGTTGCGGCTCGTAGGAGCGCTGAAACAAGCTTGTGTTTCATCAGCCCGTATATGCCATCTGTATATGCTATCAACCTCTTTTGTTAATACAGACAGCAAAATTTCTTTATTCCACAGAAATTAATATTGTGATGAGTGGTTTCGCGACAGTAAAATGTCTTTTTACTTATTGAACAGCCGTCGTAATATTGATGTTCATTAATTATTTTTTGGCAGAATGGCCTGTCTGCCAAAAGCAAGTTAGATTACATTCACAAGGTATCTGGTAAATGCCAGCTAATGATAGAGGTGACAGTTTGTCTTTTGTAGATGGCAACAGATGAGAAATTTTGTTGATAGGAAAACATGTGGGAATGAGATGATACTTCTTCAAAATTCTACCAATCGGTTCAAAGATGCCAGAAATATAAGGTATTGGAACCCTGCAGTCTGTTGAAGAATCCTGAGGTGTTTGGAACACAGGAGTCAATTATCTGCTGGATTTGATTAGGGTTGTAACCATTAAATTCCATTAATGTATTGAAAGTAAGAAGTTTTTGTTGTAAGCTTGAGGGAGAGGAGCACACATGTGCTCTATTAATTAAAGACTTGATAACCACAATTTTTTGAGAGGTGTGATGAGCAGACTTTTGATGAATGTATCTGCCAGTAAATGTAGGTTTTCGATAAACATTTCATTATAGTTAATTACTGTGGTTGTTGTGTAATTTATTGTTTATAGTCATGCACAGATACCTTTAAACATTAAACTGTTACTTTATCAAACACACTTAATATAATAAACTAGTCAAAAGTGACGAAAAAGGTCCCCATAGATGCAATGCTATGATAAAAGAAATTCAGTACAGCAAACTATGCAGTATAACGAACTATTCTTGTGGTCCCATTAGTTTGTTATAGTGAAAGTGTATCAGGATTAATGACACTTTCCTTCATAATGTGTCCATATAGATAATGAATAACAGTGGAGATAATGTGCACCCTTGACTCTCCTGCTTTAATATCAACCCATCTTCTTATATATATCCTTTAAATTCTATTACTGAATTACAACTCAAATACAGACTATGTATTGTAAACAATGTTTCATTTACACCCTGTAACATTTTTAACCACTTTTCTCTTGGCACCATGTCATACGCCTTTTTTTTTGACATCTACAAAAGCTGAATGCAGGTCACTGTTATATTCCTATTATTTGACTTAAAGTGAAAATTTGATCGTGACAACCCTCTTTTTCCTGAACTGAGTTCTTATTCTGCTTGGATAAATATTTATCCATTTATTTATAAATATTTAACCAGAATGTTCATCATCATGAGCATTCTGGTCAAATATTACCTACTCCAACTGCATTTTTCAATGGGTTTCTCCCCCCCCCTCACCTTTATATGCACTCCTGACTTCCTCCTGAATGCTTTCTAAGCCTGTTCTATCACTTATTGTTTCATTTAGTCTCCCAAAGTAATTTATCCAGACATCAAGAATATTTCTATCTTCAGTTTTCATGTCACCTTTATAATCTCCTTCATTGATATTTATTTTCCATGACTTTTGTTTTGTTTTATTAGTAGTGTAATACTACTAATAATAATAATCATATGCTACAAGTTTTATATCTGCTCATATGTGAGACTATTATTTAAAATAAATAAATAAATAATAATAACAATCCTACTCCTGATAATTTACTATTACAGTTGTAATACTAATATTCTTATTACGTAACACATCCAAGGAATCATTGAGGGGGAAACTCTACTCTAAACTCTCCGTCTCCACCACTTAAATCCACCAACTACATGGATCTCCACTACCACCATCATCATCAACACAGAATGCCACCTCTAGTATTTTTTGTCTGTAAATTGTGTGCATTCTTAACTCCAATTTGTCTGTATGTGAGAGGTTTAAAACCAGAGTTTCCAGGCCAAAAACCCTCTACCTCTGTATGAGATCAGCTAACTCATACAGAGATAGAGGGTTGAAAATTGAAAAAAAAAACCATACAAAAAATTCCTCTTGTCACTGGTGAGAATTGAACTAACGATTTTTCAAATTGAAGGATGCAATGTACTGTCATTCTTCCAATTGCAATGGAGCTGCATCCATATATCAAATCCTCTTTATTTCATTTGAAATAACTACATTTAATATCAAAATAGTCTCTTAAAATATTTCTTACTACAGGAAGATGATGACAATGACAAGATTGTTATCATCTTTGATTATTTTTTTTAATTTTTTATTTTATTTTATTATTTTTTAAAAATACTTACAGACAACTTTACCACATACTTCTCTGGCTAAATCAATTAAATGTCTTCTGCAAAGTTTGCCAATGAGTTTCCAAAGTTTGAATTCGTTGCCCATCTTTTTCATTTTTTGTTGAATAATATATGTATATTCCAGTTTACAGTTCACCTCTGAAACTAGCTTAACTTTGATTCTTTAAAAAAAATTTTTTTTATCACTTTTCTTTTCAATATGATATTGAATTTAATATACGCTCACACACAGAATAGCAAACAAATTAATCAAAATACTCACATTTTAAAGAAAAATGTTAATTTTGCAAGAAAATGAGTACAAAAATTAAACTCCAACTTCACCTAATAATTTATATGCACTCCTCTGTTCCTAATAAGTTCAATAATTCACTTAGGGATGGATTTTACAAATGTAAAACATGTTTTTCTTATTTCTACATCTCAAAATCATACTTTTAAAATGGATTGTATTAAGTTATTTTTTGTATTACAATGCCCACAAAAACAGCTAATCAGTGATCCCTCTCTCAGAGAGGCAATTTAACCACTATCCCACATTTGGCCTTGTTTTTTCTAAAGGACACTTTCAACTTGACTTTCATCCATCATTATTTCACTTTCTGTTAGGGCTTTTAAAACAAGCAGCAACTGCCAAACATTATTTTATAGTGCAACTGACAATTGCAATCCAATGAAATTACTTCTGTTCCTTTTTTAGCCATCCCACTATTCTGTGGAACATCCTCACAGTAAATGCGTATTTAGGCTTAGGTGATGGCTAATGCTCATAATAAAATTTTATTTTATTATGAGCACAGAGAACTGTCTCTTCTCTGTGGCATATTCATTCAATTAAATTTTATTATGAGAGATCCTCACAGGATTCTCCACAGAATACAACCACTAGCTCATTTTCTTTCTTTCTCTTGACTCTGCTCACACAAGGCACTAAAGGTGAGCTAACCAGTCTCATATGGAATAGCAGGCTTTTGCTACTACAAACAAAACAGACACACACAACAGCCAGAGAAAGCATGCTCTCAACAGACAACTACTCATCGGTTTGTATGAAATCTTCCTCATTATCACAATTGCTACCTTCACCAATTAAGTCATCTCATGTCAAGTCAATTAAAAAAAAAGGATACTTTTTAGCCAGGGCTAGAAATCAGTGCTGGCAATTTATTGATTTTTTTTTTTTTGGGGGGGGGGGGGGGGGGCTTTAAATGCTTCAAATCCACAAAATGAAAGTTTATAAAATGTACCATCTTAGGACATTATAATCTTTATTACAAGATCATTTTACATCCATAACGAGTTGATATTCTAACAATAATTATTTAACAAGACTCACGGATTTTCTTTCTTTCTTTCCTTTTTAAATTAAATACAGAATTTAAGAATTATTTTGTCTTCATAAATAATAGTTTATTTCAACAGTGTATACAAAAATTACAGATCTATTTAAACCAGCGGAATATTTGTTACTCATAAAAATGCACCATAACATATGTCCGTTTCAATACGGACCCGGCTGATGGAATGGATGATGCTGTGGTGGAGGAGGATGCGGACCTTGACTATTTGGATTCAAATGATGCTGTAGATGTGCAACAAGGGCAGCAGTTTGTTGTTGCTGCTGTTGTTGTTGTTGCTGCTGCTGCTGTTGCTGTTGTTGCTGTTGTTGTTGTTGCTGCTGCTGCTGCTGCTGCTTCTGCATAGCCATAATTTGTTGTTGGTGTCTTAACTGCTGCATATGTTGAATTTGTTGTCCTCCAGAAATGGCAGTGATAGCAGATGGATTTGCTGTATTAGCTCCATAAGCATTTGAATTTCCCTGTACCATTCCTGACCCAGAGACTTGAATGTGTGAACTTCCTCCAGCTCCAACCTGACTAACAGTTACATTAGGAGCTTGTAAGTTCCCCTGAGACATAGGATACTGAGCTCTACAAGAAATAAATTAAATATAATATAAACAATAATGTTTGTTTATTAACTGACCAATTTCAACTAATCTAACGGTCTTAAAGGCAATATTTATAAATTTAAATTATATTCTAAAGTTACTAATATACCTGAGAAGTAGATATGGTTTTATATATATGTAAATATAGAGTAATACAAAAAGTCACACACATCAAAGTTGAAGCTGAGCCGCATCTGTGTTTCAATTCCAATTATTTTTTTTGCCTATGCCATCCTTGTATAATCTATCTACCATGAGTCAGGTACTGGGCATCCATGTGTAGTTCTGTTCTTATGCAAATATTGTGGAGGAGTTATCAGAAGTATCCTGACTCTGTCACTCCTCAAAATGTGATAATTACAAGATTAATCAAACGCTTTGGGGAAACTGGATCAGTTGCAGACAAATACCAGCATGGAAGACGTTCCATTTTGACTGAGGCTAAAGTGACTGTGATACACGTGTTGCAATGTTCACCTCCAAAGAGTTTTTAGAAAACTCTCTGCACAGACAGATATATCATATAGCAGTACTTGGAGAGCAGGGGCATGCCAGTAGTGTCTGGCACCTGTGTGCAAAACTTTAGTTGGCACCCATATACCCCTCCCCCAATAAAAAATTACTTCATAAAAATGTATCAGTGAGTTAAAATGAAATACGAAATATATTAATTATAAGTTTAATGAACAAAAAGAAATTACAAAAAAAAAAAAAAGTATAAAAAACAATAAACATACAAAAAGGGTACAAAAACAACAAAAATAATTTGGAAAAAAATAAATAATAAAATAAATAAATAATAGTAACTTACAAGTATATAAAATAGGAACATATTAAACATTATTGGGTAAAGAAATAGGTAAATAAATATTTAAACAGAAAGAAAAATCACTTAGTGAATTAAACTTTTCTAGTTTTCATTAATGAAAATTCTCGAATAATATCATGTATATCAAGTTGATCCAAAATATCTGACTCTGTTGATATAATGGCAAGATTTGAAAGTCTGTCTTGTATCATTGTGGAGCGCAAGTAGTTTTTAATAATTTTATGTTTAGAAAAAAAACCATTCCGCAGATGCTACAGATACTGGTAATGACAAAAGAATCCAAAGAGCAATTGTAAAGTTTGGATAAACTGTGATTAAGTCGTTTGAATAAATCTACTGAATTATCTGATATATATCATTTTTAAAATTAGAAATAAATGGTTGACAGTGTAAAATTTCTTCGCATAAATCGTCTGCATGATTCTCATGTGTTAATTTTTGTCATAACTTTTTACAAGAAGATAATAAATATATTTGTTTTGTGAAGTACTTAACAAATTCAAAAAATGAAATTAATTCATATGTTCTTTTAATAAAGTAAATCTTTCCTGTAACTAAAAGATTGTAATGTTTGATCTATTATGCAGAGAAAAAAAAAATTACTTAAAATGAAATTTTAGGATCTACTATATTTTAATTTTCATGTTCATAATCAAATTACGTAGCCTTAGTGGTCTACTACTATAAAATACAGATTCTGCATCAAATTTTGCTGCAATTAATTTTGAGCTTTCTACAATTTCTTTGAAAGTTTCATCAGACCTATAATCACTTAAAAATTGATTTAGATCATTCAATGCATCTAATGCTCGTTGCAAAGGTGGAGCAAGTTACCAACACTCCTATCTTGGTATCTCCTATAATGCAAAACACATCTCCTTGCGGATATATCTAATGTTATGCATTAAGGGAAGGGTAGCCTGGTAACTTGCTCCACCTTTGCAACGAGTTGCCCTGGTGTTGTACCACCTTACCCCAGTCCTGAAGATACTTTCAGGCGCAAACTTTGTTTGCTCACACTTGGATAAAGGATTAAACTAAATTTATTATACTCAAAACAAGTGAAAAATAAACTTTCTCCATGGCTCCATTTAAGTGAATATGTCAATAGCAAAAATAACAGAATTTCGTCAGAGGAAAATCCTCATGTTTTCCATGAAACACCCTTGCATTCTCTGAAAATCTGAGTGTGGTGCGCAGTATCATGACATTGAAGAACATGACTGCTGTTTTCAAGCAGGATGGTGCCACCTGCCATACATCAAATCAAACAAACTTTTTGAAACAAATGAATTTTTGCAAGAGGTTTTTGGTGACAGACTGATTTCTGAAGGACTATGCCTGAAGGACTAAATTGTAAAAAGATTTTATCAAATCTTTGCCAAAAATTTACAGAATGGCTGCCTTGTTCAAGAACAAGGCAGCCATTCTGAACATTTGCTTTAGTAATGTTATTTAGTTTTGCTTATATAAAGATATGGTTAAGCTTTGTTTGTATTAATTTGGTTGTATAAAGTTTGTCAATAATATTGAAAAATTCAAGTTTATTTTATGATGTGCAGACTTTTGGATCAACCTGTATCTATATATATCAGAGGCACAGACAATGGCAGTTTGAGGTTATTCTGAGTGCAGCATGTTATTACAATCTTCACATAAGACTGGTGTTTTTTTTTTTTTCCTGATTTACTAACTTTCTGTAAAGTAACTGGTGTATTTCTTAGAATATTACCATAGTTTTTAGTGGATTTGTTGTATTCAGTGTATTTAAAAATATAACTGTACATACAGATTGCAGATATTGTTAACTTTAGACAGTTTTAAAACAGCTGAAAAAGTTTACTTTTTTATAGGGCTCTCCGTTCAGAATGCAGCTAAAGTTTTCTATACTCCTGAAAATTTTCATGGTTTTCATCTTTTTATTTGGGATATGCCAAATCGTCAATAAAATGGACAAATTGGTTACAGCTGATATCCAATTTAGTTAGAGAATCCTGGGAATTTGCATAAAACAAAGAGCTAGTTTGACATCTCCAACCATAATATCAGGCCTAACGCTGCTTTCTTTCATAAGAAACTAAGACAGGATAAACAAAATAAGCAGAACAAGAAGCAGCATGAAAGAATTGATGTAGTTAATTTAATAATGAATAATAATAACAATAATAAAGTAAGTTAATTATTTTGGCACTATGATCTAATCATAAAATTTACAATCCTCACCTTCTCGTGGTGCACCCTAATGGGTATCTACCTGGATACCAAACAAACGAGGATGGGCTAGCAATTTGGGATTTAGCCGAACAAATTGTATTCTTATTGGCTTAAACCAAAACACAAAATGATGGTAAAACATGACAAACTATCACGCCAGCCGGGGCATCGCCCAGTTAAACAAGGCCCCCCCCATTGTTTTTGAACCAGGGAACCAGGGCGAACAACGAAAAGTCAGCTACTGAAACAAATCTGAAAACACACCCCAACTCAACATCACCAGAGTTAAAGATCGGTACTATCAACATAAGAAGCCTGAATGGCAAAGAAATGGAGAGGAAATAAATTAATGGAGCTGAGGAAATGAATAAGTACCAGATCGACATAACAGGGGTGACTGAAACAAAAAAGACAAAAACTGGTGAGATCTTTCTGAGCAATAAATACAAAATGTTATATTCAGGCAATGACAATCATGGAAAAGAAGAAGTAGCTATAGTATTCAACACTAAATACGAGGACAATCTTCTTCAATGGCAGGCAGTCTCAAGTAGAGTGATGTGGGCAAATATCAGAATGGGGAACCAGACAATGAGAGTTATTTGTGCCTATGGTCCCACAGAAGGTTCTACTAAGGTAGAATTGGAGGAATTTTTTGAAGCTTTAGAGAAAGCAACTGACACAATGAAAAATTGGATTTGCCCGCTAGAGGGCCAGATGGATGGTTGTGTTTTCAGAGAGCTCCCGAAAGCTAAGTACAATTCTGAGTAAAAATTAGAATATAGGTTAAAATCATAACGTAATATTGCCTAATTTTGGTAGCTTGTTGTGTCTGTGGGATTTTGGTGTGAATTCCGTTATTTAATTTAGTATATAACGTTACGTTTCATAGATTTGAATATGGCGCCAATGCGACGTAAGATAATGGCGTCCAAAAATACGATACCATTGTTCAAAAACTATAAAGTGAGAGAGTTTGTCCAATGTGATGTGTGTGGGATGTATGCATTCCCGAATGAGGCTGGAATTTGGATTGAAAGTGATAGTGGTGGGAGAATGTGCAGAAAGTGTAAGCAAAGTGAGGAGTTGAAGTATGTGTCCGGTTGTGAGATAGTTATGGTTGAAGAAGGCCAGAATTGCGAGTGAAAATAGTGGCTTGATAGGGAATTGCGATGTACAAGATGGCAATGAGAGTGATGATCTAAGAAAGAGTGAAAGCAACCATACAGAGAGAGAAAATGGTTTAAATGATAAAAATAATGAGGAATTATTTGTAGGAAGTGAGATCGCTAGGTTGCGCACAGTGATACAAAATGCGCAGCGGCAATTAGAGCACCTGCAAAACTCTTTCCAGAGTGATTCGGCTAACGTAAATAAACAGCGTAAGAATGGGAGAGTTTCTGAAATGAAGGAAAGAGTGTTGTATGGTAACTCGTTATTAAGAGGGGTGATAGATGGCAGTGTAACTAAATCGTACTTACCGGGTGCGAAATTTAAGGATGTAAGTGAGAGTATTAGAGTGCAAAAACAGAGGGTGAAAGAATTAATAATTGTGGCGGGTACAAATGAATTGAAAGGTGATAAATTTTTTATGAGAGAGGACTTGAAAGTATTGTTAAAGGTAGTGAAAGAAAAGAGTGACAGAGTTAGAATGGTTAGTCTGTTGCCGCACTGTGACAGAGAGGAGTTTAGAAGGAGGGCCATAATCGCAAATGACATTATGCGCAGGTTATGCAGACGGTGTGGTGTGGAATGAGTTTGAAGGGCGAAAGGACTTATACAAGATGGATGGCCTGCATTTGAATGGACTTGGTGTGCGGAGACTGGAAAGAGTGTTGTTGAATGAAGTGAAAATGGATGTGCAAAACCATGGAAACTAGCACTACCAAGGAGGGGGGGGGAATGGATATGCAGACATCAGTGAGACAGATGAGTGTAAGAATGTATATAATGTACCCGAGCCAGCACTAAGGACAAAAAATGGGAATGGGTCATTTAGAATAACGCATCAATATAGGGGTGGGATTAAGGGATCACTGCATTTCATGTATACTAATGCCAGGAGTATTAGGAACAAGAAGGAAGAATTTTTGGCCTTGATTGGCTCTTCCTGGCCACAGGTTATTGGCATTAGTGAAACATGGCTGATGGAAGATGATATAGTTAGTGGGATAGAATGCGTAGGTTATAGTGTGTTTAGGAGGGACAGAGAAAATAAAATGGGGGGAGGGGTATTATTGATAATAGCTGATGAACTGCAGCCAAGGAGAATTGAAGTTGTATCACAGGATAGTGAAAGGAGCTCATTTGAGGCTATTTGGTGTGAGATTGAGACTGGCAGAATAACATATACAGTTGGGTGCTGTTATAGACCAGGTGATGGAATAGATGGTGGAGATAGTATGCATAGGGAAATTGATGAAATGAGTGGAAGGAGGGTAATTATTATGGGGGATTTCAACTATGGTAACACTGATTGGAAGGAGGAGAGGACACATGTGAGGAAGGAAAAGGATTTTATTCAATTATTAAGGGATAACTATCTGAGACAGCATGTAATTGAAAATACTAGGGGTGTGAGAGTGCTTGACCTGGTAATAGCATCTGAGAATTTGACTGTAATGAATATGACCATGTTGCCACCTATTGGTGAGAGTGATCATAATGTCTTGACCTGGGAGGTGGCTAAAGGTGTGAAATTTTCGATTAAGACAGGGTATATGTGGAATTACCGTACTGGCAAGTATGACAAGCTTAGGAGATTGCTTGGATCAGTGCCATGGCATGTACAACTGCAAGGGCTGGACGTCGATAGAGCATGGGAAGTGGTCAAGGAGCATTTACAGGAGGTTATGGCTGATTGTATACCTAGGGTCCGAATAGTAAAACAAGTAGGGGTTAAATGGATGAATAACACCATTAAGCTTGAGCTGCAAAAAAAGAAACAACTGTGGAGGGAATTTAAAGAAAGGGGTGACCTGCAGGCACACGAACGGTATAAAGTGCAGGCCAGAAAGGTAACGAGTGTTGTAAAAAAAGCAAAAGCGGATTATGAAAGGAAACTAGCTATGCAAGCAAAAGAGAATCCAAACAGTTCTTTCAATATGCTGCAAGCAAGAAAAAAACTGTACACGGCAAAATGATTTTAAGGAATGACGATGGTAAGGAGGTCACTGAATCAGTCGATATAGTGGAGTTACTGAGCGTGCACTTTGCAAAAGCATATCATCCAGGTGGTGACATTAAAAAAATGAAGGAACCATTAGTTTATATGGGAATAGTGATGAATGAAGTGGAGGTGACTAGTCTATTACAGAACCTTAATGTGAACACATCTGTGGGATTGGATGGTATACTGGCACGGGTCTTGCGTGAAGCGGCTAAGGAATTATCAGTGCCCGTGACCATGTTGTTTAATCTGAGTCTCAGGTCTGGTTTAGTCCCGAAGGTGTGGAAAGAGGGGAAAATAGTTTCACTGCATAAAGGAGGATCCAAGACTACGGTTGCAAATTACCAACCGATCAGCATATCAGGAGTCGTTGTCAAGGTCTTGGAGAAAGTAGTCAAGGGAAAAATACAGGAATGGATTGATGAAAATGAGATACTTTACAGGGCACAGCATGGCTTTGTGAAGGGTAGATCATGCTTCAGTAACTTGCTCAAGTTTTATAACAAGGTGACGGCTGAACTGGATAAGGGAAATGGGTTTACAGTGATACTGCTGGACCTGGCAAAGGCGTTTGACAGGATACCACATGGAATACTAATCCGTAAACTACAACATATGGGAATGGATATAGGGTTGGTGAGATGGATAGGTGGTTGGTTGATGGAGAGATATCAAAGAGTAGTTTATTCAGGAGTAGAGTCCAAAAGACGGCCTGTGACTAGTGGTGTGCCGCAGGGTTCTGTTCTTGGACCACTGCTGTTTAATTTGTTCATTAACGAAATAGGGAAGGATCTAAGTGGAACAATTCATTTGTTCGCTGATGATGCAAAGTTGGGTAGGGCAATAGTGAATGCAGAAGAAGTCAAAGTCTTGCAGGATGACTTAGACAGATTGGAGTTCTGGGCTAAGGAGAATGGATGTCAATTTAATGTGACAAAATGTAAGGTTATGCATTTTGGGGTGAAAAGATTAGCAGCAGTATACCACATTGGTGGAACTGTTCTCCAAGAGATTGATGAGGCCAGGGACTTGGGAGTGTTGGTGGATAGGGAGATGAAGTTTAGGGGGCACATTGCAAAAGTAGCTAAATCAGCTCATCAACTCACTTAGTTGTTGAAAAATACCTTGACAAGCAGAGACAAGCAAGTTACTGTACCTCTGTACCGAGCCTTGATAAGACCTTATCTCGACTACTGTGCCCAGATTTGGTCACCTCAGTTCCTTCTTGATGGGGAGGAGGCGGAGAGGATCCAGAGGCGAGTGACTAAGATGATAAAGGGTCTATGGAATGAACCATATGAGAACAGGTTGAAGATTTGTAGGTTGCAGAAACTAGTTGATAGGCGGAAAAGGGGAGATATGATTGAGACATTCAAATTGCTAAAGGGATTCTATAGGATTAATTCAGAGGATATTTTTGAGATCAGGACTGGTGGTGGGAGAACTAGGGGACACCTATGGAAGCTGGGCAAGAGTGTGGTTAGCAGGGGTGTTAGAGCTGGGTTCTTTACTTTTAGAGTGGTAAATGAGTAGAATAAGCTGCCAGAGTCTGTTGTGGGTGCTATGACGGTGAACAAGTTCAAGGCAAGGTATGATAGATACTGTGAGAATGTAATCGCATAGTTGTATGGACATGATGTTTAGGGCCTCCCTCAATGAGTCTAAGGACTCCTGGAGTCACCCGAAATAATAATAATAATAATAAAAAAAAAGGAAAAGTTGGTCCTTGTTGGGGATCTAAATAGCAGAGTAGGAAATGATTGTCAGACATACAAAAATATGTTTGGGAAAATTTGGAGAAAAGAGTAAAGCTAATAATAATAACAAATACCTGTTGGATTTCTGCTCAAGACATGGACTGGTTATTACTAACACCATGTTACAATGTGCACAAATTCACATGGAGAGAAGAGGCTAGGAATAGGAAAAGTCTCATTGACTATGTTATTGTTGATAGTGATGTTTTCTCCCTGGAGCAGGACACCAGAGTGTACAGAGGATTTGAAATTGGAAGTGATCACTATTTAGTCTTGAGCAGTATAAAATTGAATTTCATATTGAAAAGAATAACATGCAAGAAAGTTTTAAAGAGAATAAAAGTTGACTAGCTCTCAGATGTGAACTGTAGACTAAAATACAAAAAGATTATTGAAGAAGAAATGAAAGAGTTTGAGAACAGGAACCAAACCTTGAAGAAAACTCTGATTGATTCAGCCAGAGAGGCATGTGGTGAGGTTGTCTGCAAGGATAGAAAAATCAGAACTCCATGGTGGACACAGGAAGGTAAAGATGCCATGAAGGAAAAGAAGAAAGCATATCAAAAATTCTTGGCAAGTAAGTCAGCCTGTGCTCTTAGAGAATACAGAGACAAACGTAAGAAAGCTAAACACTGTGTAAAACTAGCTAAACAAACGTCATGGGAGGACTTTGGCAAGAACATTGAAAATAAATATCAAGAACGTAGCAAAATATTCTGGAGGTTGTTGAAGAAGCTTAGAAATAGAGGAAAAAGTGCTGTAAAGTGCTGTTTTACAGATGATAAAGGTGACATGAAAACGGGAGAAAAAGATATTTTTGAAGTATGGAGTAATTACTTCGAAAAATTGTTAAACGAAACAAGCAGTGAAAGCACAGTGTAAAAAACACTCAACAGACATACAGTCAGAAATACATATCCATACGTGAAGTAGAAAAAGCCATCAAAGGCTTGAAATGTGGAAAGGCAGCAGGAGTAGACGATATTTGACCAGAAATGCTGAAGTATGGTGGTATAAAAGTCTTACAGTGGCTGCACTGCATAGTTCAGAAAGCCTGGACAGAGGGACAAATTCCTAATGATCGGAGTAGAGCTCTCATAGTACCCATATATAAAAAGGGAAATAAAACTGAATGTGAGAATCACAGAGGTATTTCCCTTCTTAGTGTTCCAGGCAAGATTTATGCCAATATACTTGAGAAACGGTTGAGAAGAATTGTGGAAGAAAAGCTTGGTGAAGAACAAGCTGGTTTCAGGCCAGAGGCTGTCAGGATCAGATCTTCACTTTATGACTAATAGTTGATAAATCATGGGAATATAACAAAGATCTGAATTTAAGTTTTGTAGATCTGGAAAAGGCATATGACAAGGTGACAAGAGAGAAGCTATTCAACACTACAGTTATATGGTGTCAATTGGGCATTATATCAAGCAATACTTAGTCTTTATTTGAGTTGTAAATCAGCAGTTAGAATTGAAGGCAGTACAGGAAGATGGTTTAATGTTAAATCTGGTGCGAGACAAGGATATACATTATCCCCTCTGTTATTCATTATCTATATGGATCACATGATGAAGGAAAGTGGTATTAAACATGATATCAAAATTGGAGATGTTAATGTCAGCTCTTTGCTTTATGCAGACGGTTATATAAATAAATAAAACAAACTTCTAAATAAATCCGCTAGAAGTCTGCAAGATTCCCTGACTACACTGAATAATTGTTTTAATAGATATGGTATGAAGGTCAGCAATAAAAAGACAAAGACAATGAAAATAGGCATAATCGTTGAAAATGTCAACTGCATTCTGAACGGAGAACCTGTGGAACAAGTAAAACATTTCAGCTACTTAGGCACCATTTTTAGTGAAGATGGTAAATTAAATATGGAAATAGACAACAGAATCAACAAAGCTGGTATAGTAGGAAGACAACTGAATAAATTCATAAGGAATAAGAGAGAAATTAGTCGGAACACTAAATTAGCTGTATACAAGACAGTTTTCAAACCAGTTTTAACTTATGAATCTGAGAGCTGGGTCAGAAGTAAAACACTTGATCCAAGACTAGAGACCGCAGATACGAGAGTCCTGAGAAAGATTAGAGGCGTGAACAGATCGCATCAATGGCAATATCACATTAAAAACAAGGATATTAGGAAAAAACTTGACATTGTCAGTATCCAGGAATGTGTTAGCAGAGCTAATCTCAGGTGATATGGTCACTTAAACAGAATGGGTGAGGAAAGATTAGCAAAACAAGTGTTCTCTGCCAGGTTGGAAGGAAAACGACCCAGAGGAAGACCAAGATATAGGTGGATTGATATGGTACAAAGTGTCTTAGATGATAGAAATATAAGATCTGCTAATGTTGGAGTTTTGACAAGTAACAGATTGATTTTGAGGAAAATCGTAGATAGGAAGTTAGTAATGATATAAATTTTTCATGTAGTACTATCATATCCTGTAAACCCTTTGAAGGTACATGGCAGGAATTTGATGATGATGTTGATGATATATAGTCTCTGCATTGTATTTGGTCACTTCTTAAATATTAAACTGGAACTTTATATTAGCTTTATTAGTTGACCAGAAATTTTTGTAAAATATGTACAACAATTGTCTACAAGTTCACCCAGCATTTCTGTCTGGCTTCTTCAGGAGATGTGTAACGGTACATGGATCTAACGTTTGCTAGTAAAAAAGAAGAATGGAGTAACACAGTCAAATATATTAAAACGCCGCGTAACACCATAAGCATGGAACGTGGTGTATCAGTCCTTGTTTATTGAGTGCCTTATATAGTTTTTGGCAAAATGAAATTCTGGTAAGCTGAGTGAACTTATTAGGCTTTTCCAAATGTCTTTCATAATCATTCCATGATTTCTGTTTAGATTTTCTCCAGAGTGGAGTATAACGGCAGCTTCTTTGAAGTTTCTACATTGAAAATCCTATTCTATATAGGGCATGGAGCTTTTATCCCAATTGATGGTACGGTTAGAAATCAAGAAGTGATGGACTAATCCTGAAGTATATGTTCTGTTGTTGTTCATGTCTCCTACATGTTCTTTTATTCGAATTTACAGGCTTCTCGACGTTTGCCCTATGTAATTTAATCCATAGGAACATGTAATGTTGTATACAATGCCGTATTTGAAGAAAGCATTATCGCCATGTTTCAAGATCACCTTTGGTGATCTTAAAACATGGCGTATTGTCTTGACAGATTTGAGAGCAACTCTGACATTGAAAGACTTAAGGAGTTTCATTTCGCCAAAAACTATATAACGCACTCAATAAACAATGACTGATACACCATGTTCCATGCTTATGATGTTATGCACTGTTTTAATTTATTTGACTGTGTTACTCCATTCTTCTTTTTTACTAGCAAACATTAGTTCCATGTACCGTTACATGTCTTGAAGAAGCCAGACAGAAATGCTGGTGAAACTTGTAGACAATTCTTGTATATATTTTACAAAAATCTCTGGTCAACTAATAAAGCCTATATAAAGTTCCAGTTTAATAGTAATATATAGTATTTATTACTACTTAAATAATGCAGATTAAGTGTAAATAATGTAGAAAATAAGTGTAAATGAACCGTAGCTGAATGCAGCTCTAGAGTACAAAAAACAAATAGGATGGGGTGAGATATACAACCTTATTAAGCAAGAGAGCCATAAGATGATCTGGAAGGAATATTGTGGGAATAAGAGTGACCAGTTTTGTACAGAAAGCTAAATCAAACTAAGAAAATGAATTGACTGTGCAGGTTAAGGGCCACCTCAAAGGATTTTATCATTATGCTTCAAATAAAAGAAAAGAATAAATGTGGAAGAATAACTTTAGTAAATGCAGACAGTACCTTTGTTAGAAGCTGATGAGATTATTTGAATAATGATTGCTCACTCTGCTAAGATATATCAACCAGGTACTGTATTTATAACATATATAATATGGTCAGTGTCACCACTACACTGGATGAACAAATCGAGGTGCATGAGAATGATGTTCAAGAGCTGTTGCACATAATCTGGATAAGACGTCGACAATATGGGACAGATGGGAAATCAGCATGTACACTAAAGGAATGTTCAGTCAAACTGGCTTGGCACTTCATGTGTTTGTATTACTTGAGTCTCAGCTCAGGAAAGACTCCATAGGAATCAAAAGAATGCATGACAGATCTCTTACACAAGGATAGGGCAAAATATGATATGTCTAACAGTATGTCTGGAGTGGTGGTGAAGATTTTAGAGAAACTGGTAAGGAATTGCCTACAGAAATGGGTTGACAGGCAAGCTCTACTTTGCAAAGAACAGCATTAGTTTACTAAAGGAGGTCAATGTTTTACCAATTTGCTCATATTTAATAATAATGTTATGGCTGACTTGGATAAAGTGAACAGATATACTATGATACTGGCGGATTTTGGTAACGCATCTGATAGAATTCCACATAAAAGACTGTTTCATGAACTGAAGTATATAGGATTGGTATATAAACTATTGACCTGGATAAGTGGGTAGCTGAGAGACAGGTCCTTGGACTACTTTTGTTCGATCTATACATTAATGATATAGAAAAGACCTACCAGATGTTCAGTTGTTTGCTGATGATGTGAAAATAGGTACAGCAATCAGGATGCTACTGATATACAGCACTTCCGGAATGATTTGAATAAGTTGGACAAGTGGGCAAACGATAATGCTATCAGTTCAATTTCAATGTTAGTAAGTGAAAATTCATGCATTTTGGTGTGATGAGATTTCTAAAAGCATATTATATCAATAGGATTATAGTACAAGAACCTGGTGAAGTTAGGGATTTTGGAGTTATGGCAGATAAGAATGTGAAGTTGAAAGTTCACGTTGCAAAAAACTGCAAATGCAACTCAGAGGATAACTGTGATGTTGGAACATACAATGCCATGAAAGGATAAGGAATTCATTTTGCATCCCTACAAGGTTTTGATACAACTGCACCTGGACTATGGTGCACAGATTTGGTCTCTTCGGTTCCAAGGAAATAAAGAAGGTGTGAAAGGGCTGCAGAAAAGAACAACAAAGATGATATCAAGATTATGGAATGCAGGCTATGAGAACAGATTGAGCATATGTGAACTGCAGACACTAGTAAAGAGGAGAAAGAGGAATGATGTGATAGAGGTTTATAAATACATTTTGGAAAATCATGGAGACAACTACCATGTTTGAGTAAAACTTTAGTTTAATATAAACCAAAATCCACACTCGACATTTCGACCTTTATATCAATATCATCTTCTGGAGCATATATACTATATACAGAGAAATAAGCTGCACTACAATCTACATCGTTTGCTAAAGTTACCTAACCGTTACAACAATTATTGGCCTGACCTTTGGTGAAAAAAAAAAAAAAAAAACCCTTTACTACATGAACGCTAGAGTCATTATTATTATCTATTGGTTGTAACATTACACTGGGCTGAGGAACAATAAGTCTATATATATATATATATATATATATATATATATATTAACAACATGATTATATATATAAATTCCGACCAGTTAGTATGGAATGGTTTTCAATACTAGATGAAGGTTGCCTAGAGTTTTGAAGTATGCTAGATACTAAATATTAAGTAGGCTGAATATGTGCCATCCAGATTCTTGGAATTTTCATGCCACCATTATTGTTGATATTTGGCTGGTTTATCAGAAGTTCGCAGGCTTCCTTAAATTTTCTTTCATACCAGGTTTTTGTATGGTGTAAAGAGTGGGTACTTTTCCAGTCAATTTGGTGTAAGGTGTTGAGAGCGTGATCTGAGAGGCCTGCTTCACCAAAATTGTTATATTTAATGTGTCTTATGTGTACTTTCTTACGTATAGGGATTGTACGTCCAGTTTCACCAATGTATGGTAAGTTATAGGTGCAGTAGATGCAATAGACTTCAGGATGTGCTAATGGGAGGAGAGGATCCTTGGAGGAGTTGAATATGTTATTAAATTGTTAAATACCAAAAATGTTATATTTAATGTGTCTGTGTACTTTCTTACATATAGGGATTGTACGTCCCGTTTCACCAATGTATGGTAAGTTACAGGTGCAGTGGATGCAATAGACTCCAGGATGCGCTAATGGGAGGAGAGGATCCTTAGAGGAGTTGAATATGTTTTTAAGTTTTGTAGGTGGTTTAAAGGTGGCGTTGAGATTATTTATATATAAAATTTAATATTTTTTATTATTTTTAATAAAATAAAATAAAAATAAAATATTTAATAACATAAAATTTATATATATATAATCATGTTGTTAATATATATATATATATATATAGACTTCTTGCTCCTCAGCCCAATGTAATGTTACAACCAATAGATAATAAAAGTTTTACTCAAACACGGTAGTTGTCTCCATAATTTTCCAAAATGTATTCTGATCACCGTTTAGGCCTCAAAGAAAGGTCCTCATCATCCATGAAGATGATACAAGCGTTGCAATCGGTACGTTAAGCTAAAGATACGCATTTCCCTTATGATCAATCGGCTGGCCTTTTTAAAGAAATGCAGAGACAGTAATCTTATTCCCAACTGCATCAAGCTGAAAAAGAAATTTACGTCAGCTAAAGTACTTCGGATCTATGATCACACAGAGAAAGCAATACTTAGAGAACAAATCCAAACAGCCCGCAAAAATCTAGCAATAACTCAAAATCAAGTGTTCAAAAGTGCAATCTGAACTATCGAGTTATATAAATCCAGATATTCTATGTGTGCTTGAAAGAATTACTGCCAATTCGGCTAAATATATTCTAGAAAATAATAAAGAAAAACTTAAGGCCAAATTTCACATTTTGAAACATTGCCGAATTGTGACCGCCAATCATACGAATCCAACCAATCAGGAGATCTCCTCTCCGATAAACAGCTCCAACAGTGAGCAACAAACAAGTGAGACAAGGAGCGACCAACCACCGGCAAGCAAGAGTCATGTGATCAACTTATCAAGCCACACCTTAAATAATGGCCAACTTTCACTACTTGATAAAGGCCTTAACTTCGCAATAGCACCTAAAAGTGTTAATAAATTGGATTTTATATACCACATAGAAAGAGGCATCAGGTCCCTACCCACTAATATAGCGATAAAATACGATTAGAAACCAGCAATGTCCCGAATAATAAGAAACCAAGCATAGCAATCTTACAAAAATGGAACTAGCAGCAATCAAGTCATTGAAAGCTAATCAAGACAATTATAACAAAATTGGATAAAGGCAATGCCACTGTCGTCCATGACAGGTCAACATCCATTCATCAGATGAATCAACTACTCTCCAATAACAGCACCTATCAGCTGGTAAACTATAACCCAACTAACAGAATAAAGAAAAAAACCAAGAAATTACTTAATTCCATCACTTCTTGGTCATCAGACACGGTTAAAAAATTTATACCCCATTACGCCTGCGCTCCCAGAATATATGGTGTCACGAAAGTACAAACAAAACGTGCTGCTTCGACCGATTGTGGAAGGAATAGCTATCCCTAATAACCACCTAGCCAAGAAATTAGTGTCAACGCTCAAGGAGTTGGTAGGTCATTTCCCCTCCTACATAAAGAAGGCACAACACTTTATAAACAAAATTAAAAACATAACACTCAACAAAGATGATCTATTAGTCGGTTTCGACATTTCTGCCCTTTTTATAAATGTCCCAATCAATGACACAATTCTTCTCCTACGGAACAAATTTCCATCTGACATTACAGCCCTCTTTGTTCACATACTACGTTCTGGTTACTTCATGTGGCAAAATAAATTTTATCTACAAAAAAGAAGGTATGGTCATGGGCTCACCCCCCCCCCCCCCAATTGCTAACTTCTATATGGAGGCTTTTGAGCAAAGTGCTCTTGATTCCTTCACCCTAAAACCTACAGTGTGGCTTAGATACGTTGACGATGTGTTCATTATCTGGCCACATGGGTGACAAACATTAAACACATTCCTTAGCCACCTGAACAAACAACATGAACACATACAATTTACTATCGAAATTGAAAATCAGAACTCGCTCCCATTCCTGGATACACTGGTCACACGTCTTCCTTTGGGCAGTCTATCCTTCATGGTCTACTGCACCCCCACACACACTGGCCAATATATACATGCTAATTCATACCACCACCCATCACAAAAAAACATGGAGTCATTATCACCCTTAAAAACAGAGTTATAACAATTTGCTCTAACCAGTAAGCTCTTAAACAAGAACTAAAAATCATCAGCTACGCTTTTATAAATAATGGCTATAACAAAAATACTATTAATAAAGTTCTTCATAAAACATCATCAAAAAAGAATCTAGATTACAGTAAAACTATAGCCATCCCATACATTAAAGGGTTGTCAGAAAAAATCAACAGAATCCTACACCATTATAATCTCAATGCCACCTTTAAACCACCTACAAAACATATTCAACTCCTCCAAGGATCCTCTCCTCCCATTAGCACATCCTGGAGTCTATTGCATCCACTGCACCTGTACCTTACCATACATTGGTGAAACTGGACGTACAATCCCTGTTCTTTCTTACATATAGGGATATGGAGGGATATTAAATATAACACCAAAATTGTTATATTTAATGTGCCTTATGTATAACAATTTTGGTGAAGCAGGCCTCTCAGATCACGCTCTCAACACCTTACATCAAATTGACTGGAAAAGTACCCCCTCTTTACACCACACAGAAACCTTGTATGAAAGAAAATTTAAGGAAGCCTGCGAACTTCTGATAAACCAGCCTAAATATCAAGAGTAATGGTGGCATGAAAATTCCAAGAATTAGTATCTAACAGGGCCGGTTTTATCATCAGGTGAATCTAGGCAATCGTCTAGGGGTGCCAGATTTTGCTACATAAAACTAACAGGAACTCCTGTATTCCATAAAATTCATGTATGTAAGTGTACCATTTCTTTGCTGGACATATATACACGTCCAGCAAACCTGGATAATATTCTGTCCACCTGCTGAAAGAACATAGATAAGAAGTGTAGTTTGACCGTCATGTCCATTAGAAGGGGCAATAATCCTTTACGTTGAAAAGAACACTTAACTAGATTACTTGGCATACATAGTAGCTACGTTCAGCTGCCTACAGCAAGAATCGCAGTTGCTTGCCGTTTGCTCGGTAACTGGAATCTAAGTTATATCAGACTAAATATCTATGAGTTATATTCATTTTGCTGCTTGTTTTTATCATATAATTATAGTTTTTAATGCCAGTGCAAAATAAGAAATCCTTTCATACTTTCTTCACCTCATATTGTATCACTATGGAAGATCAATGTCGCTATCAATTTTTTGGCTAATTATTTTAATCACTAATACATTTTAAAATTCTCCCAGAACTTGATTGAAGATAATTATTTTTGTGAAACAATTATTTTATAAATTCATGAAAATCCAAATCTAAAAATGAATACAGCCTCCATCTGTTCCAAATTAAGTTTTCTTTTTATTCTATTTTATTTATTTTATTTTATTTTATATATTTTATTTAATTTTTATTCATAATCTTAGCTCGAAGGTTGGTTCACAGATTGGGTGAAGGTTTGCACTTTTAAATTTTGCTTTACAGAGAATCATGTAATGCATAATGTAAATTTAATGTAAATCTTGAATCATATCATGTAATGCATAATTTTTATAAACATAATCTGTAGGGTTTTTTTTTGCATTTCAACTTTCTTGGTTTCCCCCAATCACCCTACAAGTCAAAATAAACGGCAGTTATGAAGTCAACTGTTATGTACATATTTTCGGCTAATATGCAGCAGTTTTGAAGTAGTGATATTTTCTCTACACTTTATCCTTCAAAACATGTGTAGGTGCATGCGTCAAAATGAAATTTTATTTCCAAAATTTTCAAAACAGAATTAATTCGCCTTTATGGCTAACTCCCCCTCCCAAAATTATCACCACACACACACACAAAATACTACTAAATAACATATGTGCACTTTTTTTTTGTTTGAATTCGTTATTTTTCCAAAGTAATTGTACTATTGCAGTTTTAAGCAAAAGACAAAGGCGAAGAATCTCTGATAAAATACCATTGGATATAAATTTTTGATATTAAAAAGACTCACAATCGTAAACCCCGAGTAATGCAGTTTGGCATCATTTGTTGTTCATTAAAAAAAAAAAAATCATTCCTAAAATGGAAATGTGCGACCCATATAATTTTATTCTGCGAAGAAAGGAAGCGAAATGTCATATTTATTTCAATAAATGTTATTTAAAAAATATAAATATTTGACATATTTCCAATGTAAACAAACGTTTTGATTATTTATTTTCGCACATGTGAAATTCGTTTTTATTTGGGAAGAGACGCAATAAATAAATTGTGCAGCAAAAAAGGATCAAATATCACAGGACAGTAAAGAAATTCCAAGTAATACAGTGCACATAAAGACAATAATCCATTAACGGCAGGAGGGGGGGCGGGTAATTGCAGTTTAATAGATAGAATGCTGATGAAGTTTCATCAGCATTTCACATTTTTATTAGGTCAAAGGAATTTTGAGTATATTTGCAAACAGATATATTCCACATAACTTAGCCAGTTTTGTTATAAAAAGTGCTGCATTTGAAGAATATTAGCGGCATAGTAATAAAATAGCAAAATTCATAATGCTTCAGAATAACTTGATAATTTTGATAATACCAAAAAAAGATGAGACATATCTGTAGAAATCTATTATTAGAGTCCTTTTAATTATGAGCTATATAAAGATATATTTAATAAATTGGTTGTATTTTTGTGTTTTTAATTAAATAAACTAGTTTCATTTTGTCACAGATGGTTTTTGCTTCTGAACTACCTGGACTATTGTTCTTATCAATATTACTAAATTCTAATCTCCTTATCTGGAAATTTTCTCTTAGTAAATGTTTGACTTGTGTTGACCAATCACTGACTTAGCAGTTTAATCCAGAGATTAAAGATATGGTCAGTTTAATCCATAACGTTCTTAAGAATATTTCACCCTGTGATTTCCCAGAATCCTGTTAGGAAAGAATAGATCGCTGAGTATTGAACTTGCGATCATTTTGAAACATGTTCCTGAGACAACAGAGGTTTTTTTGTGTGCTGCTGCTATTTGTATTAATTAGTGGGTAAGAGCAGTTTCTATATCACATAAACAGAGCATTTGATTTTCAAGTTTATTATTATTTATAAATTAAATTGATAACGTCGAGTAAAAAGTGGATGTTAGTATGTTAGTGAGCATAGCAAGTTATCATTACTATTGATTGCCTCTACATTTTAACTAAAGCTGGAATTATGCTTATTACTGCAACTTAAAAAAAAAATCAAATCTGGAGTTGAATAAATCTTAATAATTGTGCGATAAAGTTGGAACTGAATTAATCCTGTATATATATATATATATATATATATATATATATATTATATGCTTTTTATGTGAATCACAGGTATCCAGTAAGTAAGGTGGTCTCGCACTAGGCAACAAAATTTACCTTTCACCTAAAGTTGGGTGGTTGGAAAGCAGATACGTTACCATTCAGTCAACCAGGGAGGCATACTGTGCATGTTACTGCAAACTGAAACGTTTTATATTTATATTCAGATCCATGTTGTAATTCCATAAATATAATGATTTTTGCTACAATTTTTATTACCGTAAATTCGAATTTTTATTTTTAGTGAGAATATCTGAACTTTACAGTTGATGAAGTTCCTATTTTTACATTAATTAGCAAGCTTAAATTGATTGCATTTATATTCTTTTCTTTTTTTTTTTTTTTTTTAAAAAAAACTTTTATCCTTATACTAAATTATTACCATACCTTTTAATATTTTTTCAGTATTCAGAATTTTTGTAGCAGCTATGATAATTTGCAGTGTTGAAATGAATAAAAAATTATTTAAGAAGCAACGTGCACCACAATAAAACAAGTGACCTGTTGTTATTATGCACTGAATCAGATATAATGGACTCGATTAATTATGATGACATTATAGATATATTTACTAAAACCAAAGCTAGAAAAAAAAACTTTTAGTTATTGATTTTTTTTATTTAAATTTGAACTGATTTATTTTTATACTTTTTTTAAAATGCAAATATATGTATACCAATGTTGTATTGTGTTATTAAAATGAGTTATTATGGAAATGTTGACAAACTAAAAAAAGAGCTTATTTTTGAGACCTCATAATGATGTTGCACCTCAGGCCTCCAAAAGTATAAATGCGGCCCTGGACACTGCCTGTTTGTAATGCTAGTGGTGAACGCTCATTCTCTGTACTTAAACGTGTTAAAAATATTTACACAATTTTTTAAGTCAGATGCATTTGAGAAATTTGTCAATTATGTTCATAGAAAACGATATTGTTGAATTATTAGATTATAAATATATGATAGATAAGTTATAACTTAAATGTATTATATATAATTGATAAATACTTCATTAAGTAAATGTATAAACATTTATTTGTGAATTCCTGAATAGTTTAAAGTCCATATTTTTTTATAATTAAGTTTATTTTTATTTATAAATATTTCAGTTACTGGATTTTGAAAGTGGATAAAAAGAAATCGGGTTTTCAATATTGCGAATGTAAAGCGGAAAAGGAAGAAAGATTGAAAAAACAAGAAGGTGCATTTTTAAAATATCTTTGCCAAGAAGATCGTAATTGCATACAAGAAGAAAATCTTCAAGATTATTTGTCTATAGTTTCGATTAATGAATTGGAGGAGAATTTACAGATACCAAAAACTAGATTAAAACATCGAAGAAGAAATCTACAGACCATATGAGTATTGTTGATTCTGAAGCTGGTTGTTCTACAGATCCAATCATCATAAAAGGATTTGATTTTACAAATTTAAATTATAATGATCCAGCAACTTGGTGTCCTCTAAAATTTTCCAATATCAATCAATTATGTCAACTATTAGTTGAACATGGACCTCAACAGATTCATAATTTTGATTTTCTGAAAGAACAATAATAGAAGATTTTCAATGACTCATTATACTCGAAGACTATTTAACGGCGAGACAATGCAGCGTTTGTGGTTATTGTATTCAAAATGCACGGATTCTGCATTTTGCTTCTGCTGTTTATTATTTGATCAATGGCGGATTAACCTTACTGATTCTGGATTGAAGGACTGGAAAAATGCTTCTCCTATTTTAGCTGCACATGAAAAAAAAGTCAAAGACAAGTTGAAAATTACCATAAGTGGAAAGAATTAGAAATTCAAATAAAAGAAAACCATTGATGAAGAGAACTTGCTAGTTATTAGAAAAGAGGAGAAACATTGGGTGCAAGTATTAGAACGACTCTTTGCTTTAGTTCAGACATTAGCTATTCAAAATTTATCATTTCGAGGAACAAATGAGACATTGTTTTCACATGGAAACGGAAAATTTAAAAATTCTTTGAAACTTGGCTAGAAATTTCGAATTTCTAGCTAAGTTTTATCTAATAACGAATGAACATCTTCGAAGAATAAAAGATAAAGATGTGCATTATCTTGGAAAAGATATTCAAAATGAAATAATAAACATCTTCGCCATTGCGATAAAAAAGAAAATTTTAGAATCTGCTGTTGCCACAAAATATTTTTCCATAATTATTGACTGTACGTCCGACATTGGTCACACGGAACAAATGAGCGTAGTATTTCGATTCGTAGACGATTACTAGCACGGTTTCTATAAAAGAACACTTTTTCGGGATTTATAGAAATAAAAAATACCACTGGAGAATTTTTATCAAATGAAATACTAGGAACTTGAGACAAATTTTCATTACCAATACAAGATTTACTAGGTCAAGGATATGATAACGCCAGTAATATGAAAGGTGAGGTAAAAGGTGTGCAGCGATGAATTTCAAATATTAAAGCGAGACCAATGTATGTACCCTATAGTTCACATTCATTAAATTTAGTGGTGAATTGCACTGCTAATACTTTAGATGCCACAGCATTTTTTGACGCAGTACATCGTCTATATGTATATTTTTCCAGTTCAACTCATCGGTGGAATATCTCAAAAGACACAAGTAATTTTACACTGAAACCAGTCTGTGATACATGATGGGAGAGTCAAATTGACTCATTAAAGCGCCTAAGATATAATTTGTCCAATGTTTGCAAAGCACTGCAAGAAATATCTCAAAAGGATAGTTTATGTGGATTAAGTGGAAATACCATGAAATTAAATGCAAGTAGTCTTCTTAAAACTTTAAGTTCAAATTTATCGCATTCTTAGTAATGTGGTATACTATGCTTTTTGAAATAAACTTTACAAGTAAACAACTTCAGAATACAAGCCTTGATATAAATGGTGCCATAAATTGTATTAATGATACAAAGAATTTCTTAATGAAAATCGAAATGAGGATGAATTTGAAAAGATGTTAACAGATGCGAAAAAAATTGCTGGGGTCTTAGGTGTAACGCCTAATTTTGAACAAGAAACAGTTAGACTTAGAAAAAAAAGAAACAATTTGTGTATGAAGCAGAGGATGAATTCATAACAGATTTTAAACAAAAATTAAAGGTAGATTTTTATTTTTCAATTATTGATACTGCAATTGCATCTGTTGATGAAAAATTCAAGCACGTCTACAATTAATGAAAAGTTTGGTTTTCTTTTAAATATATAATTATTTCAAAAAATTACTTCAGCAGAACTGCTTAAAAAATGTTTGATATTGGAAAATTATTTAACACATGATAATTCTAGAGATATTGACGGAACAGATTTATGTAGTGAATTACAAATAATAGCAAGCCGAATTTCAGCAAATAGTTCCTCATTAGATGTTCTGTCATACATACAAAAATGATAACTAGTGTTCCAAATGTGTTTATTCCTCTGAGAATTTTTTCGACATTGCCAGTATCGGTAGCAAGTTCAGAAAGGAGTTTCTCGAAATTAAAACTTGCACTCGCTCTACGATGGCTCAGGAACAACTCACTGGTCTAACAATAATATCTATAGAGCACGAAATTGCATCTACAATCAATATAGATGAATTAATTCAAAACTTTGCCAAAGCAAAAGCCTGAAAGATTAATTTTCATAATTTTTGTATTTAAGATGTAATAATTTTCTTGCTATACAGATATTAGGAGTAATCATATATGTATACAAATGTATTGGTTTTGATTAATAAATTTTATATATAAACATTTATATATAAATTTCATACACAAATGTTCATAATGATATTATTTTTATAAATATCCCCTTGTGTAGGTGTACGTGTGCTTATGTGAGTATGACGCACTAATCAAGAGCAATCCCTTGATTAGTGTGCCTAATGAGTTTTTTAAAACAGGCACATTAATCGAAAATCCACTAATCGAATATAATAACCTATGGAAAAAATTATAATTCTTCCTGAAATTTATTTTATAAACCTTAATTTTTTTTATAAAATAATTAACGTATGTCTCAGGGCCTAGTTAAAGTAAAACCATGAAGCTGAAAGACAATAAAACATATTCAGAATATAAATTTTATTATTCTACTCCTTAACAAAGAATTGAGCTAATGTAGTCTGGTGGGCATTTTGTTTCTTTTTTTTCATACAACCGATGGTATGGCCCTATTGCCTCTTCTACTCTTCTGGAAATTTTACTGCTTCTCTATTCATCATGGTCAGCCTCTGCATTGTTGCTTAAAAACTTCGCTTGTACGAAAAATATTATACACCACCATTTGTTGTAATCGACTTGAAGGCAATTTTTATGACCGATCATAAACAGCGGTATTCTCTTTCCCAAATGTTGAAAGGTTTCAATGTGTGAAAATTAACGATACACAAATGTTATTAGGCGTTCTGGGTCCGAGCTTTTTGACATATTCTCGAATATTATTCTCCTCAGAATATTTCTACTATAAAATATTTATTCATAAAAAATGCTTAGAAAACTAAAATGTCAAATTCCGGTAACTTCTCGCAGAACACAGTTTGGGAAACCCTGGTATGCCATTAAAAATAATTTTTTAAAATGTTTTAAATCAGTAACTAAATTATTTCATTCTGGTGAGTGATTTTTTAAAATAGTTAGCCATAAAAATGTATAGACAGAAAATTTTTAAATCTGTAACATTTATTTTTAAGATATAGGAGCACTAATTGAATTTGGGTATCGAAAAAAATGACGCACTAATTACTGCATAGAGACAATGTATAGGGGTGCCTAAATTTTCTTTGCCTAGGGGCATCAGATACTCTCACACTGGCCCTGGTATCTAGCATACAAGGACTCTAGGCAACCTTCAGCTAGTATTGAAAACCATTGCATACTAACTGGTCGGAATTTATATATATATATAGACTTGTTGCTCCTCAGTCCAATGTAATATTACAACTAATAGATAATAATAAGACTCTAGCATTGATGTAACAAGGTTTTTTTTTTTCCACCAGAGGTCAGGCCTATAATTGTTGTAACGGTTGGTCAGTAACTTTAGCAAACCATGTAGATTGTAGTGCAGCATTTTTCTCTGTATATAGTATATATACTCCAGAAGATGACCTTGATATAAAGGTTGAAACATCGAGTGTGGATTTTGGTTTGTATTAAACTAAAGTTTTACTCAAACACGATAGTTGTCTCCATAATTTTCCAAAATGTATTCTGATCACCATATAAGCCTCAAAGAAAAGAGGTTTAATAAACCTCTAAAAAGGTCTTGGAAGGTGGGAAGAGAACAAGAGGGCATCCATGGAATTTAAGTTTGTGTGCAAAGAAAGGGGTGAGAGTTTGATTTTTCTCTCACAGAGCAGTGAGTGTATCCAGTGTGCTCTCTCACACTATACTGGCAACACATATTTATGTATGAAGGTGTGTTGCCAGTATAGTGGCAACACACCTTCATACATAAAAAAAACTCAGCCCACTTCAACGGCAGCAT